>NC_138188.1:135514208-135965856 GCF_964194105.1 Spermophilus citellus | reverse complement strand
TTATGGTCACAAAGTTTGGAAAACCAAAAATAAACAAGAAAAATTTTTCCCATCATTCTCACCCCCTATTTGGGAGTAAAGACCCATGTCTTAATTATTGTGCATGGCTATAATTGTCCTCTCTACCTCTATCCCTCCCAATACTGAACTGGGTAAGACTTTTTTTTACATTCATTGTCACATTTCTTGTCTTAGGCATTCTTTCTTGCCATTTTTTTGTAAAAATTAAAATCAGCTGTATTGATTTTATGATTAACAAGTGAATAAAATTTTAAACTAATTAACTAAAGTGGGAATATGAAGAGAATGTCAAACCTGAAACCTGGAATGGCACCAGAACATTAGTGTGGTTTGTGAACAGGAACTGATCATTAGACCCAAGAAGATAGTGCCTGCAAATAATTAATGCAATTATAACAGGAAGAAGAGAATGTACAAATATATAGTATTGAGCATTCGCTTTGGGAGTCATTTTCCTGAGCATTTCCTTTTTCTCTTTAGTTCATTTTAGTTATGCATAATATTAGGGTTCATTTTGACATAATTATACAAGCATGAAATAAAATTTTCTCTGATTCAGTCCCTAGTAATTCCCCCTTTCCTTTCCTCCATCCGTATTCCCTTTCCTCTATTCTACTAATCTTTCTTCAATTTATCTATATATTTGCTTAAATTAGTGCCGTGTGTGTGTGTGTGTGTGTGTGTGTGTGTGTGATTTACTGTGGTATATTCAAATACATACATAGGAAAGTTTGGTCAGATTCATTCCAGTGTTCTTCCCTCTTCCTGTCCCAACTCCTTTCCCCTCAATCCCCTTCCTCTGCTCCAATGACCTCTTCCTGCTCTTCCTGAGCATTTTCTATCCATTCCTTAAGTTAATCTTCACAGCAGCCCCATGGGTTTGCATTACTCTAACTTTTTACAGATAGTAGCAGCAAGGGACACTTGGGAGAAGTAATGTGTGGACCCTTAATGAAAAGTATGCAAACAACAATTCAAAACTCCACTGGATTAGGTTGAAATTAGGAAGACACTGGTATGGTTGCTGTGGGAGATATATTCTGGCTCATTTGGGATTTCTTATGGAAACTCTGGGGAGGCTGAATCAGCACATACAGGAAATCAGTGGTTCCATATATACAAAGTTGAAGGAGACAGAGAAGCAGCAGCTGGAGATCATGGTGCATTGAGATTCCAACTTAACACAAACATGAAGAATGGCCCTGGATTGCAAAAGACTTAATCTACTTACACATAACATATGATGACAGAGTACCATTCCTTTGTGAGACACTTACCTGGATTTCAATTCCTTTCATTTTCATGACAGAACTCTTACAGAAAGATATTCTTCTCTTCTTTCCACTCTCCTACTCCTTGGCTTCACTTCCCTTTCCAATCCATCTCCTCCACTTCTTCTCCACCTCCATTTCTCTCCTTCCCCTCTCCCTTTAATGAAGAACAAAGCTAACAGTTGAACCCCAAGTTTCTGATTTCAAAACCCACCATGTGCTGCCTCTATTATTTCTGTATAAAATATGAATTTTCTTGAGATATATGTGTTAAGTTAGTTTTTGGCATGTGTAGAATTAATTTTAATTTATGTGAGAATAAATTTTAAAAGGAAAATTTGATAGGTAAAATTTGAAGAGTTGAAATTGAGAAAAATCAACATAGTCCCCAAAGCAAAAATTATATATATATATATATATATATATATATATATATATATATATATATATATATAAATTGACTTCTGCTTATCATGTGTTTGAAAAATCATCATTATTTATTATGTTCATCATCAGCCACTTAAGAGCTTGTATTACTGGGGCTGGGATTGCAGCTTAGTGGTAAAGTGCTTATTATAGCATGCATTAGGCCCTGAGTTTGATCCTTAGCACAGCCCAAATCGATCACTCAATTGATCAGTCTTTCTTGGATTATATACTAAATTCAATATTTAGTTTTCCTATCTCATTACTTCTTTGCTTGATTAAGTAGTATATATGATTATTATTTATTATATTATTTTTATATGAAACCTTCTAATCTTGTGTATTTAAATTCTCTGACTCTGGGCAGTGACTTTCTATTTTTTTTCCTATTTTTTCTTTCCCTTCATTATAGTAGATCTCTGTGTAGCAGTTGCTATGATCATAAACAACCTAATAAAAGCAATCAACATTTACTACATACCTCCTACTTGTGAGAGCCTGTGTCACATTAGGACTGTAAATGAAGTAACATGCTGTACATGTGTATCCATACAGTATCCACTAGTTACATGTGGTTAATTAAATGTAAATTATTTAAAATAAAATGTCCAGTCCTTTTTCATTAGCCACATTTCAAATGCTCAATAGCCACATAATTCCATTGGTTGTGGTATTGAACAGGACAGGTCATAAAATAGATAAATCATTGTCCATGTGCTCACAGAAAGTTCTAGAATTAGTGCATAACTTATGCTACCAATTTATGACTGTAGTCTGTGCTGTTTGAATTCATTACTTCTTTCTTCCATTAGACTTTGAGTTCCATCTGCAGTACTTGCTGGACGGTAGCTACTCTATAAACAAACATGAATGAGGAGGTGGGGGAAGTCTTAGAATTTGCTCTGTAAAGAGATAAACAATTCAAATATGTCCAATTTTAATTTGTCATGTTTATTTTTTAATTAGTGCTCACCCAGCAAAATTTGTATTTAGGAAACCTAAAAAAATTTTGGTGGATTAGAATAAAAAGAGTAATGGTAAAATATTTTCTATCTTACATAATCACATATAACAGGATTGAATTGTCTCTCTTTGTTTATCTGTTCCATACTTAACTATTGAATATTCTCAGGATTACTTAACCTTTTAAATGTGTTTTATGTAAATGATCTCATTAAGAAAAAATACATTTGAGTCAATTCCAGACTTAAATCTTGTACTGTTAGTTTTTGTTATACCATAGTTAATACATGATGATGATTTTTTACAGGATACCTGAAAATCATTAATTTCAGAAATGATATTAGTCAAGATTCTTGATTGTTAAGTGACAAATGCCAATCTGAATCAATTTGACAAGACAGAATAACTTAAGGAATACAAGAAATAAGTGAATATCCAACACATAGGAAAGACTGGGGTGTAGTTAAGTCTGGCAAACACCTTGATACAGGGCTTGAAGGACCATAGGACTCTATGTATTGATTGAGCTTCCATTTGCTTATTGATACCATTTTATCAACATATAATGTTATATAGATTTCTTCTGTATGGTGGAATGCATGAATTTTAACTGTTTCTGTGTGTTTCATGTTAAGATTTCAAATCCTAGAGATGTACTTTCCTAGATTAATGCTGCGGGCCATTGCCAAGTAGGAATGACGCATCAAAATTTCCTTGCTAGCGTACCTCATGTTAAATGGATTTCGCTGTTGACATTGCATGTAAGGTGACCTTGCTCAAGGACCAAGGCGGATCCGGGTTTAGAGCTGATCAGGTTTGAGGAAGTATCCCGGTCCTTGGGTTTAGGGCGTTCCCAGTTTAAGACAATAGGGGTTTTAGGGAAGTCGGAGGTTGAAGATTATTGCTGCCGGGATTAGGGTGTTCCTGCTGCTTGTTTCCGTTGAGTTCTCGTGAGATTCAAATGGGATATTGGAAAAAAGCCTCGTGGAATAGGTGAATTGGGCGGCAGCAGAACTGGGATTTCCCCAGAACGTGTGTAGAGGCCAGTGTGAGTTGGGGAATAAAGAATTGCTGTTTGAATCTACAAAGCTGTGAGTGGCTCGTGATCTTGTGCCCAGCCAAGACATTGGCAGATTAATTTGCTGCAATCCTGTTCCCAAGCTTCCTGGATCATTGAACTCAGCCAGGAATCAGGCAATAGATTTTTTTTTAACCAGTTTTGGTCCGATTCTCACAATTGGATCAACATGGCTGGGAGATGTACTCATGGCCAATATTGAGGAAGTTATGAAATGATAAAGGAGATTCTAGAAGGAGACAAAAACAATACACATCGAGGACAATAATATAAAAGAGTTCCCAGTTCTTCTCAAATTTTCATTGGGGACTCAGAAACTTTTTCCATATGGTTCTGAGTAATCCTTGGGTCTCAACTCTCAGATTGCTGCAGACAGCTCTATCAGGCACTCTCTCCTGTTTTTTTTTTTTTTTTTTTTTTTTTTTGTTATCCTTTCTAACAAAAGGAGCAGTGTTAGTATTCACAACAGCACGATACAATGAAATCATCTGTTTACCAAGCACCAAAGGCAGTGTTAGATATTAATTAACCCTTATTGTGGTTAGAGAGAAAATAATAACAATAGTTCTCTCTTCTTTCATTGCTAAGATCATAATTGAGCATTTAGCAGAAGTTCCATTCCTGAGTTTCTTTCTTTAATAGGCAGTGACCTTTAACAAATAACCACTAATAACATTAATATTTTCCTTCTCAATCTTGCACTCTCCACCCGTTGTCTACACTCTGTCTTTCAAATTATATTGGGTCATACAGAGGACACATGCTAGATGTTTGGATTCCAGAATTACAAGCTTCACAGCCAATGTGTATTTGCATAAAAGCAGACTTCTTTTTCAGACATTAGACACACAGAGCAGCCTTCAGTCTGCCAACTTTATTACTGTTCATTTCACCATCCTACAGCAGCTCTTCCTAAAACAGTACCATCAATCTCTGCAGTATAAGGTAGTCGTCCATAATCACTCACAGAAGAAATAAGATACTGTCTTGTTCTATGGAATACATCAATGATATGGTATTGTTAAGCATTTTATGATTCAGGGAAAAAAAACATGATAAAACTGAATGAATATTTGAACGAAATAGCTTGAAGACAAAAGTGGAAAGCAGAGAAATAATATAGATCTTTTATTTTGGTTGGGAGTGCTATGCCAGCAATACTGTCAAAATATCTGTGTGCCCATGTGGCAGCAAAATGAAAATGCTTTGATAGGTAGAGACTATCCCACATAATTTACAACAGACAGCCACAACATAACCCTGTATATGATATGTTCACATTTCAAGGCCCATTCTGTGACTGGCTGAACCAGCTAATGGGTTACTCCATATTCGAAGATTTACACTAAGCTTTTTCTTTCCAATTTTCTTTGGACTGCAGGAGTTACTGATGCTGATTGAACACTGTGGCTCAATAAACAACTTTGCTATCTCAAAAAATACACCCTCTTTTCCAGCAAGATGTTTGGAATGATTCCAAGAAAAAGAAAAAAAAAAGTCTGGTCAATGGAGAGAAGGAACCACATTGAAAGGTTTGCAATCCTATTTTCACTCTGGTCATAAATCATTATCCACTCTGGCATTGATTAATTGGTCTTTCTCGAATTCTCCAGAATTCTTATGAAAATCTAGGATAAAGCACTATTACACTATTAGCAGAAGACAGAAAGGGATACATTTTCTAAATGTTGTCTGGAGATAACAGTGTGTAGACAAAAATGTGCCACATTGAAAGCAGCTTTTTGGTTATTTACATTTTTAGAGTGATTTAGTTCCTTTTGTCAAAGTCTTCATTCACCCCCTTTCTTATCTCAGGTCTACAACCAAGCCAGAGAAGGTGAGGGTGACATGGTCTACATAGTCCACCTGTCACTTGTGACACCAGGGCATCCTGGCCCAATTGAAAGTTTCTATGTTATGATGTCTAATTCTTCAGGGTTTATTGCTAATGATCCAGTTTTGCATTGGTAATTGAAGCTAGTATCTTAAATAGATTAAAAATGGGCTAAAACAGCTGTCTGAATGTCACATTTGGTCAGTCTTCTGGAGATGAGGCTCCAAATTCGAACAACAGTTTAACTTTGAGAATTAATAAGCTTTTAATTTGAGGTCTAATGTCTACTGATTCCTGTTTTCTGTTCACTCACTGCCATCTTGCCTTCCTTTACTCCTCAGTGACTGCAGTTTTTTTATTTTGCTTATGTGTTTCTTTTGAAGAAAGTTTGTCATTACACTTTACAGTTTGTTAGTTACCATTTTAAGTGATACATATTATTTATTAAAGAATGGCTATTACTATAAATTTATCAAAGTATACAATCATACAAAAGGAAATAAACTAACAGGTCACATTCAAAAGCTCAAATACAGACCCATGTATACATAGACACTATGTACATGACAGCTGCTTTTGTGTATGAATGGTTTTACAGACAGCATTTAGAACACTGGCTACCCATTACAGATAATAATGAATCCATATTCCTATTTTAAACACATGAGAAGGTTATATTTCAGGCAGATAAAAAATGAGTGAGTCAGGCACAGTGGTAAATGCCTGTAATCCCAGTGTCTCAGGAGGCTGAGGCAGGAGGATTGCTAGATCAAAGCCAGCCTCAGCAACTTAGCAAGGTCATAAGCAACACAGTGAGACCTGCTCTCCAAATAAAATACAAAATAGGGCTGCAAATGTGGGTCAGTGGTCAAGTACCCCCCTAAAAAAACCCCAAAACCAAACAACAACAACAAACAACAAGTGAAAGGTAATGCTATATATCTAATGAATGTTTAGGAGCATATTCCTATCCTGATGCAAGAGTAGAATAAAGGTTTTCCAATATCTCAAGAAAACCTGAATAAATATTAAATTTAGCTAGATTAAATTAAATGCATATTATACATTATGTTTAAATAGTTGAATTCCAAAATTTTAGAGGATTCTTAAAAGGAAAAAGATACAGGCAAATCATGGATACTCCTAAAGTAATGCTCAAGCCTTTTAGCTGTTAATTCTCAAAGAAAATGTCAGGTAAATCCACAAAACTTGGCTTTGTAAAGGAGCATAAAAATGATGGTGAAAGTGTTACTACACACCCATATTTTAATGTGTAAATTATTGTATGACTAAGCATTGTTCTAAACACTATTAAGTATACTACTTTAAATATTCTAAAAGCCACATAAAGGCAATACTGTTTCAATTATGTTCATTTCACAAATGAAGGAAGTAGAAGTTATTTTACTCATTCCAGATAAGACTTTGAGGAAATTGACTCAGTGTGATATGAATCCAGGCAGTTTGGCTACAGATCTGTCCTGTTCAGCATAGTGTATTGGGTTTTCTGAAAATATTAACAAAAGTAGCATTTAATATACAATGTTCTTTCTTCTGGAAAAAATAACTTTTGCTATACTTTTTTTTCTTAAACATCTTATTCTCAAACATCTCACACATTTCAGTTACAATGGTGAAAAAAAGAAAGCATTCTCTTTAGTGACAGTTCAGACATTTCTAGCTCATCAATGTAGTCTTCTGAAAAAAATCTTTCCATCTTTTTATATTTATGATATATTTTCCATTCTACTTCTTTTGGTGTTTTCTTCTAATTAGTCAATAATTTAATAAAAATTAGTGAGATAATCATATTTGTCTCAAATATGTAAATATTAGCATTAAGTTAATGGATTGAGTATAAAAAGGGACAGATAGAGTTTTATGTAAATATATAGTTTTATATAGATATAAAAAAGGGACAGATATAGTCCCCAAATCCATGCTCCCAGTGATCTACTTCCCACAGCAATATAATGGAAATACATTTGGAAGGTTATGGATCAGATGAGATGAAATTAATCTCTTAAGTTCCTTGAATATGTAAAATATAGATCACATGGAGGATCTTCACAATATCACTAGAATGAGTATATAAATGCATCCTCCACTCTATATTAGAGGTTCAGCGACTGAAATACTATCATACTTGAAATTACAGAAAAGAATCCATGTATTACTATTGTTAGAGACAAGTGACACAGGGAAGTGCAAAAAGTGTGCTAAAGGGGAAAGCCTTGTTTTATATAGGTCTACCATCATGTGTTTCTATGAGTATTTATTTATGCATAACAAACCACTCCAGAGGGTACTGCCTGAAACAAACAACATAAATTTTGATCCCAGATTTGCAAGTTGGTGAGAGCTTGGTGGCCATCAAGTGGACTATGCTCTACTTCGCTTTGGCTGAGGTGGCCAAACAGCTGAAGTGCTGTTTACTCTGAGGTTGGCTAGCGGATATTGTTAACTTGGAACTTCCTTAGCTGGGGCCAGAGACTAGAACCTTGGTGGAGTGTCTTTGTGACCTGAGCTTTTATCCTTACAAAAAGGGGTCTGGATTCTAAGGGTGGATCCAAGAGACAAGTCTAACTTTGGAAGTTGCTCAGTGTCACTTCTTCCCCAATGTATTCATGAAAAACAAGTTGCTAAGTGCACAAAGTTCAAGATAGAAGGAATTTTTACCTTTTCATGAAACAAATAATAGTGATCTCCAGACTTTTAAATATTTGAATATTGATATCATGTTCCCTTAAATTTTCTCTTTTGTTTGCTAAATTCATTGTATTCAGTTTCTTTAAGCTTTCTGTCAGGCTGTTTTTTGGGTATTCCCAATACCAAAATTGGGATTACTTTTTAAATACAATTCCTTTTTTTGCTTTGTTAAATGAGACTGCACTTAAAATTGTGTAGCAGGAGTTAGTTCTCAAATTATGGTTCTGAGATCCCTGGGGATCTCTATGTTACCTTCAAAGGTCTGCAAGGTCAAAATTATTTTTTGTAGTAATAATAAGGAATTAGTATTATTATCTTTTACCCTCATTCTTCCAAGAGTACACAATGAAGTTCTCCAAATCCATGTAACAATTGATAGCACTGTTAAAAAAAAATTTTAAAGGTAAAATGATGACTCTCCTTTGGGTATAAATTATAATGAATTTGAGATTTTACACTACTCATTATCTGAGAGAACCTATTAGGGGGGATTGGTTTAATACAGTCAAAAAAGCTCAAATTTCTATGGAGTAAAAGAATGGTGAAATGAATTGCAAATGAAGGCAAACCTGCTTTTCCCACAGAGTTCAAGAGAAGACATTTGAACTTCTATCAGACAAGACAGAATTTGCACATCTTTCAGCTCCTTACAGCTTTGGAGACTGGTAAAATAGCTCTGAAAGAGTCAGGTAGAAGGGGATTTTACAGAAAACACATAGTGTTGCAGGAAAACACATTATTCTCCTATGGCAGAACAACTTCAATGCACAAAGAGATGTGAGAATCCAGTCATCTTCCATAAAGCCAAACATTAAACACATTTGCAAAAACATAAAAAAGGCAACTCTTCTATTATTTTTTTTTTGAAAAATATAGTTCTCATCATAAAATATGTTAATAAACAATGAGTTTATTATTCTCATTTTAAATGAACTACTTAACATTTAAAATTTTTATGTTTTAATTACCAAAATAGTAAATATTGATAAATACAATGCACATGAACCGAAGGCCCATTTATCTTCAAATGTGAGCAGGTATAAAACATTGTGAGAATCACTGCTTTAGGAACTTTTGATTGTGAAGGGTATCAGAGTATTTCACACTGAAATACACTACTTTGGCATAAGTGTTGAGGCAATTAAGAATCACAGATGCAGAAAGAGTTCTCTACCCTACTTTTATCTGCCTCAAAGCATGCGTTTTCCTTTGTGAAGGTGTCCCTCTCCTTTCCAGGTGAGACAAGAACACTCATCACCAGAGATAATGAGAACATTTACATCCAAAGACCATACTAAAATAAATGTAGTCTTGGTGACTTCTCCTACATATTTCCTAGTCATTTCCTCCATGTTTGATCATCTCTTGAAGCCCAGACCACCTTTTCTTTCTTAAAATAATACATATGCTTCCAAGTCTGTCCCCTTCTTTGAATTCCCCTTCTTTTCTGTTAGCTCCAATTCATGTCAAACATGACTCAAAACTGTCTGATAAAAAATCTTGTTCATCTAACTTTTGTTAGTTTCATTCATGGGCCCCACAGTGACCTCTTTCCTAAGAGGAAAGAGGACAAGTTTTTCCTCCCTGACAATTACTTGTTTTCTTTATGCTTTATCATAGTGAACTCTCAGAAATTGGAAATTCAGAACCACTGCATGCCTGGTTTTCTTTGGATTTCTAAAACTTACCAATTTAGCAAGTATATCAAAAATATAAATAGTCTGACTTCTCTTTAGGCAATTGATATGAGTTCTCAATGGGTACATGTTTTCATTAAGTCCTTAGCTATTGTTCATTCAACATTCCTTTTAATAACTTCCCTAGAGATTGACCTCAAGATTCATCTCTCTGTACTTGGAAGAACCCAAATTTTGGGTCTTTGAAGAAAAATGCAATCACATTTTTTGATCTCTAGTCTTTGGCACCTCTCTTATTTTCTGTTTATCACTTTACTAATTAGTGGTTCAACTATCTCCCCTAATTTTAGATAATTTCTATGTTCCTTCTAAACTTAGTTCATTCCAATTTCAAAGATTATCTTTGAGTGTTTAGAGATTTAGTGAATAATTTTTTGCTCTCTCTATGTAAGGCATTTCTGATTTCAGTCTTGCCTATACTCTTGGTGGCCTACTGAGGTTGTCATCTATACCTTTGATGATTTTATATTTGGTCCATTACATTCTCTTTCATCCCCTGCCTTTCATTTTTTAAGGCCTATGGAATTTGCTTGAACCCTTAGAACAGTGATTTTTTTTAAAAGTGTGATCCAATTACTACCTATACCAGAATTCCTTGTTTTGCTTGCTTAAAAAATGCATGTCCCTGAACAGCATCTAAATATCTGGTTTGAGTTGAATTTCTGTCAATCTTCATCAAAATATTTCTAATTGATATTCTTATAATATTAGACTTTGAGGAGTTTTAACTATCCTACTCATTTAGTCCTCATAAAACCTTATCAACCTTATTTTATGGTGGAGGACACTAAAGAAGTAGCTCAAGGTCATACAGCTAGTAATTGTCAGAGACTGGAATCAAATCAAAGCCTTGTTTATTTGTTTCTCTGCCTCCTAATGTCTGTTAGGCAGATTAAACACCTGAGGGGTATTGAGAATGGCTTGGTGACCAAAATAACTCTCATTGGCCCTGTCTCAGAGTCTGAAATCCTCTGCATTTTCCAGTTCTTTCAGTTAAGGCAGCTGTTTAAATGCAAATTATATCTGGGAAGGGTGTCACATTAATAGCTACTACCAGCTATTAACTCCTAAACACAAATCAATGTTCTTGTTCTCTAGACTAGACAGGGCTCCCAAAAGAATGTGACGTTTTAGGAAATTTTGAACGGAGAATGAAAGGTATGGGAAAGGCATGGGAACATGAGGATGCTGTCACAATGGGAGACTTGGACAAATGACAGGCCACAAGTGCTGAGAGCTGGGCAGGCTATGACAAGTAAAGCTAGCACAGGAGAGGCAGTCTGAGAGCACTTTTATCACAAGCCATGATAAAAGCAAAGCTCTTCAGCTTTGTGGGTTTTTTTTTTTTTTTTTTTTTGCATACAATCATCTCAAATTGTGGCATCCATTTTGAAGATGTTTCAATCTTGATGATAAAACTCAGGGAAATTACTCCCCCTTAAGTGTGTAATGTGTGTTAAATATGAAGAATTAATTTGAGACTGCCAAACCTAATTCACATAAGGTCCCAGCATGAGCTCGCATTCAGTTATCATTAACATCTTTAACCTATTCTTCAGTTTCTTTAATGAATAAATTTAACTTCTTTCCTCATAATATAGAACAATTGGACTTTCCTTCTTGAGCATTGTATATAGACAATATAAAATATGATGTTAAAGTATTCTATCAAGTCATAAACCTTATCATGTTGCTTTTCGGTCAGAATCCTAACTAATGGAATGATGTTAGAAAGGTATTGAAGAAACAGGTCTTGATTTATATTTTTTCCCATAAATTCTTCATGAAAACAGATTTCACATACCAATAAAGTAATTCTGAGGCTGCATAAATTACTAAATTACTTGTTAAGTTAAAAAAAACAAGTGACAGAGCTATTTGTGCCTTAGTGGCTAATGTCAGTGCCTAATAAATTTGTTATAAAATGTTACAGGATTTAAAAAAAAAAAAGATCATCACTTAGGATTGGATTAACAATAAAAAAGCAGGAGCCTTTTCCTAAAGCTCTATGTGAACAATGGCACTTGAAAATGAAACACTGGCAATTTGCCCATCTCCTGTGGGAAAAGGAGGAAGGAGGCGGCTGTGTCTTTGTAAGCAATCACACTGGAGAAGGCAGGCTTCTTCCTGGGGCATTAACAACATCTCAACAGGACTCAGAGATTTTTGTCAAGAGCCACAATTTACACAATAATTACACTCATTGGAGCAAATACTGATCACAAATTGCCTACTACTTCTTGTTCGCTCCCCAAATCAAATGTTTTGTTCATGTCCCCAAGTTGTTTGAAAGGATTAGTTTATTAGTGTATTTGTTTAATAAATAGTAGCTTTTATGTGTGTGTGTGTGTGTATGTGTGTTTTATCTTTCCAAGCAATCAATTCATAGCCCTGACATCATTTTCCTTTCTATTCATGTACAAAAAAAATTTTTTAAATGTGATTTTGGAAGCTTTTGACCTACCTAAGCATACCTCTTATATTTATAAAGGACATAGATATTTTTTAAAGGGTGGCTAAGCATGCTAATCATAATTTATTAAGGAACCCGAAACCAAAAGCAAAGAAAGACAACTTGGATTTATGTGGAAATGGCAAAGATTTTATTGTGCATTTTACAAGACAAAGGTAGTTTTTCCAGACTATTAGTTGCTGGTTTTTCAAGGACAGATGTAAAGCTATCATTTTTCCAGATGAATAGGATGAGAGAGAGAGGTGCTTCTCTGTAGCGGATGCTCACATTCTTGCTGCTACTGTTCATATAACATTCGCATGTCTGTTTGTCTTGACAACATGGGAATTCACTGAACCTGTGATCAGACTCTGCCTTCATGGTACCATGAAAGAGAAGCTATTTTAGTCCAATGTCGCTCAAACTATTGATGTCCAAGCTTATTATGCATTATTAACTTCTCTATGGTGTTGGGACACCAAAGAGAGATCCTGTTAAGAAGCAGAGTGCAAAACAGGATCAGGGGGATATTGTAATCAGGTGGATGAGGAACTAAAGTGCCTGGGAAAAGACCTCCAGATGGTAATGAAAAAAAGATGACCTCCAATGGAGACACTACACAAACTCCTGGAGGGAAGCCTCCTTGTGGACACATGCTGGGAAGGGAACTGAAGAAGAAGAAAAGGCAGCCTATTTTCCCTTCTAGGTAGAGATCAGGTCAAAAGCTTCCTTGGGGATGAAATGCAGACCCTTCAAGGGAAAGAATTTCCTTGATTATCTGTGGATTTCCATCACTCATGCACACACCCACTGCTGATCAGCTAGAATTAGGCATTGCACATACATAGGAAAATATCCTTGACGATTGAGTTTATGAGTGTTGGTGCCTCCCTATTTTGCACAGCTCTAGAAAGCAAACCAATTCACATTTCAGGAATTCCCATTTTGAAGCAAAATCGATGTTTTAAATATGATAGGTGTTTTTACTTCTGCTTCTGGGGAAAACATTAATTATTCACCTACTAGTGGCTATGACAATTTGGTATCACTTTAAGTTTATCTTCTCATAGGGCTATAAGATTGAAATAAATATTGCTTTTAATATTTAAATGCTATACAAAAAGAATTATTTTTTCCCATCTTATTGATATTGAAGTAAACTGAAGTAAAAAAATCCTTTATGAAATGATGAGGATCCCACTAGCACACTGTATAATTTTATTTTTGTTGAAAAGAGATCCACACCACTATAAAGCCAGATCATCATTTTTAGAGGGAGATTCAACAAGAGTTAATATTCAATCATTAAAATCAATCATCAAAAACATTGCCTCAATCTAAAGAAAACTGTAAATAGTAAGTAAGAGTATCTGAAGACATGGTTCCAAATTTTATCTGATTCTGTATATCATTTCTTTTTCATTACTAACTGAAATACTAGTGTAACATCCTCATTACAAATATGCAATTGCATGCAAATATATAAATAAAAAAAATTCAGAAATAAATATATTTCAATAGGAGACAAATTATAGATATGTGCTTAAAAACCAGTATGTTCCATAGTAAGAATGTGTTCCTTTCAAATTCGTGGTGATGCAAGAAGTCAATCCTTGGGGCTGGTAAACCTAATCATTCTTATAATTTGAGGTGGGCTTGAATTATCACATGACCTATTTGTGAAAAAAGAAAAAGAAAAAAAACTTAATGAATCATGAGAAATAAAAACTTTATAAAAGTAGACTAGTCTTCATTATTCCTACAGTGTATATAGCAACCTCAGAGAACACAGTTAGCGAGGGGTGTATATATGATAGAGAGAGAGAGAGAGAGAGAGAGAGAGAGAGAGAGAGAGAGAGAGAGAGAGAGAACACAAAGGAGGGACAAGTTTGGTGGTTGTCATTTTGTCCATTATCTTATGCAGAGCTTTGTGGGAAAATGAAACAGGTATAAGGGGTAAGAGGTGTGAAACACGATGGTATTTTTGGAGCATTGGCTGTGGCATTGCAAAATTCAACAGAGAAAGGAGACTGAGGCATTTCATCACCCTTTCTACTTTGATCCTCTGATAATCTTTTTTAATATTTACTTTTGTGGGAGACCAGAATATGCCACCCAATAATATGAAGGTGTGTTGAGCTGAGGACAATTAAGGAACAGCAGATGCAGGGGAACTCCGTGTCCTCTCTTACCTAAAAACAGAACACAAATTTAGGGAGATAAAAAGGACCCTGCCCCCTCTTCCACCAGGGTACAGTTAACCACAAAAGACTAGTCCAGACTCTTATTAGCCTGGGGTTGATACCAAAAGAAATCCATATTAAGAAACCTCAAAAGCAAGCCTTTACCTGACATTTATTTGCCTTGCCACAATTGCCTCCCCTAAAGACTCAAGTACTCTTCCCTTTGTCTTGTCATTTCTCTAGAAATTTGTTGCTCTTTGTTGAGGATGCTCTAGGAGCTGGAGTTGAAAGCCACATCTCTGAGGAATGCTTATTTCCTGAGCATCTCCCATGTAGACATGAGATATACTTATTAGTAAATTTGTGTTTGTTTTTTCTTATTACTTTGCCCCTTTTTAAAAAATATTTTTAAGTCATAATTGGACACAATTTATTTTATTTATTTGTTTTATGTGGTGCTGAGAACTGAACCCAGTGCCTTGCACCTGCTAGGCAAGCAGTCTACTGCTGAGGCACAATTACAGCCCCTTACCTCTTTGCCTTTTGTTACCGGGTTCTGTTTCAACTAAGAATTTAAGGGAGCTTCCCTTCTGTTACAAATTCCTGACTACAGTTATTTTGTTGCCAGCTTATTGAGGGGTTGATATTTTCCTACTTATTTACAAATCTCAGTTCTTAGGTACTTGGAAAGCCCTACTCTAAATAAATATGGGAAGAGGAGATGAGAGAAATAAAAGGAACTCAAACCTGAGATCTGAATTCAACCTGATAAGAAATCTGACTCCCTCTACCAGGACCTAGGAAGATTCTATTCCATTAGGAAGGTTCTTTTCCATCTGCTCTCAGGGAGAAGACTGGCAAAGAGACACAGCATCAGAAGAAGCACCCTGCAGCTGAGTACAGGACTGGTGGTTGTCATGCATAATCTCAGCTTTCAGCTTTCAAGGAATGCTGCATCTGAAAATAAGGTGAGGGGATGCTGAGCTAAATGGTCCCCAGGTCTCTAAGCTCCTGTCATCTCTAACATTCTAAGACTAGAATTGTGTATTGGTTGAATGCAGACAGCATTATTGATGCCTAATGATTTCATTAACAGAAGTCTCATTAGAATAAGGTGCTAAAAATGAAATGAACTATTCCTTAATAACCAGTAAAAGAATCTGAAATGAGTTTAATTTAATTTAGCTTTAAGGAATCGTAGGGTTATATAGCCAGCTGTGAATAATCTGCTTTAGATCACTACAGAAAGTGCTGTGTATTCAAGTAGAGGAGAGAATATTTCAGTCTCTTCCATGGGTATAGATTAGTGCAGTTATTAGCACAGTTTTATAAATGCACCAGCTTACAATTACAGAAGGCTAGAAGGTCACATGCTGAAATTTCTCAGAGTACAGCCATCAAAGCCATTTCAAAAACAGTTTTAGAGTCTCTCCTTGAACCTATGTGCTTTCTGTATTAGACTATTTACATTTTTTGACACACATTGTGTCAGTCAAGTGAGAGAAGATAGACATCAAGTGTTTGAGGGCCCTAATATACCATTTAGGAGGGAGCCACCAGCTGTGGCAATGAAAATGTAAGGGAAGAATACAATCTTTTTAAAAGAACTCTTTGAAACATAAAAGAAAAATTACAGTGTGCCTTGCTGCTTGATTGTCTCCTGTACAAAGGCAACTGACACTGACTTGAATCTGTGGCCTTGTAGCCCACGTGCCTTCCAGATGATCTAAATTACTCAGGCTTGAAATGAGAAAACTTAGGCCTCGTCTTGTATGTAGACAGAAGCATGCACTTGGTTGTTTTCAATCAAACTTCTGTGTGTGTCCCTCGGTTCTCTCTTCCCCCTACTATTCTTTAAACAAAAGCAAAACACAAACTGACATGAAAAATACTATCTTGATTCTTGTGGAACATTGTCAGATGAAAACTACAATCATAACATTCATAAAAAAAAATTGTAGCAACATCTTCCTGATGATCATAATAATGTGAATGTCGAGTCTCAACACCATCATTTCTAAGCTTGTCAATGGGATTTGCAGTCCTTTCTCCAAGTGTCACTAATTCTAAATTTGGGGTTGGATATAAGCAAGTGCAGCTAGCTGAATGTTCTTGAGGATCTGACTCGTCCATCTGAGTATAGCTTTTAGCTGAGAGTAGTGTGACTACCCCATTCAGTTAAGACCAGTGATCTGATATCCCCCCCCAAATAAGTGCAACAGTTGAATTAGAGATGCTTTGCTTATTTCAAGTGTGTGGAAGCAGGTAACCACCCTTCATTGATGGGGGACAAGGGATCATAGAAGAGACAGGCCTCTCAAACTTTAGTGTGATTCAGAAATCCTGGGTAGTTGATTGTTGAAAACGGGTCTCTATAGAATCAGATTCTTCAGAGGTGGATCTGAAGCTTTCATGTGAAGTGCATCCAAGTGAGGCAGGGGTACCGTGTTCTGTGTTTTGAAAACTTTGGTTAACGATCCAGAACCCATCCTCATGGAATAGTGAAAAGTATACTGGATCCAGAAGTAATTACCTTTGTGCATTTTTAGCATCTCTAAGCCTTAGTTTCTTTAGCAGTAGAAAGAAGAAGTAAAATAAAAAGAAAGAAAGTAAAGAAGACCTTAGAAGATAAAAAGATCTCCCATGCTCTTGGATAGGCAAAATTAATATTGTCAAAATAGCCATACTATCCAAAGCGCTATACAGATTCAATGTGATTCCAACTAAAATCCCATCATCATTCCTTATAGAAATACAAAAAGCTTTCTATTCACCCCACTGAGTGTTTCTATTGCTGAGAAGAAGCTTTTTAGTTTGAATCCATCCATTTATTGATTCTTGATTTTATTTCTTGTGCTATAGGAGCCTTGTTAAGAAGTTGGGGCCTAATCTGACATGATGAAAATTTGGGCCTACTTTTTCTTGTATTACACGCAGGGTCTCTGGTTTAATTCCTAGGTTTTTGATCCACTTTGAGTTGATTTTTTTGCATGGTAAGGCATGGGGGTTATTTTAATTTTGCTGCAGATGGATTTTCAGTTTTCCAGCACCATTTTTTTTAAGAAGATATCTTTTCTCCAATATATATTTTTGGCACCTCTGTTTAGTATGAGATAACTGTATTTATGTGGGTTTGTCTCTGTGTCCTCTATTCTGTACCAGTGATCTAAAAGTCTATTTTGATGCCACTACCATGTTGTTTTGTTACTATTGCTCTGTACTATAGTTTAAGGTCTGGTATAGTGATGCCACCTGCTTCACTCTTCTTGCTAAGAATTGCTTTGGCTATTTTGGGTCTCTTATTTTTCCAGATAAATTTCATGATTGCTTTTTCTATTTCTATGAGGAATGTCATTGGGATTTTGATTGTGATTGCATTAATTCTGTATAGTGCTTTTGGTAATATGGGGGCAAATTTTTACCACATATACATCAGACAGATGTAACTAATCTTTAGCATATATAAAGAACTCAAAAAACTTAATACCAACAAAACTAACAACCCAATCACTAAATGGGCTAAGGAAATGAACAGTTCTCAGAAGATGATATACAATCAATTAACAAATATATGAAAAAAAATGTTCAACATTTCTAGCAATTAGAGAAGTGCAAATCAAAACTACTCTAAGATTTCATCTCACTCCAGTCAGAACAGCAGCTATTATGGCAACAAAAATAAATGATAATGAAGATGTGGGGGGAAAAGGAACACTCATACATTGCTGGTGGGACTGCAAACTGGTGCAACCAATATGGAAAGCATATGGAGATTCCTTGGAAAACTTGGAATGGAACCACCATTTGACCCAGCTATCCCACTCCTTGGTCTATACCCAAAGGACATAAAAACAGCATACAACAGTGAGGCAGCCACAACAATGTTTATAGCAGCTCAATTCACAATAGCTATACTTTGGAACCAACATAGATGCCCTTCAGTAGATGAATGGATAAAGAAATTGTGATATATATATATATATATATATATATATATATATATATATATATATATATATATATATAAAGGAAGCAATAGCAGATGTATGTGTAGATATATATATATATATATATATATATATATATATATATACCTATATGTATGT
Organism: Spermophilus citellus; assembly: GCF_964194105.1. Classification (NCBI taxonomy): domain Eukaryota; kingdom Metazoa; phylum Chordata; class Mammalia; order Rodentia; family Sciuridae; genus Spermophilus; species Spermophilus citellus. The sequence continues at coordinate 135,947,116 of NC_138188.1, read as the reverse complement.
GTATACACCTACACATACATATACACACAGTGGAATATTACCCAGCATTAAAAGAGAATAAAATTATGACATTTTCAGGTAAATGGATAGATTTGGAGACTATTATGCTAAGTTAAGTAAGTCAAGTCAATCCCTAAAAATCAAATGCTGAATGTTTTTCTCTTATATGTGGATGTACATCCATAATGGGCCTAGGGGTGGTGTATGAGAGGAATGGAGAAACTTTAGATGGTGCAAAGGGGAGGGAAGGGAAGGGAGGGTGCATGGGGGTAGGAAAGATGGTAGAATGAGGTGGACATCATTACCCTAAGTACATGTATGAGGACATGAATGGTGTGACTCTACTTTGTAAACAAGTAGAGGCATGAAAAATTGTGCTTTATATGTATACTATGAATTGAAATGCATTCTGCTGTCATGTATAACAAAGTAAGTAAATAAATTCAAAAAAGAAAAAGAAAGAAAAAGGAAGAAATAGAAAGAGCAATAATAATATTCATTTGGAAAAATAAGAGACCCATAGAAAAAGACAAGTCAATCCTTAGCAAGAAGAGTGAAGTAGGAGGCATCACAATACCAGATCTTAAACTATACTACAAAGCTATAATAACAAAATGGCATGGTAGTATCACCAAAATAGACTTGTAGACTAATGGTACAGAATAGAGAACACAGAGACAAACCCACATAAATACAATTATCTCATACTAGGCAAAGGTGCCAAAAACATATATTGAAGAAATGATAGTCTCTTCAACAAATGGTGCTGAGAGAACTGGAAGTTCATATGCAGCAAAATTAAAATAAACCCCTATGTCTCACCATGCCAAAAATTCAACTCAAAGTGGATTAAGGATCTAGAAATTAGCCCAGAGACACTTCATGTAGTAGAGGAAAAAGTAGGCCCAAATCTTTATCATGTGAGATTAGGCCCCAACTTCCTTAACAAGATTCCTAAAGCATAAGAAATAAGATCAAGAATTAATAAATGGATGGATTCAAGCGAAAAAGCTTCTTCTCAGTAAAAGAAACACTCAAAGAGGTGAAGCCTATATATTGGGAACCAATTTTTGCCACACATATGTCAGATATATACTAATCACCAGTATATATAAAGTACTCAAAAAACTTAACACCAAAAAAACAAACAACCCAGTCAGAAAATGGGCTGAAGAGCTAAACAGACACTTCTCAGAAGATGATTTATATTAGACCAACAAATATATGAAAAAATGTCCAACATCTATAGTAACTAGAGAAGTGCAATTCAAAACTACTCTAAGATTTCATCTCATGTCAGTCAGAATGGCAGTTATCAAGAATACAGACAACAATAAATGTTGGAAAGGGTGTGGTTGCTACAAACTGGTGCAACCAATATGGAATACAGTATGGAAATTTCTTAGAAAACTTGGAATGGAACCACCATTGGACCCTGCTATCCCACTCCTCAGTCTGTACCCAAAGGACTTAATATCAGTAAAGCAGCCACATCAAAGTTTCTATCAGCTCAATTCACAATAGCAAAACTATGGAACCAACTTAGATGCCCTTTAATAGATGAATGGATAAAGAAACTGTGGGATATATACACAATGTAATGTTACTCAGCATTAAAAGAGAATAAATTTATGGCATTTTCAGGTAAATGGATGGAGCTGGAGAGTATCATGTGAAGTAAGTAAATCCCCCAAAACCAAAGGCCGAATGTTCTCTCTGATAAGTGGATGCTGATGGGGGAAGGGCATAAAAAATGGATGAACTTTGATTGGGCAAAGGGGAGGTATAAGTAGGGATGGAGTATGGGGGCAGGAAAGATGGTGGAATGAGATGGACATCATTATCCTAGGTACATATATGACTTCACATATGGTGTGTTGCTATATTGTGTACAACCAGAGCAATGAAAAATTGTGCCGCAATTGTGTATAATGAATCAAAATGCATTCTGCTGTCATATATACTTAATTAAAATTAATTAATTAATTAATTAATAAAAATAAGTAAAATAATATGTCTTTAAGGATTTATCTAACAATATATTGCTTTTGAATGTTGTGTTTTAAAGAATTTTCTTTTTTGCTGAGAGCTACAGCCGGGAATGGCCCCTGTCATTTTGCCAGAAGTAATGGTTGAGAGGTATTGCCATCGAGCCATTAGGATGATGATAATTAAGCTAAGCTGTGTATACTTTTGAGTTCTCGAAGAGTTCCCATTGAGTTCCGGTTGAGCTCTCGAGGGGATTCCTGGAGAGTTCACGTTGGTGGGTGGAGTTCCCGTGGAGGGAGTTCTGGTTAGAGTGGGGTGCCTGGAAGGACCATATGGGTGGTGTGAGTTCGGAAATAAAGTTTGTTCCTGCTTGAGTGGCCAAACTGCGGCACTTTTTTAAACTCTTTTAAGAGAAAAATATAAACTAAGGTAGTAGTGACAAAACTTTCATTGAAACAAAAATATTCATGCTACCATGCTCTTTGAAACACTGAAATGCTGTAGTAGAGATACACAAAAATGATGTCCACCTGGGTTTGATGATCGTCAATATTAGCAAATATGCTACAAAGCCCAGTGTAGGTTATGATACTAGATAAATTGTATTAGTAAGGGCTCCCTAGAGGAATAGAATTAATAGGAAGTATAATTATAAAAGGGATTTATTAGGTGGCTTTCCCAACCAGAATTTGGATAGTCCACAATGGCCGTCTGCAGGCTAGAGAGCTGGAAGAACCAGTAGCTGTGCAATACAATAGGCTGAAGCCCCAGAACAAGAGGGATCAAAGGTGCTACCCTAGTTTGAGATGGGAGGCTTCTGCAGAATCACTGGCAAAGTCTGCTTTGGGAGAGTGAAGAAGTGAGAATCTGATATCCTCAGACAACTGCAATAGCAATCAAGAACTGGTTCAAGAAGAATGGAGCTTACATCTGCTGCTGCTTCTTTATTCTTCTAACTTTTATTCCATCCAAGCCATCATCCTACTGGAATGTGCTACCCACGCTTAGGGAGGGTCTCCACTTCAGTTGGCTATTCCACATGCCAGTCATTCCTAGACACACCCTTATTGACACACTCAGAGCCTCTTAATAATCAGCATCTCTTAATCCAATCAAGTTGGAAATTCAAATTAACCATTACAGAAATGAACAAATAAACAAAAGAAAACAAACTTTCTTAGATATTCTCAAAGTATGGTAAGACCAAAGAAATAACACAAAGCTGTAAGTTTGGTAATGATGTACAATGCATGCTGTGCCTATGACTGGCTCCAGGACTCAGATCCTGGTTTTTCTACTATGTACTCTCAATCTTGATGATGTCAAAACCCCCACAAAATTACAAAAAAACTATCCTTCTTTTCCAAATTTTACCCTTTAAATTATTCCAAGGTAATATTAGCTCTGAGTTAATAGCTTGTTTCATTTCCTTGCTGTGAAGAAAATATTGTTATATATGTAGCTATTATAATTGTCGGGGAGAATGTCATGCATATGAAATTTTCCCACTTGTAGGCACCTCAATCCCACCACCACTTCAATTAAAAAAATTCTGCAGAAACATCCATCATTTGGGTACTGTATCCCCCATGTCTGTCTATTTGAGAACATTTAATTGTATGCATGGGATTTTATGTGCTCTCTTTGCAGAGGTGAATTCACATATGGCAAAGGAAGGTTTCAGAGTAAGGGAAAGACATCAGAATAACTTATGATTTCTCAAGATTGTATCAATTTTGCTTAATATCCTTTGTTTCAATAATATTTTCTGTTCTTTATTTCTAACATAGAGCCAATCCAAAAAAAAAAAAAAAAAGTAAAGACAAGCCAGATCAATAACATTGTTTTCAGAATCATAGGAGTACAGAGTTAGGCATTTGGCAATTCATCTGTGCATTCTTTTTGCACCTGCACAATTCCTTTCTGTGTTATATACTTGGCGGCCTAATGCCATGCCTCAAGGGCAGAACAAGGTGTGCCCTGGCAGCAACCTTCTAAATAAATTTCCCAGCACCTGCAAATATTAATTGATAGTTGAATTTGGACAGCTGAGGTAGGCAAGTCTCTTGTTTTGGTTCCCCCTCCTTTTTTTCCCATGTGGTTCCAATCATGATTATAAGTAACTAGATGATATCTGACACTAATAAATGCAAATACATTTTTAGGTCAGGTGAGTTTCTACAATATTGAAGGGAGAAAGTGATAGTTTCTTTAACAAGCGATTAAAATCAGAATGTATTATAATTATCAAAGACAAAAGCCATTACTCTGTTAAACATCAATGATGAAACTGTGTGTGTGGAAGAATTAAATACTAAAATGTATATACAATTCCCTGACAAATATCAGTAATATTTTCAAGTTGGGAGGAGATGAAGGTGTGGAAGCCAGAAGCAAATTCTATAAAGGGAACATTAAACACATGACATTTGTTTCTCTGTTATGAATGACAATTTGGTGTCAGTTAAAATTTAGAACTTGGGTGATTTTTTTTAGGAACAGAAAGTGCTCATGCCCAGGCTAACATTATTGCCGGCCCCATGAGTACTTACTGTACTCAGCACAGTAAGCAGGGCAAATTAGCAACTCCATAAATATTTTCTGAGTGAGGAAATAAGTCTGTAAAAAACTTTTCCAAAGATGACCATTTGAAGTCTGAACATGAAGATAAAACACTCAAAACATATGAAAACTACTCTCAACCTTTGTCTAGTATTTATAGCTTATTACCAAATCTACATGTAACAAGCATTTTGAAAAGTCAAATTTTAAAGTGGGCAAAAGGAGAGAAAACATTCCCCCCACTCCAGGAACAATTGAGGTTTGAAGGAGTGGACTAGTTGGCAGACAGACTATTATTATGCTAATTAATGGTAAAACTACTAAACACCTATATGAATGGAACACATAAAGGCAGGAGAAATAGCTTCAGGAAAAAAAAGGAAATTTCTTTGAAGGACTCTTACTTTTCACCATTGCTAATTGAATAATTGTTTTAGGCAGCTTTTTCATTGCTATGAGCAAAAGAACTGACAAGAACAATTTGTTGCTCTATTTGTCGTTTTCAGATATGCATGGCAGTAGGGTGTATTTTGACATATAATACATACATGGGGTGTGACCCATTACAATTTTGATTTCATACTTGTGGAGAAAACTCAGCTATGGAAAAAAAAAACAATTTTAAGAAGGAAAAGTTTATTTGGGAGCTCAAAGTTTTAGAGATCTCAGTCTTTAGGTGGCTAGCTCCATTCCTTAGGGCCTGGGGTTGGAGGTAGCCAGAACATCAGAACATCATGGCAGAAGAGTTTGGTGGAGGGAAGCAGCTCAAGAAAGACATCACACAAGGAATCATAGATAGAGAATTCTGCTCAACAAAGACAAAGCCATGCCCTCAGGGACCCACCTCCTTTAGCTACAAACTATGTGCTTATAGTTACCACCAAGTTAATCCCTATGGAGAGATTAATTCACTGATTGGGTGAATTAACTCAATCATTTCATCTCTAAGCTTTCAGACATTGTCTCACACATGAGCTTTTGGGGGACAACACATATCTAAAACATAACAATAATTAAATAATACATATCCTTAATTTGGTTTCTGATTTTAGTTGTAAAAATCTGTGCTTCTAAATTAACTTAGTGTCAGGGACTGGGGTTGTCGCTCAGTGGTAGAGTGCTCGCCTAAATTAGTGTTCAAAACTAAATATCACAGACATTCACATACATATGTGCATGTACACACACACACACACACACACACACACACACACAAAGAAGCAAATCCTTTGTGGGGAAAATGTACACTCATACATTGCTGGTGGGACTGCAAATGGTGCAACCACCCTAGAAAGTACTATAGAGATTCCTCAGAAAATTTGGAATGGAACCACCACTTGACCCAGTTATCCCACTGCTCAGTATATACCCAAAGGACTTGAGTTCTGCGTAGTACAGTAATGCAGCCATAACAATGTTTATAGCAGCTCAATTCACAGTAGTTAAGCTATGGAACCAAATTTGGTGCCCTTCAACAGATGAATAGATAAAGAAAATGTGGTATATATACACAATGGAATATTACTCAGAGTTAAAGAAGAATAAAATTATGGCATTTGCCAGTAAGTTGATGGAACTGGAGAATATAATGCTAAGCAAAATAAGCCAACCCAGAAGAACCAAAGGCAGAATGTTTTCTCCATTATGCAGAGGCTAATTCAAAATAAGGTGTAGGGAGACTATGGAAGAATGGAGGTATTTTGGATTAGACAGAGGGGAGTGAAGGGAGGGTGGAGTGGGAAGTAGGAATGTTAGTAAAATCAATCAGACATTATTATCCTATGCACATATACGACTACACAACCAGTATAATTCTGCATCATGTACAACCAAAAGAATGATATACTCCATTTATATGAAGTGTCAAAATTCATTCTACTGTCATATATAACTAATTAGAACAGATAAAATTGTACAGTTAAAAAAAAAGAGCAAATCCTGTGTTATTAAATCACTAGATTCTACATTTCATTCAGAACCATTCACTTAGCATCCACTTCATGGAGCTCAGATGAGTAAGACTCACTGACTTTTACTGTTGGACTTAAAGAAATCAGGATGAAAGATACTTGGAAGAAATGACTGTACTACATCACAAGGACAGCCAGAGACATGTGAATGGCCTGTGCCTGCAGGAGGCAGAAACAACTTTTCCACTGAGAGAAGATATGCATGGGAAAAATGCAATCCCTGGAATAAGTGGGCATACATAAACATGGACATGCACTCCAAATTTTGTTCATTTTGCAAAGTTTATTTTCTTTTTGTTTTCAAATGCACAAGCAATTGAAAATAACAGTTCTCCATTATATAGCTACCAAATGAAACTCCTATAAGGCTATAAAATGTAAAAGTTCATATTAAACTGGTAAGTAGTTACTATTTCATGACCTGATATTTTGAAATGGTTCATATATAAGATAGTAAAGACTTTTGTAAAGGACAATGATTTGATCAGATTTGAAATATCAAAAGTTTGTTCTGTAATTCCTGTAAAGAGCTGGAAAGGAAATGCATTAAGTGCTGGATATGTGGCAACATGCCATGTCCCCAGCAAGAGATGGTGAGGGGGGCATACAGAGCAGACTGGAAGGGAGAGTGAGGGCAGTCGAAAGAGAGGGGGCAGAGAAGGGGTCCTGAGTAATGATGCAGATTACAGGGTATTGGATGAAATACAGGTATCACAGGGAACAAAGCAAAATTTTCTAGAACTGTACACACAGATTTTGCATTTCACAATCAGAAGAATCTTTGGCTTGAAGAATCTCTAAAAATGAGGTTTTGAGATATAGTTTCTGAAATTTAGGACCTAGCCAGTATCTTAGAAATTCGAGGCTACCACGGCAAAAATATCATAGACTGGGTGACTAAAACGATGTCATTTTTTCACAAGATTGGAAAGTCTGAGATCAGGACACCAGGAGATTCCACATCCAGTGAGTGTCCTCTTCCTAGTTCATAAATGGCGAATTTTCTTTGTGTTCTCACATGACAAAAGAGGCAAAAAAAAAAAAAAAAAAAAAAAAACAACCTCTTAGGGGTCTATCTTATAAGGGCACTAATCTCATTCATGAAAGCTTCAACCTTAAGACTAAATTACCTCCTCAAAATCTTACTTGTTAATTCCATCACCCTCAGATTAGGATTTTAACATATAAATTTTGGGAAAACAAACATTCTGTCCATAATAGCCAATTTGTGAAAATTTTCTTCCAACTTCCTACATACATAATGCATATTTTCTGTTGGCTCTGCCAGACCTATTTCTGTCTCTTATCCCCCAAATGCTGCCTCACCACTGTACTTTATGAGGCTGACATTTCTGGATACCTTGCCCTCTGACCCAGGCCCAGATGATTCATTCTCAGGCCTGCAGTGCTGCCTAGCTTGTTTTCTGTTGCAGCCCAGCAAGGGCTAACATTGTTTTGCAGCTCAGTGAGTGAGAGCTGTGCTGCTGTCCCCAAGTGCCTCTATTTCAGCCATCAGCTTTCCTTCAGATCACTCAACCGTGTCCAGACAGAACCATGGCTCATGCTGCACACCCCTTTTCTTGTCCATGTGGTTTCCTCGAGCACCACCATTCAGTGCCCATGCATGACATGGTGTGGAAGATCAGGAACTTGACAACTCATGAAGCCCTTAATAGCCAATGGATCCCTCCAACTCTTGAAAGGCATCATAGCTTCTCTACTTCTCTGGTTATGTTTGGGGGAAAGTAAGCCATCTGTTGATTATGAAGTTGTGTTGCACTCTGGCATAGCAATTTTTACGATTCTTTTTTGCAATTCCTTTTCTGCTTCATTCTCCATTCACTCATTTTTCTTCCTTTGTAATTATGTCCAAATAATGTGCTAGAATTGGCTCTGTTTTCAAATTCTCTTGGACCAGGACACTAGCTAGCTTCCAGTTTTGGACAATGGGAGGCAGAGCAAGGTATTATTTAAGGAGATTGAGTTTGAGGTTTTTGATTTCCTGGCTTTATCCTTGCCCATTCAACTGTATTGTTCTCCTCTAATTTTTTTTTTCTTTTGGTTCCAGTATTTGCACCCTCTTCCTGTCTTTTCAGGCCTAGGAGGATAATGACTCCAAAGTTCTGCACCATCTCTTACAGCTTTCTCTTATCCCTGCCCACACCTTTGTAATTGGGTCCCTTTATTAGAGATCCCTAACTGCCCTGCTAATTTGTTCAACATCTGATTGAAAAGGCTTACAACTGATCCAGGGGATATACTTCTAAGGTAAAGCTGGAATTTGGCATGTTGATAACCGGAAGGGGAACAATAGAGAAGTTGGGCCAATTTTTAGAAGGTATATGCCAAAAGAAAGGATTTGGCCAACCTGGTATAGGGTTGTAGTTCAAACTACATCATCTCTAACATTTTTCCAAGTCTAATACTCTGTGATTCTAGCTCAGGAAAGAAAACCCCTACCCCTTGATGTCAGTCATATCGATTAGAAGGAAAATGTGGGTAGTTTTTCATTTTTGACTTGTATCAGTAAATGATATAAAGAAAGCAGGAAAAGTGCTCTCACATGCTAAAAACCAAAGCAAAAAAAGGCAAAATCATCAGCACTCAGCTTAGCATCAGAATAGATGAGATACAGTTGTCATCAAGATTCTTATGAAGTGTATGACTCAAGTCATTTCCAATCCTGGAGACTTAGTGTCTTCACAAGTCATATAGGGATTAAAATGCCATGTCATATGGGTTACATGGTTATTATAGAAATTCAACGAGATGAAGCAAGTGAAATTAGATTATTGTTTTAGAACATAGCAATATTATAAGATGGATGCAGATGTTGACCATACATGGTCAGAGCCGTCATCTCAGCAAAGCCTAAATTTGTGAAGCAGAAAACACCAGACATGCCTAGTCTTTGGGATGATAATAGTCCTGTGCTTATCCTCGGTAATGCATCTTTTGTTGTCAACTTACATATTTTTGCCTACATAATACTCTAAAACACAATATACTGCATAAGTAAAGAAAAAAAATTGTAAATTTTCCACTATTTTCAACAAAAATTCATGTTTTTCTTGTCATTGTTTTACAAAGATGTCAATATGCCTGATCTTTTCTAACACCATTTCACATATATCCAGTGTAATAAACAAAACAAACATGGTCACCTTTCCAAAACAAACAAAATGTGTGCCTTCTAGAAAGACAACCACGAGCATAGATGAAGCTGGAAGCAGATTTGTCCAAAGGGAACATGTAGGGCCAATGTCTCTGGCTCCAGATTCTCTGCTGTTTTCTGTGGCCAACACTGAGTTGCTTCGAACCAGCTCTTCATGGTTTTGCAGCACAGGCTGTCTGAAACTGCAGCATATGTTATGGCAGACATTCGATTCCCCCTTTATTGTGAGACTGATTCAGAAAGGGCATTTATCAACTGTTCCTGCTTTCTTTGGTTCACATGTTGAAGTTTTGCTGACATCCACTGCAGAATTGAAATCAGATTCAATGTCCCATCAATTTTCAGCATAGAAAAGCAAGCACATTTCAGCTGTGTCACTGCATCAGCAGTAAACATGTTTAATAATATCAATTACTCACTGCAACACTTCCATGATCTGGAAAAACATATGGCTTCGTGAAGATGGTGTCTTCTGCAAGGGTGAGAATCATGCATTCATTACAGAGTGCAGTGCAAATATTCCAGGGGATGCAACTTACAGCTACAAAAATAATGGAATCTTTTTTGATTATTTGGGTGATTAGGTAGTAAGTAAATCATCCAATTCCTCTAGATAAGACTCTTCAAAAATTCACCACATTCCTTTAGAAGAGCTATTTTTAATATTCCAAAGAGTCAAAGCTATGTTTTACAATTCCAAAAAAAATTTATATTTTAATCTGTAAGAAATTTCACACTCACTCTCAGAAATTATATATAGTGGAGTTCAACATAGTGCCAAATAAATTAGTTTTGCTGTTGTTTTATCAACATGATCAGCATACTCTTTCTCTATGTTTCTCATTTCATTAAGTAAAAAAATCATATGAAGTAGAAACTACTATGCCCATTTTACAGAGAGAAAACAGTTTCAGAGATGATGAATAATCTAAGGCAAGCAGCTAGTAATTGAGAGAGAAATATATTTTAAACTATTTTTTGCTGCCATTTTTGTTGATGTAAAGATTATATTCTTTCAACTATGTTCAATTGCTCTTTGGTGTGTTTCAGAAACCATCAGGATCTATTTCTATAAAATCTTGGATTCTGAGTCTACAATGAGTATTCTTTTCCAAAAGTAAAATTTCTCTATTATTCTCCTAGTTACCCTTAGATAATGCTACCCAAATTAAAAAAAAAATTATATTTGTAATATATTCTTCTAGATAGTAATTTTTTTGTAGAGAGTGTCTAGTTGCATTCTTATGTAAAATCTAAGGCACCATTCTGTGAATGAATATTCACTCACCTAATGGAGAGAATAATTGAATGAGGGCTACAGCTTTGAAGAAAGATTATTTAAAACAGAAGTTTTCAGGAGAGTGAGGATGGGTTCTGATGTTAGAAACATTCATACGACTAAAGAGGTTGGATAGACAGGCCTATCCCTCTTCCACACTGTCTCTGTCTTACCGGGCTCATGGAAATATGTTCCCATAACTGCATAAACCCATAGGTACCATACTAGTAGTGACGGATTTTTGGATTCTCATGACAAGGCAATGCTTTGGGTCCATTATGTACTCCCAGATGTGGGGAGGAGCAGCATGCACAAGACTATTCCTTGGAGTCCAAAGAACTGAAGTTGAAGTTGGTTAATTAAACTCTAGCTGGCAAAATGGTATCATGGAAAGCCATGTCTCCAACTACTGGTGTTACAGAGACACAAGAATAACGAGGAGCTGTAGCACAAAGTAAAGACAAGGAGTCAGAGGCTGGGCTCTTGAGATCTTGGAACAAGTCAAGCTCCATTACAGGAAAAGAAACTCCCCCTCTATGAGTAAAACTGGACTGACATATTTAGAGAAGGTCATATCAACCCACTAGGGCAAAATTCTTGCTACTAGCCATGGGAATCACAACTCCGGGATGGGAGTGGGGTCTTTTGCAAGCCAAATGGTGGGAATTTCTTTCAGATAAAAGGGCATCTGTGGATGCTGAAAGAGGATTGGCACAAAACTTTTGTCTGGTCCCTGACCCAAGACAATTCTGGCCAAGAGAATAGGGAGAAAAAATAGGCCTGTAAGGGAAGATACCGTCTGTAAAGGACTCTAAGGATTAAATGTTTCCTTTTAGAAAAAGCAAAGAAATGTTTCATATTACATCCTTGATGTTGTCTTTGTTCACAAATGATTAATAAGGTTGATCTCCTTCTATTAATGAGCTTTCCCTCCTACTCTTCTAGATAATTCAGTCACATTGAGGAAGAGTTACATTTTTTGATTATTACAATTATTGTGCTGTGTGTCTATCTTCTTCAATAGATCACGTGTTCCCGCAAGGCATTTCTGTGTGCATTTCATCCTTGTTTCTTGATCATAGCTGTTGAATAAATGAGAGAACAAATGTTAAGTTTGTGTTTAGCTATTCGACTTGGTCTCTAGGCTGTGGAGCACTTTTGATAGTAAACTATTCTATCTAGCTTTTCTCTGGAAAATGGAGTGACTTCATACCTTAAAAGAAATTACCCATGACCATATCTTGTATTAGAACTTTGGAAAAATGGAGCTTAGCACATTTCCCTGAGGGGTTGCAACATCTGAGGGCATTGTAGCGGGGCCAGAGGCAGGGGAGATTTTTGTTTTTCCCTTACCCATAACTAGGTTCATGGTTGAGACCTGTTTTAGTCAGCTTTTGCATCACTGTGACCAAAATGCCTGACAGGAACAACATAGAGGAGGAAAGTTTATTTTGGCCCATGACTTCTATCTATGATTGATTGGCCAAGCCTATTGCTCTGGGAACCAGGTAAAGGAGAATATCATGGGGGAGGGATGAGGCAGAAGGAAGTTGCTCAGCTCCTGGTAGCCAAGAAGCAGAAAGAGGGGAGAGAGAAAGGGACCACAGGAAGAATAAACCTTCCACAGAACTCCTTTATGAACCACCTTCTCCAGCCACACCCCACCTGCTTACAGTTATCCCTCAGTCAATCCATCCTACTTTGAACAAAATGATTAGGTTACAGCATTGATAATCTAATCATTTCACCTCTGAATATTTCTGGATTAACAGGAAATTTTAGGGGACACCTCATATTCAAACCATAAGAAGATCCCTATAATGAAAGCTAGATTAACAACAGGAAAACAAACTAATTTACTTGACATAAATTGTACATGACACAGGAACCTTTAGAAATGAAGATCTTAAAAAATAGGGTGTAATTTAAAGCTTAGGAATAACCAAGAGTGGATAGTTAAACTGAAGTATGAGTGGAAAAGGTGGGTGTAATATAATAGTAATCCACCAAGGGGAAGTTAAAAGCACTCTTTGTTCAGAATCTTTTCTGCTTTCTTGTGTCTTCAGAGATACTCCAGGAATGAAGATTTCCTGTTTATTTTATAGGAAGGGGTAAAGAGAGGATGACAGGGACCTTTCTGCTGCTTCTGCTTTCTCAAATGGCAAGGTATCATATTTTCATGCAATGTGTCCTGAATCCTAAGAACATATTCCCATCACTGCCTAGACCCAAGTTCAATCCAAAATGCAGGAGGACACTGTTGAGTGGTGGTGGGGACAAGTACAGTTTTAAGGCTCAGACCTCAGAGGATTGTGTGATTCCCTACCTAATATATAATCAGAGATACTGAATAGCTGTCATATTTACAAGTCAAATAATTAGCCTGGATTTTTTTCTTAACTTTTTAAAAACAAACCCTATCACTTGAATATTAAGCATAATGTGATTCACCAAAATAGAAACTGTTCTAATTTATCATATTTTATTTTTAGAATGATATGCAAATATTCAGAGAGAGAAAATGACTTCTGTGTATTTATTTAAAATTCAGACCTATTAATCATTTGTGTGTGAATCAGATATTATGAAGACAAAAAGTTAATCATTTGAAACATTTTCAGCCAGAAAAACCTATCTCAAAAGTTAAAAAAGATAGTTACTTAATGTTAAAAGCCAGATATGTTTAAATATAATTTGTTTGTTTTTGCTCTAAGAAAGAGAATGATTTAGTTATTGATGATAAATTTTCCCTATTTGATCACATACTAAACATAAAAATACTGTACTTTATGAAATAACATTATTTTATTTATTTTGTGGTAGTATGTGGGGTGGGGGAGGGATAAGTTAGAATGGCAGGGAGCTGTGTGGAATCCACCCTCCCTTCCAAGCCATGAAGCTTAACTTGTTGTACTTCTTAAAATCAAAGAGCAAAAACACTCATCTATCACTATAGGTTTCACTCCAAAATCATTATTTAATCACCTGGGGCAAATTTGCCTTTATTGCATTTAAAATAATGAGATCAATGATTCTGTATTACTCTGTCTAAATGCAAGCCTGTCTTTTCAGCTGTTTTTCCCTGCATCTGACCCACTATGTAACTCTGTACTTTTCCCCATTTTCTTAGATTATCTTAGACCTTTTTACTGTACCCTTTGGAACATCCTGGTCCACTAACAAGCAACTGTTTTATATATCCCAGTGTTTCCACTTGTATTTCCTTTTCTGCATTGCCTCACATCTGGTTTCCCTCCAATGATGTGTTTCTTGTGCAGTTCTCCTTAGCAAGGGTTCTTATTCCCCCTCTGCCCTACATATCAATGGGACATGAGGTTAAGATGCTATCATGCTATCTCCCAGTTGCAGCTGCAGCAATTATAGCAATTACCTCCATTATCTTGGGGGTCTTTGGTATCCATGTACATGATTCTCTAGCATCTTGGTTGCTTATCTAGTCATGAAGACAATTAGTAGACCTGTCATCATCTTGATATTCACTCTATAATGTTAAATAATATTAATCTGAATACAGTAGTGACTGCTTACTTGAACATTTATTTCCTGCAGTTTCAGTTACCTGTGTCAATCATGATCAAAAAATATTAAATGGAAAATTCCAAAAATAATTAACAAGCTTTAAATTGCATGCTATTCTGAGTGGTGTGATACAATCTTCTATTATAACTCTCCGTCCTGCCCCGGATATGAACCATTTATTTGTCCAGTATATCCACCCTGTATATGCTCCTATCTGTTAGTCATTTAGTAGTCATAACAGCTATCAGATTCACTGTCACAATATCACAGTGTTTTTGCTCAATTAACATTTATTGTATTTTATGCTGTCCCCAAAGCACAAGAGTAGAAATGCAAAGAAGACATAGGACATACAACACAGAAGGACAGATTAATTCTGGAATCAGATTGCAATGCTACATAGTATCTAGGTAAAAACATAGTTCATATTTGTGGGTTTAGTGCAATTCACATTTCAAGCCTGCACTTAAGCTCTTATTCCTCATTAATAAGAGGTAATTTGGTACCATATTTTACATTTCTAATGCCTTAATTTTTAAAATTTAAATTAAATTACTTTGCTGATTTTCATATGGCATCAAATGTCTTGATTTCTTCTGTTCTCAAATATATTTATTCCTTCCTCAATGCATACAAGTCCCTAGTACAGTGTCTTGGCTATTAGGAGTATTCATTCAGTAGGTGTTACCTTGTCATTGTTATTAATTATAGCTAGTGTCCATATGGATGCCATTATTTACCATTTTGGCCATTTTCTTTTTGGTTATTTTGATTCTCTGGTCTTTCTTCTTTCACTGTTCCCATCTGGCAAATTCCAATGTAGATTAAGCCAACCTGTCAGTTTTCTGGTTTGTTCATAATATCCTATTTTCCTCAATAAGTTGTTCTTTAGTCTCTAAATACTCTTAACAACATACTTATCCAAATTCTAACCTTGTTTCTAGTTCACATTAGGAAAAGAGATGGATGCTGACAGTGAAATAATACTTAGCAATTAGAAGCAATTGACTAGCTGTTCACTCATCAGCAAGAATAGATCCTGAAAACATAGTGCTGGGGGAAGAAAAGAAAAGTAAGAGGAGAAGTATAGAGCGCAATAGTAGCTTTGTACAAATTAAGAATTCATAAGCACAGAATGACATTACAGGTTCTATAATAATCTAAGCTTCTTATCATTTCCTCCCTGAATGGTGGCTGTGCTCTACTGAACAGTCTTACAGCTATACCCTTGACCCACCGTAATAAATTTACTAAAATTCTTCCATGACTTCTTACAACACTCAAAGTCAAAGCAAAATCCCTCTAGTGACCAACAGAACACTCAAGATGGTCTGTTGTCTGACTTCCATCTCTGGACTCATCTCTTCTAGCCACAATGGCCTTCTCACTGTTGAACAAACCAGGCACTCTTCTTCTTCTAACACTCTCCTGGGAACATCTACCTCACCTTCCAGATACCCCATGATTTTCTCCCCCTGCTTAGGCTGACTTTCAATATACTTTCCTAGGCCCTGGTTGTAAAAGGTGGTCAGTGAATATGATCATGATAATAACAGAAGAGAAAATTCTTGTCACCATAGGAGAAGCTTACCTTCTCTCTAGTGCATGTGAGGGTGGGGATAGCTTAGATAGATAATAAACAAAATGAGCAATCTGTATAGTGTTTTAGAAATAGATACATACCACGGAGTAAATTTATGCAGGAAAGAGGGAAAGGGTAAATTGGGGGAGGGTGGATGTAGAGGATATGAAAACATTTAAATGCATGCTGAGGGAGGGTCTTACTGCAAAGTGGCAAGCAGAGAATAGAGGCAACAGGTGAGCTGATTCCATGTATGGAGGCGTTGGATTCTATCTGAAGAAGGAGCAGGGGCAGATGCTCGGGTGTGAGAGGTGTTGGCTTGTCCCAGGAGCAGCCTGTTTGTGGATGCTGAGAGTAAGTGGGTGTGGGAGACATGCTTACAGAAGTGGACAAGCAGGGGTACAGGGCTTTGTAGGCTTTCTGGGGGTGCTTTGGTTTTGCTCTGTGTGATATATAAAGCTCTTTGAAGGCTTGAGCAGGGAAAAGACAGGATCTGGCTTCAGATACTTGTTCAATTTTTCCGAGACTCCTTGAATGCCACAGTCAGAACTCTAGCCTCATGCTGCCTAGCAGCTCCTCATTCCTACTTCCTAATTCCTTCTGTCTTCATAGCACTTATTTACAACAAAACAACATGCTCTACTTATTTATTTTATTTATCCTTTATATTCTACTTCCTTTTTTGTATTAGAATGGAAAATCCATAAATGCAGGGACATTTTTTCCCCTCTTTTGTTCACTGACCTATTCCCCAATGCTGTCTCCACATGCAGGGTGCTGAGAATAATACACTGTTGGAGAGATAAAGAAGAAAAAGACATTTGAATACGAGCCTACAGGGGCAGGAAAGATGAGTGAAATAGGAAATAGGGATAAGACTAATGATAAACAGGAAACATGATCTGTGTTAATAGAGTGCCACAAAATTAAAGTAAGATTTGTTCAACTCTTGGAAAAAAAGATTAAAAAATATAAATATGTCTAAGTAAAGAGAAGCTCTAAGTAAAAGTTGCTTTAAATTACTCAACTCCTGGTGTAAAATTTATTGCATCTTTTTTCATCTTTCCATACCATTGTCATTTTAAAGACAGAAGACACTCTCTTATGCAAAGCGAATTCTTTTATGTTTGCTTGGAATGATGTTCCCTTTATCCTTCTTAGGGACATGACTTCATAATTTGTGCCCTCTCTTTTCAGATTTTTAACTTTTTGTTCTCCAGAGGATCTTCCCTTTTACTACAATGCCAGGCCTGTCTTTTTCATCTTAAAAATAAAAATGAAAACAAATATATAAGATACCATTTTGTGTTAGCTTTTTTTGTCACTTTGACAGAATACCTGTGGGGGGGAAAGCAGTTTAAAGGAGAAAACGTTTGTTATTTTGGCTCATGGTTTCAGACCATTGTTGGTTGATATGAAGACAGAAACATCATGGTCAAAGAGCATAGTGGAAGAAAGCTGCTCACCTTATTGCAGCTATAAATGAAAGAGAGAGAGAGACAGAGAGAAAGAGAGATAGATAGATAGAGAGAGAGAGAGAGAGAGAGAGAGAGAGAGAGAGAGAGAGATGGAGAGAAAGAGAAGAAGATACAGTCTAGGGGCACACCCCCAGCATTCACTCCCTTTAAGTAAAGTCATACTTCCTACAGTTAGTGTTCTCAGGTATGGTGACATCAAGGAATTAACCCATTGATGACATGACAGCCTTCATGACCCAACTTCCCCAAATCCCCACTTTTGAACACTGCTGTATTGAGGACCAAGCTTTCAATACACAAGAATTTGGAGACCTTCCAGAGCCAAACTATACTACCTTCTGACCATGGGCAAATCCTGCTCTATTCCTTTCAGAGCAAAACTTTTAGAAGTGGCCTAAACTTTGTTATAACATGGCAGCTTCCAGTTCTCATTATCATTTCTCAGTTGTTTCCTGCCTGTTTTATACACATAATACATTTCAGTTAGGATTATTATTAATTTACTAATAATTTTGATCACTTAACAGGAACTTTGTATGTGTGATACATGTCATCACTCTACTAGACACTGAGTATGCAAATTTTGTAGGAGATAATGTTTTTTTTTTTTTCACCAGTCTGTCCCTACAAACTTATTTGGAACAAAACCTACCCTCTTCTCTCTGGTAATGCCTGTCCCCCATTAATATAGAGTCTAACTGGTGAAGATTTCTACCGTAATAACTGCACATCAATCTGAT
Organism: Spermophilus citellus; assembly: GCF_964194105.1. Lineage (NCBI taxonomy): Eukaryota > Metazoa > Chordata > Mammalia > Rodentia > Sciuridae > Spermophilus > Spermophilus citellus. The sequence continues at coordinate 135,928,801 of NC_138188.1, read as the reverse complement.
TCTGAGTACTCCATTCAAAGGATAATAAAAACAGTGAACTTGATTCTCCAAAGAACTGTACTCACTGTACTAATGATATTATATAAGGAATAAGACACTGCCTCAGCCCTCAAGGAAAGGCAGCCTACTGCAGAGGGACATTTCCTGTAAACAGTTATAATTAAACAAGACAATTGCTTTAATGATGTGTGTACCAGGAGCAGCAGAGGGAGAAGGAATATCTAAATCTGCCTGAAGGTCTCAAGTTCAATGTCAAAGGAAACATTTTGAGCTGAGAGTTTTAAAATATAACATGTTAGACTCCTGTGAGTAGAGGACCCCAGGAAATACATACAGAGTAGGTATAGGGAGATCAAGGATTTTTTTTTCTTTATAGAATTTATACATAGTTCAATGTTGTGAGATTAAACACCAGGGAGTTAATAGGTAAGGGAAGGGAGTAAAAGGCCACGAAGTGAGATTCAGGAAGTAGGAGGTAGACCTTGAGAAGTTATTTCATCACCGTCAAAGGGTTTAGATTTTTATCATATAGATCAATGGAAACCATTGAGGAATTTTGAGAAGGGGAATACTGTTAAGATTTGCATAATGGTAAAAACTTTCTATCACCATGGAGGTATAATATTTAAATCTATGAAATAATAAATAATAAACTGATAGTAGATTATCAGGAAAAAACCCTTTAATTATATGTTCACAGGATTCCCCCCAAATATGAAACTTGACAAAAGGCCAGGTAATTGAAGCGTATGTACCATCTTGAGCTTCAGAAAGGAATAAGGACTGAGACTCCTGGGGAAGTGGGGGTTACAAGTTGAAGGGAGGAGAGGCAAAGACATTTATGTTGAATAAGTGTTATTGTTTTTGCAGATAAGGTGGCTCAGGTAACAAGGTTGTCTCAGAGCAAGTCTCAGAGAAGTGAGAGCCTGTGAGGAAGTCTTTTTCCTGGTTGATAAGGGTCTCAGGGAGAGGAAGCCTGACCATTGAGCTCCCTTTAAGAGCAACTAGAGAACCTCAGAGAGAGCCCCTCTCTGTGCCTTGTGGGAGAAAGAAGAGCAAGAGATAAGAGTGCAGGAGAAGGACAGAGAGAACTTGATTCTGAGGCTGCTTTTGAGGCCCTCCAATCGCCTTAGTTTGAAGTACCCCAATATGCTAAAGGACCTTACTTTGGAATATCATTTTCTGGACCCCAACAATTGTAAGCTCTACCATGAGAAAAGGCCTCAAGGGCTTACCATGAGGCTGCTCTCCAGGAAGAACATTTTTATCACCTAAATTCATCTCAAGTACACAGGTGAGAAGAGAGACTGTATGTCAAAAATTCTTTCAGAGGGTGAGCTGCACCTCTACTGCTAAGTCCTGCAAAAGTCAAATTTTGTGTAATTTCTCTCTATTCGCTTTTAAAAGTAATTGAACAAGTACATTTCGTTGGAAGAAGTAAGTACCACGATTCTATATGCAAGGGAGATTGAGAAATTGAATTCGGACTTTGATAGAAAGTGGTGTTGATATATATTGAAGGAATATAAAAGTATAAATTTTTCAAAACATGGTGAGTATCCATAATATAATAGTCATTCAAGAAACACGGCTACAGGGCTCCCATTCCACCTCCTGATTATTTGCCACCTAATAACTTCCTTGGAACAACTATGCCTTGTTAATACAGATTGAGAAACATGAATCAGAAGAAAGGAGACCAAGAAAAAGTCTAAAGATAAAACAAACTCCTTTCAATATTTGCAAGTTCTACCACTCAGTAGTTCCACTTTAAAATAAATTCCCCATTTGATTGTTGGTAATCAGCCAACAGTACAGTCATTACAGTATTTCATGAAAAATAGACCAAAACCTCAATGTTATTTCAATTGATAAAAAGCCATATGGAAATAAGATAATTTGGGGTATCAAAGGATGATTTTTTAAATGAGGCTGTGATCATTAGCTTTAAGTTTTAATGAAATTCCTCTCTGTTGCTAGCCATTATTGATACTTTGAATGTCAAGAATATACGTGGGTGTGTGAATAGAAATTAAAATAGGAATATATTCCAAAAGAATATATTTCTATACCTTACTTATTTCATTTTCCATTTAAAGAATACCTGAAATTAAAGAGAAAAATAATGTATATAAATGCTGAACTATGAAGAGGGACAGTGTTTTAATTTCTTGAGGCTTCCATAGCAACATGGTGGCTTTATGCCAACACATTTATTTTATCCTCCTAGTATGGAAGTCTGAAGTCAAAGTATCTGCAGGGCCACTGTCCCTCCAACTCTTCTAGGGAGTATTGTTCCTTGCCTATTCATGCTTCTAATGGCTCATGCTCTCCTTGACTAGTGGCTGCTTCACTCTAATCTTTGCCTTGGTGGTCACATTACCCCCTTCTTTTCTATCTCAAATTTGTTTCTCATATAGAATATATTTGGGGCCCACTTGGACAATTCAGGATCATCTCCTCATCTGAAGATCCCCTATATAATAACATTTGCAATGACCATTTTTCAAATAAGGTATTCAATGGGCTCCAGAGATTTACAGATGTGGACATTATCTTTTAGGGGCTGCAATTTAACACATTACAGAGAGAAAAAAGTAAAAGCCATGTTTTCTACCTTTCTACTTCCCAGAATCACTCCTTTATAAAGTGCTTGAGGAAAATTACCTCTTTGAAATTATTGTTAGGTGAGACATTAGAGTTTTTCAAAGGTTGGGGAAACCATGTTTGTATGAATTTCTGTGTGTGTGTATGTATCTGAATGTAAGATTATAAGTATGTAGAGAAAGGAGAGAGAGACAGGGAGTATTTTTAAAAAGAATCGGAATTGTCTCAAGAGATCATGAAAGTACCAATTCAAATTTGATGGGTAGGCTAGAGACCAGGGAGGAATTGCAATCTGAGTCAAAAAATCAGTTGTAGATTTCCCTTTTGCTCGGGGATGTCTGTCTTTGTTGCATTATAGGCTTCCACTGCTTGGATGAGGCCCACTCATAATGCTGCTTGACTCAGGGTTAGCTGATTTAAATGCTACCCTTATCTAGAAGAAACCTTCACTGAAACATCCAGGGTACTAGGCCTCGTGGCTCAGCCAAGCTGATATAGAAAATTAACCATTAAAGTTTGGGTAATTTTAAAACAAAGAACTGTACCTTGTCTGGAAATTACTGAAAGCAGGGATCCATTGAAGTACACTTTCTATAAGGGCTTGGGGAAATGCATTGTGTTTCTTTAGGTAGGAGAGCCTGAAGAAACAAAGTTCTTCTCTTTCCTCTACCAGATGTCCTAGAATGTCAGGTATACAAAAATAGTCTATGGGACTCTTCTGTCTCTTAGAGAGAATAGCTGGTGACAGAAATCATTCAGTGAAATGATGGGGAATAGGACTTAGGGGTTTAGCACTTGGTACTCACAGAAGAAGAAGAGGCTCAAGATGCTCTGAGGGCAGGGGAAGGAAATGACATTACCATTGATAATACCAGTGTAGCATCAGTGGTCAAAGATATTAAACAAAATCAAATCCAGAACAGAAAAAAACTTCTTCCCATCACCAGCACCAAGTAGAAGATGTAAGCAGAAATTGACTCTTTCAGCAACAAGAGTTCCATTTAGAATACATACAAGTAACAGGAGCCAGTGAAGGAAGACGCCCAGCCTCCAACAATCTCAGGCAACACGCATGAACTCCCGCAATACACAGATTCCATCTCAGAAAGGGTAAAGAACCTGGACTGGAATAAAAATTTCATTCAAAAGAGATTCATGTCATTTTCATTGTGAGTTTAAGATTTTTGCACCATCACTGAAAATCGAGTTTCCCAAGCTAGGATGAGGTTAGTTGTTGAGATGTGTCACCTCCTTCACTTCACGTATCACATAAACTGGATTAAGAACCATATGACGTTTTGTTATTTTGTCACATGAATAATATTTATTATATATTGATCAATAAAATACTGTAAGCTTTACTGTAAGCATAGTATTATAAGTAATCATTTTTCTAATATCAAATATAGTATCATGTATAACATTAAATATATAAAATAATATAAAGTATGAATTAAAAGACTAGACAGGTAATTCAAAAAGCTGACAGTACTCATTTCTGGGGTGCACCTGTGGTTGATTTTTATTTTCCATTTTTGGTTTATCCATATTTTATAAGTTTTCTTCATGAACAACTTCTATATTGGTATGAGAGAAAAAAAAATAAAAGGAAAATTTATAGATTAATGCCCTCTCCACATACTTAGGAGTAACATATAAATTGACATTTAATTTTTATATAGTCAGTCATCTTTGAGTTTGTTTGTTTTGTATAAATATGTCTTTGACTTTTGTAACTACTGTGAATTGATAACATCCATGCTCTACATATGATCAACTATTTTCCAAAGCATCTATTGATGAATAAGCTAGACCCCTTGCACTTCACAGAGGAAAATGCCAATAAGAAAACACAATTTTCAAATCTTATTTTTAAGGCACAGTTTCATCTGTCTTAGCAATCACACAGATGTTCACTGTATGCCACAAGACTTTGCCTGGGGTAGGCTGGGTTTGAGGATTGCTGAACTGTAAATTTTTTAAAGGATTCTTGCTATGCTTAGGACTGCTTCCCATTTTTTGAGAGCACTATTTTTAAGGTGTTCAAATCTTTGATTTAGTATACCTTCATGTATGTTTTATTTTCGTAGCTGTTTCCTCTTTTAATGGGTATTGCTTTTTTTTTTTCATTTTTATCTTAAGCGTGTGCTAAGGACACAGCTGTATGATCTATTGTCCCTAGGAATGACTTCAAATTTTCTCATTACTGCAAGACATTAAGTTGCCAAGATATGATTTACTTTAGTAAGTGCCTTTTATGTCATCTACGTTGGAGTGTTTTTTTTTGTGACTGTTATTTAAAATTCATTTCCCTGGCAATCTGTCTCGGTGTTAAAAAACAAAGAAGAGACTTTAATGTGTAGGTGTCTCAGAGACACCTAAAACATCAGACCACTCCCCCTGCTTTGTTAGGCAGCCACCACCAGGACAGACCACACAACACACCAGCCCAGGGCAGCCACCTGGAAAAGCAGAGGACCTGCATGGCACTGTCTTTCCAAAAATGTCCCTATCAGCTGCACACACTTCTGAATATGTGGAAGCAAAGAGAAGACCACAGAAGTGGAAAATTGGAAGGCAGGAAAAAAAATCCCTTCAGGCAAAGATTTAAAGTTAATTTTAAAGAATGTTTAGGTGGAGAATGCTTGCTGGAGTTTGATAAAGGTAAAGCTTACAATAGAAGGCATCTGTTCTGATGTTTGGGGACTGTGTTGAATGGGCTGATAAGAAAATGAAATTGGGTAAACAAATTGAAGGAGATGATGGAGTTCAGTTGTGCCGAGGACTTGCTAAGCAAGGCGCAGAAAACTGTCACCTTATCTGGCTGAAAAAGTGATGTTTTACATGTTTATACTCGGTATGATATTTGGAGTCAAATAATAGAGTAGATAGAACCTGTTTCATTTAAATCATTTTTCCATGGGATGGCAAAATATTCCAATATTTTAATATAATGCATTAAGCAAGAGTGGATGATTTAAAATACAGGGTTCAAGCAAATGTTTCAGGGAAGCAACATAATAACACATTTCATAGATAAATATTAGCTTAAAAGTGACTAAGATAACTTAATAGTCATATTTTATTTGCTGATAATGTCCAAAGCCATTATTTTTATTCCTTTGATTTACAATGGGCACTTACTTTTAAGGCCTCCAGTCACAATTAAACTGCAAAAACCTAAAGGATTTAAACAATGGCATTAACTAACTATGGCACTTAAGAATGTGTTAGCACTACAACATCACTGATACTCAAATCAGAAGACCTTACTTGTATTATCTCAGATATTATATTATAGAATTATTTCCAATCTTGTCATCATATGTATTCATGTTCAATGGCATTCACTTAAAAAGCATTTTATGTTTTGAACAACTAATAAAAAGAAGAAAATAAATAAAATTTAAAAAATTAATTTGTACATGTATATCAAATTCTTATTGACAGAAGCTTTTGAACCTGATGGTAGAAACAAATATATGTAAAATCTATGCTTGAAAGAAATAAATAGTTTTCATTATATACAGTCCAGAGAATCATTAGTTTCCTGTTTTGTTTTGTTTTTTGTGGGGGCGCATGGTTAAAAAAAAAGCATTTTATTATAAAGAAAAACATAACTTTTGAACTATGTTTTCCAAAAAAATTCCTATTAATAACTTAATGGCTAATCTCAGTTAAGTTTTTCTCTAATGATATCATCTTCAGAAATTTTCTTTGTTCAAAAGTAATCCAGAAAACAAAGACAAGGTACTATTTGTTATGAGATGCACTTTATCAACTATCTTATGAGATTGAACTATTATTTTATCTGTTTTTACAGAGGAAGTAAATGAAGGAAAAAGAGGTTAGGTAATTTTTCCTAGAATCATCTTTTAGTAGCATAGCAAAGCTCAAACTTTATCATGGTTTAGTTTCAGGGAAAAAAAAAGAAGAAATACTTCCTTTTTCATCAGCGATTATTTCAGGTTAATTTAATTTGAATATTTTAATTTTTAAAAGCAAATTATTAAGCATAAATTATTCGTTGGTATTTCTCATGGCATGAATTGTCAATTTTCAAAACACAAAATATATGGAAACATTTGTGTTTTGGACCAAATAGTTCAACCTTCTGTTTGTGTTTTTCTCTTTCCATTGGGCTCCAGTTCAGGGTTAGGCAAGAGAGATCAACAGAGCAAAAAGGTGAGCCAGTAAATCAGGATAAGTTCCTGAAGTAGGCAAAAGGGAAATCTGGGCAAGTAAGATGTCCTGCAGTTAAAGCAGCCAGATGTCCTGGCAGGTGATGTTGTTTGGCGACAGAATCCAAAGAAACCATTAGCATAAGAAGATTTCTTCAAAACCATTACATCCACAGCCAAAAGTTGATTCAGCGGTCTGTTGAACAGGAAACTAAAACAAGTAAGATACTAGGATCCAATGAATAAATAAGAACTTGAGATTTGGAGCATAGACTTCTCTGGAACAGGAACAAGAAGTGAATGAAAGTAAAAATTGATCCTGCTGATGATATAACTTCAGTATTTCTATAGGAAACTATTTACCAATAGGTGAGGGGCAAATCTAACAGAAAATCATGTTTCTAACAGAATCCTACAGAAGGCCACACTGTAGCTGTAGAATGACTAACAGTTGTTTCTCCAGAGTGACTGCTACTGTCTTATCTATGACATCCCCAGCTGTTTTTCATCTCTCCCACCCCTTGAGTAAAGATTACTGATATATTCAGATGCAGAGTAGTCCCACTTCTTGAATGAATCCATCTAAAAAACAAGCCACCACTCCCTTATTCCTCTTCAAATCAACCAGTACAAGACAAGATTCTCTTAAGAGATCCTCTTCTCTCCCATCTCTTTTTCCAACTTGACTCACAGTAGTTTGGGTATGAGCTCTCCCAGGCTTCAGGAAACTTTCATAAGCCCTTCTTTATGGCATATATTTCTGTATGAGTCAGCTTTTTGCCACTGTGACCAAAAGACCTGACAAGAACAATTTTAGAGGAGGAAAAGTTTATCTGGCTCTTATGATTTCAGAGGTTTTAGTCCATAGATGGCCACTTCCATTACTCTGGGAAGAACATCATGGCAGAAAAGCATGGCAAAGGAAGATATCTCACGACAAAGCAACATGGAAGCAAAGAGAAAAATCCACTCAACAGGGACAAAATAGAAATCCTGAAGTAAGCCCCAGGGACCCATCTCCTTCAGTCACACCCTCCCTGCCTACAGTCACCACCCAGTTAATCTCCATAAGGGGATTAATGCACTGATTGTGTTGAGGTTCTTATAACCAATCATTTCACCTCTTAGTTTTTTTGTATTTTCTTACAGGTGAGCTTTTAGGGAATACCTCATATCAAAACCATAACAATTTGTGTTCCTGGTAATTTTGGGATAAGGGACTTCACAAAGAAAATATACAAATACAGAGAATGAGCATGATTGTACAAATAAGACTTAGTACTGTCATGAAGTTGGTGTATGTGAAATCTGAGTTAAATCAGATTTTGGTCTAGAGTCTTGGAAAGAGCTAATTCATGAAGTTAAGGGCTCTGGCTACCATGTTCCAAAAGGCTAAAGGAAAAGAAGTGAAAAAAATTACCTACAGACAAATATTATCTATAACATTGTTCCTTAATTTATTATTTCATTTATATAAGAATTGAAAAGAATTGGATTAAGGCGGCCTTTTTAGTAATACAATATGAGAATTAGACAATTATAATGTTTCTTTGAATATTCAATCTCACTGTCAATTTTGTGACATATATTATGTATATATAATTTTAAAGACCAAAGGATTTTTTATATCAATGGATTTTGAAATTTGTCTTTGTTTTATTCTATAAAAATAAAACAAAGTTCATTGCTTGCATTCCTCATCTGAAAAAGTCTATCCTTGACTCCCAGGCATTATCTATATCTGGTACCAGTTTCCTTAGTGAGGCCTTCATATACTGTTCATGGCTGCTGTAAGGGCAGGATGAGCACAGGAAATGCATTGCTTTTCCCCAGAAATTTCATCATAAACATAAATATTCTACAATGTTTTTAAACCTAGAATAAAATCCATTGCAATGTCTAATCTTGAGGATTTTTTTCCCCTAGCTTTCCTGTTTATTTACTAAAAAAAAAAAAAAAAGCAGAAAGAAAAGAAAACAGTACCTAAATCTCATTATAAATTCCTGACTACACAGTAAAGGTGCAGCTGTTAGCTATTCATCACCTAAACTTTGCTTTGTTTCTATTGACAGATCATTTTAATAACCACAATTCTCCAGTTGATGTAAAGTATTCCACGTTTCTGGTCTCGAGCAATTTATTATTTAACTGCCTAACATAGGAAGTTTTATTTTCTGCACTTCTTAGTAATTCTTCCTCACCGTGCATTCTCTTTTCTCCCTCTCTCTCTCTCCCCCTCCCTCTCTCTCTCTCTCTCTCTTAAAAGTGCACCTGAATCAAAATGATTGTCTTTCCAGAAGAAATTTTAGTCTGTCAGTTAGCCAGGCCTCAGAGATATTATAAAACCTTTTAAAGAGCAGATTCAATGCCATGTGACCTACTATACTTATGTTCTATTTCTTATGTTAGTTGACACTATTATTGATCTCTTCTGTCTGAACTTACAGAATGTTTGAGTTAAGTAATTTTTTAAGGAGAAAAAAACTAACATACATAAATTTATACTGTCGTATAGTATAAATATAAAGACTAATGTGTGCCCATTTGATTCTGCCTAATATTTTCCAGTTGTTCAACCATGTTCCCACTATCCCCTCTATTTAATGTAAAGTGAGAAGTAGTGCTAATTCTTTTTCTCATGGTTGGTATAAGAATCAATACTGCAATGACATTATTTTTAACAGTAAAGCATCTCTCCTGTGTTGTGCTCTAAGTTAATGATGTGACAAGACTGAGAGAAAAGGCACTCCAGTTTTGCTTATGACAACAAATAAGGCTTTAGTTGTCAACTTGCTCACTTTACTATTGAACTTTGAAGCTGAAAAATACTTACACATGAAATAAGAAATGAGAACATTTACAGAAATGAGCTTCATCTTGTCTATTTCATGCTATTAACTAGTTGAGTAGAAATTGATTTGAGAATAACCTGATAAAGTTTACATTTTTTTTGTCTTAGGGAGAAATAAATGAGAGTTCAAAAGGCTATTTTCTTTGCCCTTGATGATTTTGTTCTTCATTGCATTTTCTTATTTCTTGCTAAAGCTATTTTGCTGAAGGCTACAATATACTAAGAATTAGAGCTAGTGGAGTGGAAGTAAGTCGGCTTTGAAGCTAAGTGGCCAAACTGCCTCCCTCTGGCAAAAAATATCTCCTTATGATAAAGCAAGATTCCTTTATAATAGGCCTTGTGGACGTCTAAGGGATTACCTAGGTGTCAGGTCCGGTTTAGAATGTACTTAGGAGACCATTTTAAAGGAGAAAAAATACCATGTTTGTTCAAGTAAGTCTTAAAAATAATGCTTAGGCTTTACTTCCCCCTTTCTTCCTACAGGCAGGGCACAATAAAATTATGGGTAACAAAAACCCATGAACAGCATCAGGGAAAGGGGTCATGACCATGAGTTGTTGCAATTTAAGAAAGGATTTGGGGGCTGAGGATGTATTTCAGTAGTATATCAGTTGCCTCATGTGAGCAAGGTCTTGAGTTCTATCCCTGGCACTGAGGGGGGCGGGGGGAAGGCCAAGAAAGAATTGGGGGTGCTAATATGTCTGGCTTCACCAAACTCAAGTTCTTTATAAAATTATGAAAGAATCAATACTGCATTGATTCATATTATTTAACTGCTTTCAAATCACTATGGAGAGAGTCACTCATTCCCTCTATGAGTTGAGGGAATCTCATTCTACATTCCAGCTTCTCTTCCTGGTGTACTTTCTAAAGCCCAGAAGAGTTCATTTTGATTGAATTAATCCTAGGTACTGCCATTGAAACCCTTGCTAGCCTGAAGAATATTTCATTGCCATATCACACTGTTTTTAAAGACCTGGGAAGACAAAGTAGATTGGATCCTTGTTAACTGACTGTGTCTCTATACTCCACTATAGTTCCTTAAGGTACAAGGTGAGGATAAATTGATAATCAGCTGTATATTTTGCTGGCACTTTGCTACTGTCTTCAATGTGTAATGGGAGTCCTTGACATTCACAGAGATATACATCCAATGAACAAGGGAAATAAATTTTGCAAAGAGAATTTCCCCCAGATATCAGCTATTTCTCCCAAATAATCATGATAAAGGTCATCAACATTCTAGTTCAGGTTGCCTAGAGTGAGTGAGACCCTGGGTTAGATCTGTAGCACATTCCAATGAAAAATTCACTGTTAAAAGATGATTGTCTGGCTGGAGAACAGATAAATTCAAATTTACATTACTATATAGAATCTATTAATATCTCCATTCCAATTTAGATGATTTCAGTTTCTCTCCCTGAATGACAAACAAATAACTTTCTCTGGTTGATCAATACTACTAATTCTCACAAAATGATCATATGTGTTTGTGTGTGTGTGTGTGTGTGTGTGTGTGTGTGTGTGTGTGTAACTAAATGGCTCTTCCTCATACCCTTCCCAAACCAGAAGAAGATTAGTCACAAAAGGTAATTACACCTTGAGAAATCCATACTGTCAGGCATGTCAGAAGCAGTCCCTTTATTTAAGAACAAAATAATAATGTACCTCAAAGAAACCATATCCCTAAATTCATTTTTATTGGTTTCCTATCTATATTATATATGTCTTATTTAGCTTAGTGTTTTATAGGTGACATCTTGACTATCATCATGGGGACTCTTCAGAAATATGTCAACCCCTGACTGGTAAAATTTGGATGAGGAATTTTAAAAAGGAATATTTTTGAGTTATTTGATTAGTATATTCTATACATGAAACATCTTCAATGTTTTTGCTTTTATCATCCCACTTGGAAAAAATAGCTCTTTGATTGTAAATGTTATTTAGCATAGATGTCAAATGTGAATTATTTAAAATCTAGCATAAGTTACTATATGATGAATGTTTAAAATTCACATTTTTAATTTATTTATGTATAACTGTCCAATTCAGATTAATTTTTTTTTCTCTTGACGTATATTCAAATGGAACCAAATCTCCAAGCTTAATCGTGAGACCATTTGAGTCCTTTTTAGTTGCCCTGCAGACATGGGTTAGGAGAAACTCAGGTTAGCTCTGTTCTCTTTTCTGCTCTGAGGTTAGTGTTTAGCATATTTTCATAGCACTCCATTAAATCTTTCTAATTTTTGCCCTTGGGAAGATAAAGAGTTTACCTTGAAATTTCTATATTTAACAACTGAAACAATTTCTCCATAGTAAACAATTATTGAAGTATCTCTCTTGCTCTGAATGTAGATGGAATAAGAAATTCATAATCTGAAAAGAATGTCTTTCTACATCATTCATAATTGGAGACTTTCAAAGCTTGGTGAAATATGCTGAGGTTATGAAAGTGGCCTTCTTGGTGACACAATATGTTGCTAGGCTTAGGCTATTTAGTTGTAAAGACAGAACAACTGGGAGTTGTTGTGTATATAAATGCTCATCCTTTATCTGTTTTAATGGATTTTGTACAAACATGATCCATGATTCCTAAAGATGCTAGACCACCTTGGGGAAGCAGGTTAAAATGTGTCTATATTGATAGAATTATTAATGCTAGTTGCTATAGAAAATAACTCACAAACAACAGGGACTTAATACACACATTTATTTTCATATTCATAGCATAGTCTGATGTAAGTGAGGTGTCTTTCCTGAGCAAGGTTTTCCTTCAGAGTTCTGAGGAAGAGATTCTAGCTCTTTTCATCCTGTGACTCTGCTGTGTTTAATGTCTTTTGTATTCATTATCAGAAGAAAGAGGGGAGAGAGCTCTAGTTGAATATATCTGGTAGGTCTTAGTGTACAGGATGGCAGAGCAAGTATGAATTTTATTAATATTTTGGTGACCAAAACTTATCATACAGGTCTCTAAGCTACCTTCAAGAGAGGCCAGGAAATATTATTTCTGCATACTTAACAACAGAATGTAGGTTGGGTGTCTAACCAAGGTCTACCATAGGGCTCTTAACAATAGTCAGTTTCTGTTGCATAATTGGGAATTTTATGAAGCTCATAATAACCATCCAGGGTGAACTTCTGTATTATCCTTAAACAGAAGGGAACAATGGGAACAAGCCTGGGTCAGAATGTCAAGATGCATATAATCTTGAAGGATACTGACTTTCTTTCATGCACACTGGGAACTAGGGCAAGTTAGTGCCATCGTTGTAAAGCTACTTTCCTGCACGTACAATAGGACAATTGCTCCTTGGGATGCTGGTGATATGAGCTAACTGAGTTATGCTGATGATGTCACTGCTTCTGCAGCCTAATACATAAAACCCCTCTCTGTCAATTTTATTTTTTTTTTCAAAGAACCAACTTTTTGTTTTGTCAAGAGAGAGCCTACATCTTGGGAGCAAATTTTTACCCCTCACACATCAGATAGAGCACTAATCTCTAGGGTATACAAAGAACTCAAAAAGGTATGCACCCAAAAAACAAATAACCCAATCAACAAATGGGCCAAGGACATGAACAGACACTTCTCAGAAGAGGATATACAATCAATCAACAAATATATGAAAAAAATGTTCATTATCTCTCTCAATTAGAGAAATGCAAATCAAAACTATTCTAAGATATCATCTCACTCCAGTCAGAATGGCAGCTATTATGAAGACAACAATAAATGTAGGCAAAGATGTGGGGAAAAAGGCACACTCATACATTGCTGGTGGGACTACAAATTGGTGCAGTCAATATGGAAAGCAGTATGGAGATTCCTTGGAAAACTGGTAATGGAACCACCATTTGACCCAGCTATCCCTCTCCTCAGTCTATACCCATAGGACTTAAAAACAGCATACTATAGGGACACAGTCACATCAATGTTTATAGCAGCACAATTCACAATAGCTAAACTGTGGAACCAACCTAGATGTCCCTCAGTAGATGAATGGATTAAAAATATGTGACATATATACACAATGGAACACTACTCAGCAATAAAAGAGAATAAAATCATGGCATTTTCAGGTAAATGGATGGTATTAGAGAAAACAATGCTAAGTGAAGTTAGCCTATTCCAAAATAACAAATGCCAAATGTTTTCTCTGATATAAGGAGGCTGGTTCATAATGGGGTAGGGAGGGGGAGCATGGGATGAATAGATGAACTCTATATAGGGCAGAGGGGTAGGAGGGAAGGGAGAGGGCAGGGGGTAGGAGGGAAAGGGAGGGGACGGAGGTTAGCAATGATGATAGAATGTGATAGACATCATTATCCAAAATACATGTATGAACAATTGGTGTGAACATACTTTATATACAGATATATAAAAAATTGTGCTGTATACGTGTAATAAGAATTGTAATACATTCCACTGTCATGTATTTAAAAAATAAAATCAATTAAATATTAAAAAAAACAAAACACCCTCATATTACTGAATAAATCACACACACACACACACACACACACAAAAAAACAAAAACAAAAACAAAACAAAACAAAAAAAAAACCTCTCTTGAGTGGCTCCTAGTGCAGAACTGAGGGCACTGTGGAAAGGATACATGTCACTCATTCATTCAATTGCCAGTGAACAAAATGCCCCAAGGGAGCGGAGACACTGCTCAGCAAACACCTTGAGGTATGGAGGTGCTGCCACTTCAGCCTGTCACCACTGAACTCCTCTTGGACCAGTCACTGTTCCCCTGTAAACTTTCCCCAATAAATCACATGTCCTCCATGCCATCTCCAAGTGCTTTCTTTGGCCTCTCTTAAATCTAACCTACTCTCCTGATACAACTGGGCTGTGGATGTGACAACTTCCTTCATCACAAATTCTGTTATTCATTTTAGAGTCCTAAAGACATTACAGATTTTTAGCAAGCATTCTAGGCCATTTATTGAAACTATAATTGGATTGTCAAACTCCTCACTGATTTGACCAGGCTAAAGGATTCTGAGCATTCAGCGATGAAACCTCAAAGTAGCAAAATTTTATGTGGTGATTTGGCTGGCAATGGCTTGGAACAATCACAAGACCTGTGATTTTCTCCAGGACTAAGAAACAATTCTTGAGAGGGCATGTTGTCTGTGATATGTTTGTCCAACTTATTCTGGGAATAAATGAGGCAGTCCTACTTAGTTTTTTATAAGTCTAGATATCCCTGGTTTTCAATTCTGTCACTTAAACTAACTTCAGTGTTAGTAAGAAGTAAAGGACAATTTTGAACAAATTATATTCCTTGACTTAGATTTTTAGTACCTGGTTACAATTTTAAAATGTTTGATTCCATGCTGTTTTTGTCCTTTAATCATTTTCATGTAAAATATAGAAAAAAGCATTCTAATTGTTAATTTTAGGTGATTGAAAATTGGAATTTTCTTCATTTACTCTGAATCTTCTCTAAAGATATTCACTTTAAGTTCAGAAATATCTAGTACACTGATGAGGGTCTGTTCCAGAATTTCAACCTGTGTAGAACTTCAAGAGCAGGATCTTTCATCTTCTGCAAACCCATTATTCTTTCTTGAACTTTTGATCTAGATCATATGCAAAAACTCTTAACTTTTAGAATGTGGGTACACCCAAGCAGTCTGCTCTGCTTGGCCTAATATAATTCCAGGCCATCAGCCTAAGGCTTATGATAGACTGAATGTTTGTATTTCCACAAATTTCATAAGATTTGGTCATAAGACTGGAGTCTTCCTGATGGAATCCCCACATAAAAGGGAATCTAGAGGGTTCTCTTCCTTTCTTCTCACCATGTAGATATAAAATAAGCTATCGGTCTGTAAACCAGAAACAAATCATTTCTAAAACCCCACTGTATTGACATCCTGATCATGATATTTTATTCTCATGAACTGTGAGAAATAAAGACCTGTTGTTAACAAGTTACCGCATCCCTGGTTCATTGCCACAGCAGCGTGAAATTATAAAGATCTCAAAATAGCCACCAGTGAATTGATGCCTACTCAGTTTATCCCACCAACTCTTGCAATGAGTCCATTTTGTTTCTATAGCAATGGTATAACTTTCTCCCCAAACTCTCTTAATCATGTGGTCTTACCAGGTCCTTTACAGAGCTTGCCTTCCTCTGGAATTTTCTGGTGGTCTCTCTTAACTTCCCTTGGTAAACCTACATAAGACACAGTTCTATCTTTATATTTTTGTGTTTATTCTGTGCTTGGTGCAGGGAACAAGTTCAGTTTTCTGGGTCTCCTTTCCTTTTAGAGGGTATGGTGACAAATAGTCAGTACCTACTAATGCTTAATAAATCCATGGCAATACTAGGTGCACTTTTTTATACCTTGTATTAACATTAGTTGTCCTAGCAATGTCTAATAAGCTTTAGTTCTGTGGCATAATTTGATGAAAGCCCAGCCAAATACTTTGTCACATACTATAATTTCAGAGAGTGTCATCTCAAAATGGCAATACTTTTAGGTAATGGAACCTACATTATAAGCTTGATTATAAGCAAAAATTATAGAAAATTTATCCCTTTTTTTTCCAATCAAGACCACTAACTATTCCAACCCACACAGTATTGTAAACAATGTAATAGAGACATAGTCTGTTGTTTGTCCCCCAGCTTAATTCTCTGACATGGCAGCCTTATTCCAAGACTCAGAAATTACTATGTGGCTACCTTTATGTTTGAGAGAGATTTCCTGTTGGGCCATGTTCTTTGCCTACTCCCAACATTGTCTTTTGGTCCTGTTGTCTCTCTTATTTATTTTCTTCAGCAAGCCTCCACTTCCTCTAGTGCCTGGCGTCTAGCTTGTATTTTTAGACATTTTCTGTCTCATTCATATTTGCTTATTAGTGTAGAAAGGAGTAAAGAGAACTGGAGAAAGATGCTTATGGATATTAGAAGAACCTACCCAAGTACCCACTGTACACCATAAGGGGTTTAATTGTTGCATTACAAAGGACTGATTTTCTCTCTATATAAGCTATGGTGAGATACAGTAGATACTTTGTTAAAGAAAATGAGTATCTGTCTCTTTTTCAACTTTAAGATATATTACAGAAGCTCTATTTCTATTACTTTTGATTAAGAAGGCAGTTAGGAAGAAACAGATGAAAGGAAGAATACAAATCTATGATAGCTTTTCTAGTTTAATTGCCTTACAATTACTTGAAACAATGAGCTTCAGATAGTCATAAGAAAGTGCCTTATGGACGGAGTGAAAGAAGGTCTGAACTTACAGAGGGACAAATGTTAACTGAGACATCTTGGAAGACTGAGAATTTTTCATGCCAAATTATCTTTGATTGGGATGATTAAAGCTAAAATCTAAAGTTCCAGGGGAAAATTGATAAATACAGGTCCATTTCATTAAATAATGAAGAGAGAATTTAAACATTGAGATCCATTATTTAATATTTATGTAATAAGAACAATATGTTTCTTGGCTACAAATTTTGGAGCTACTGCTACCTCCTGGGAAGGATAGCCTTAGCAATAGAGAAAGAACGTTTTCCCAGACGTTTCTACAAAATAATTCTTCATTATGATAATTTTGCCTGAATCAGATGATCTGTTTTGACTTCCTTCTAAGGTAGTGGAATTACTAATGTGAATGGTTTCTTTGTTTTTTCTTTTTCTTTTTTTTAGGCAAATATTTCAGTTTGCTTGATACATTTCCCAGTTACTTTTCTACCTATTATGTCATCATCAGATGGGGATGAGAAAGGAGCACAGTAAAAAGAAGAGGTGAATCATAAAGGAATTAAGTTTTCATTTTATTAGGAGCAAACTAAGTAGAGAATTATTTCACAACAGAGTAAGTAAAGGTTCAAAACTAGTAAAAAAAATCTACTTTTTATTATTTTATATTTTTCTTTTAAAATTATATATACAATAGCTTTATGTTTTATTAGAAACTTGAAGTGTACTGAGATATATCCTGATCTATTTATTATTACAACATCTTCCTTATATTATAAAATTTATGAAAACTCTGCTTAGGATTTTATCAGTCAACTCTTGTTATATATCAATAACTTTTGATATAATTTCTTCAAATGTTAAAACATTATAATCAGTGAAAAAGGCATTTCATATCCTCATTTTTGAAAGCATTATTCTATGGGTTAGTGATATTTGGAGACCAGAAATAAATATTCCACAAAGGACAAGCAAAAGTAAATGATAAACATGTAGAGACATATTTTACTCGGACTTCAAATACAGCATTTCCAAAAGGGTTATAATTTTATCTCCCTAAATCCTCACTTTTGATACTATCACACTACCAGATGTCTCTTTTGTGGTTCACAGCTTTGCTTTCCTGAAGTAGAACCATTGTTCTATTCATGCTACTATCTCAAGAGGCATCAAACATCTCCTCTCTTACATGGTTTCTCCTCACTCAGGCAATCACCAAGTCACAAAAATTTATCAATTATACCTTCACAAGCACATTGTGTTTTCTTTCTTTCCTCCGCTGCAGTGATTCAAGCTCATAATTCATTATGTCTTGTCAAAACTACCCTAATACATTTCTTTTACTACCTCTGATCCCACTTTTTTTTTTCTCCAACCACATTACAAATTGATGTCAGAGTGAACATCCTAATGCAGAGTTACAATGGCATCAGTTCTTTTCTAGAAAAACCTTAGGTCATGACCCACTGTATCAGTCAGGGCTCTTGACTGCAAGCTCAAAAACCAATCCTAGTTCTCCAGCAATGAAAATTGAATGTAATGACAGACTTAATGGGAGGCTGGAGAACTAGATTTGAAAAATGCATGGGGGAAAGGTCAGTTGGGAAGACTTTCCTGGAAATACAATAACTGTATTTTAGCAGGAATGTTCTGGTCAGGATATTGCTATTGTTGCTGCAGGGCACCATTAGTGCAAGACAAGAAAGGAATATTTTCTTTTGGCTTTTGTAGTATGAGAAGATGCACTGCATCACAGAGACACTGCATGCAATAGAAAGGCCTCGAATCACGAGAGAAATTGGACACTGATCATTCACTCCAATAAAAGGCCAAGCAATAACAACTAGTACTGCTACTGCTACAAATGTTAATTATTACAGAAATAAGGCTTAAATTGGTTAGCACTGCATTCAAATTTCTCCCCAAACCAACTCTAAACTGCATTTCCAAAATAATTGCTTGCTGAGGTGAGCCTTTCCAACATATCAGCTGCCTATTTGCATTCTTATACTGTGCAACTAACTATTCTCTCAAACCTACTGCATCATTCACAACTTCAAGTCTGTGCATACACTGTTTCCTCAATTTAGAGTTGCTTAACTGGGACACTCTTGACATTATATGCTGGGTCATTTTTTGCTTGGGGAAACTGTCCTTTCCATTAAAGTTCATTTAACAGATCTCTGGCCTCTACCCAGTGGATGCCAGTAGCATTTCTCCAGTTGTAATAATCAAAAATGTCTCCAGACATTGACTGCTCAATCTTTCCTAGGGACTAAATTCCCCCCAGGTTAAGAAGGAGACTAAGAAGAAATAATTAAATGCAATGTGGGATTCAAGACAAAGGTCACTTGTGGGAAAATTTGTGGAATTAAAATTTTTAATTAATAATAGGGGATCAATTTAATTTTCTGGTTTAGATCATTATCTATAGTTATGTAACATGTTGCTTTAGGAAACGTTAGAGGAGGAATATATGGATGCTATCTGTGCTAGCTTTATAATTTGTTATTTTTTGTAAATATACGATTAGTTCAAAATAATAACACTAACAATTCTCTGGGCCATCCTCACCCATTGTTGTAGTCCAAGTTCCATCCTTGTTCGTCTCCCAAACACCTGGGAGCCTTTTGAGATATTCTTTCCTGATTATATACCCAGTGAATTTTGAATACAACAGACTATATATACATATGTACTGTAACTATATCTGTGTCTTACAGATAAAATGATAAAAAATATTTTCTTCCTTTGAGAATGCATGAGGGCTGGGATGTAGCTCAGTGGTAAAGCACTTGTCTAGCATGAGCAAGGCTCTGGTTTCATACCCAGCACTGCAAAAAGAAAAGAGGAAACAGGTGACAGAGAGTAGAGGGCTAGTCAGAGCAGGAACTTTCCTCTGACCTGCTGAAGGTCTTTAAATCTCTTTACATTCATACAATTGTCAAACATTTCTTTGCATTTAATAACAAGTGTACCTGTGTGTATCATACCCATTATCTTCTTAATATCAGTGGTTCCATATCCTTCAAATTATGTTCTTTCCAGAGTGACTGACACACAAGGCATTCAACTTAGACTATTTTAAAGCAGAGATTATATTCAGATGAGATGACTTGTGTAAAACAGGTAGATAATATAAGTTTAGAATCAAGATAATAAAGTAAAAAAAATAACCAAAGCAATATTGAACATGATGAAAACTATGTATGGCTAGAATTGTACTTGAGGGGAATGGTGAGGAACTGGGCAGTGAGACAGTTGGGTGGATTTGCAACAAATTTATTTACATTGTGATTTATTTAAAAGAACACAAGATTTATAGAATTTTTTAAAAATGCACAGTTAAAGGTGTGTGACAATGGACAGAATTTTAATGCTACCTGGATTAGAGATATGTGTGTAACCTAGTTAGTAAGATGAATTAGGCTTAGTAGGAAAACAGGAAGCAAATGTAACCTCCGCCTTTTTCTTTTTCTTTTTTTTTTTCTTTTTGATGTTTCTTTCTCTTTTGTGAAACTCATTCAGGACTCAAAGCTTTTCCAGATGGTTTTAGGTGATAAATGGTCTCTTTTTTCCTACTGCAAAAATCTTGCTCAGCATCATATTGAAACTCTAAACTTCAATTAATATTTCAACCAGCTGGGCTTACCTTAGGCTGGGAAACTTGGGAACAGAGTTACAGACTCTGAGTATCCTCCCAATGATTATCTTCCTTTTTTATAGTTTTCATGGATAAAGCCATGACCTGGCCATTTATCTATCAAATATCAGGAAAGATTTATCATATTCTCCTGAAGTTTCCATGAAATCTCCTCTTGGCTTAAGAGGGAAGCTCACCCTTTCTTTGCACTGCAGAAGGACACAGATACACTGACCACTCTGAAAATGAACTCTGTCATTGTCCTCAATTCCTTATCACTTTTGCCTTCCTTGTGGACAGGTTGGAGGGAGGTGATGGGTTAGTTCTGCTTAAAGGAGTATTATGCCAGTCCTGCATAGCTGGTGTAGGAATCAAAGCTAGAAGTGTACCAGCACCTAGTGCATAGTTTTTCTTGACCTTAAAGATGTTTTGAAATTCAAAGATTATTGGAAAGGTCTATTATCTGGCTATATTTTTAAGTGTAGATCCTGTACCTAGTCTATAACAGGTACCTGTAAATGTTAGTCTATTTTGTTTCTCATTTTTCTCTTCTTTTTCATTTTTAAAGTACTTATTTTTTCAGTTGTAGTTGGACATAATACCTTTATTTTATTTATTTTATATGTGATGCTGAGGATCGAACCCATGGCCTCGCACATGCTAGGCAAACCACAACCCCAGCCCCTAATTTTTCTCTTCTTTAAAAATCCTTATCTGAACTATATCCCTTGCTTGCCCCCAAATTCATGTCTATAAATGTCCTCTGATATAAATATATCATATCACAGATTCCTTTACATTTTTGTCAACCCATCTGCTTCCAAAATTGTTAAAAAGTGAGGAGAATTTGGTTAAGGTAAATATCATTAAAGTGATAAAATATTGAGTGTATGGAAAATGGAAAAGGATCGCCATTGTTTTTAGAAACAATTGAGAAAAGTACCTATTCTAAATATCAGTAAATATTTTGTCCCTGATTCCTTAACCATGATAGATTAGAACAAGACAATGTTGTTAATTTATAAATTAGGATTGAAAGATGTCATACTGGATGAGAACATGTTTCATCTTCTCAGCATTATACCCCTGGACATTTAGGTCTGTTTTATGGAAAGTCATCCTCTATGTTAATTAGAAATATTTAATTCTCATCTCTTTCTTTAAGCATTTCCATGGATTTAAATATATAATGATCTTTATACTTTTGTAGTTTACCACTTACAGGATTTACTATTATATGGAGAAATGCTTTCCATTGTTAAAATGAAGTCCAGGGCTCTAGGGTACAAGGAATGCCCTCTAACTAATAACCCTGGATCACCAGGCAACAAGAACTGAAGTGACTTGAAGGAATGTCAGAGGCTGATAAGCTGGGGAGTTTGGGCAGTTGTCAGTCAGCGATCAGATAAGCAGAAGCCATCAAGAGAACATCCATACCAGTGAGCAGAAAAATAGAGTGCCCAAGTCCAGCTAAATTATCTGACATTACTGGCATGCAGGAAAAGGTAATTGTTGAGAACCATATAGAAAGGATAAGGAAGAAGGGTGTTTGGCAATGGGGAGGGAATTGAAGGAGAACTTGACACAGAGCCAGCTTACTGTCTTGGCCTCCACTGCCTTCATATTCCTCTCACTTGGTTGAGATTCAGTCCTAACTGAACCTAGCGTGCAGGTAAGCCCTTGATAACTCCAAACAGGTGGTTTTCTGTCTGAGTAGCAGACATTTAATCTACATGTGTTGGCAAGGAGGCTGGACGTATTTCTCCAGTATAAGCTGTTCTCTGACACTGATACTGGTGACCAGGCTCTCCGCTTTCCTGGTTTTATAAGCTTTGATCACAGCTGCTTCATCTTTCATATAGCCTATGTGCAGGCTGAGTGATCCCTTAACCTTTCCACATGTGAAAGCCCTTCTTTCCCCTC
Source organism: Spermophilus citellus (assembly GCF_964194105.1). NCBI lineage: Eukaryota > Metazoa > Chordata > Mammalia > Rodentia > Sciuridae > Spermophilus > Spermophilus citellus. The sequence goes on along the minus strand of NC_138188.1, from coordinate 135,906,364 downwards.
CAAAAGTTAACTTTATTATTCTCCAGACCAGCTTCAACCCTTATTCCTTGAGGTAAATCAAGAAGGTCTAATTTTTAGATATAGGTTCTCAACAATTCACAACGGGGATTATTACTATAGTGATTCTTTGGATGTAATGTGCATGAGAACTATTGGGGGACCTTGTTAAAGTTTAATTGCCAATTCAGTAGATCAGGGGTGCGGCCCAAAACTTGAATTACTAGGAATTTCCTAGGTGATGCTGCTGGTATGTAAACTACACTCTCAGTAGTGATGGATTAGCATGCAATAGTTAGATGCTTTCTGTGTATCAGAAAAAACTTCTGAGTAAAGTGTGGAAAATTTCAACCATTCTACAATCCCCCCTGCCAACACACACACTTTCTATTTTTCCAACCAACAAACACACTTTCTATTTTTCCAACTTGGTTTACAATTATTGATTTTCACATGCAAATAAACACATAGGAATCTCAGATTTATTTACATAAATCTAAAATTAATAAAAATTTCATTATTTTAAATTAGTTATATATTTTTAATTTAATCTTAAAACTTTTCATCAAGGCATGTGTGTGTGTTTAGTTGTGTTATCTGTCTTTGCTGTTACTGTGGGTGTTAGTATGGTGTGATATATATATATATATATATATATATATATATATATATATATATATATATATATCTCCTTGTTCTAAGGTAATGATGTTTTGCTATATATCTAAAATATATATCTAATAAAATTGGCAAAGAAGAATTGGAATGATGCCTAATAGGAAATACATTAAAGAAAAGGCTATTTGATGCAATAGTTCAATCTAAATGATAGAGACCAAAAAAATTTAACTAATTTTAGTCATAGCTCTAGTGAAAGGTAGAAACAGGGCTTAAAACTTCTGTGATATTCTAATATATGAATAAATGAATAAGAATTTGGTTTATACTGGAAAACCCAGTTCTTCAAGATGACTAAGATATAAGACTCATAATTGCATTAAAAACTCAAAACTAGAGACATAAGAGAAAACAAATTCGTTATAAAGTCTCCTCTTGGGATGAAAGAACAGGGAGAAAATGTACAACTCACTCAAAGATAGACCTAATTTGGAGAAAAAAATAAATCTTTGTCTAAGTATTTTAATAAGCTGCACACTTACTTCCCTAGATCAGTTTAAGAGATTATAACAAAAATCAGGTATGCTTGTCTTTATAGATTTTTCAAAAAAAATCACTTGTGGGGACTTGGGTCCCGTTCACACAGGAGATGCCAAAGATTATCCAGATGTTAGGATATTTATATTCCTTTATTGAATTTTTTTGTTATATACTTTTGTGCCTTTTAAAAAAAATCTGAACTGCATTCATGCATATTTCTTGTGCATGGGATTAGTGAATACTCACTCTGGACAGAAGAACATCAGACCCCATGTGCTGTGCTGACTTGGGGACATGTCAGTCATCGGCCAAGGGCTTTTGTCTCTCTTATTCTCTAAGTTGAAGTATCCATAAAGGTTCAAGAAGTTCTGAGTCATGGCTGCAACTACTTGCAATTAGTCTTCTCTGTGCTGGGAGCAGAGTTCTGTGGCAGAGCACGTTCCTGATGTGCATGAATGGGCTTGATCTACAGACCAGCAAGGAAACAGCAAAACAACAGAAAAGAAAGGGTAAAAGAATAGAATAAGACAATAAAGGAAGGAAGACAAAAGTGAAAATTAATAAAAGGAAAAGAAGGAGAAAAATTAAAAAGTGGCAAAATGAAAAAAAGAGGAAAGAAAAAAGAAGGAAATAATAACAGCATAAAAAAAATAGAGTGGATGCTGGGGGTTGTTCTTGTACCCAATTCTCTCTGAATGGTGCTCACCAGGTGACCAGAAGGAGTTATTTGAGGCTGTAGTTAGTTAGGGTTCCTTTCTACTGCTTTTCCCATTAGAATAAGCTAGTGTGGAGTTGTAACTTACGAAGTAATAACTCTCTTCATACCTTCTTGGGTTGTATACTTCAAGGGCATGACCGGTGTTTGACCGGTGCTGGTGCCGCTGCATGTTAATGAGTTAATGCAGAATGTGGATCTCTCTAGGCTAAGGCTCTCTACAGGGCTATGTACTCTGAGGGTTGGGACAAGCTGCCTCAGTGACCTGTTTACTATCAAATATGGAGTGCATAACTTATTTATTTAATTTTATTTTTTAGTTGTAGTTGGACACAATACCTTTATTTTATTTATCTTTATGTGGTGCTGAGGATCGAACCCAGGGTCTTGCCATGCTAGGCAAGCGTTCTATCGCTGAGCCACATCCCCAGTCCCTGGAATGCATAACTTATTGAGCCAACATTCTCTCTGGAGCTCCCTGGTCTACACTCAGAATGTGGCAAGTGTTGATGCATATTCCAGTTGCTTCTGTAGGTGGAGAGAGGCCACAAAGTTGCAAAGATTTGTGCTGAGACAGGGATGGCAGGTGTCATGACACTCACAGTCCCAAATCTCAAAGCCCACACATTTGGATCCTATATTCAATGAATATTCACTGTTCACTCGGCTGTATAAAAATAGCAGATTTCCCAAATTGCCAATTTTAGAGGGAAGTCCTTTTCCATCTCACCACACCACAGTGTATGTTTCCTACCACGTAGAATTCTCAATGGATTTGTGTCAGAGTCACTGTCTTGAGCCCAAACCATGGCACAAGGTGGTCACTTGCTGGATCAGTATAGAGGAGAGGTCATTGAGTCCTGGAGATAGAAAATGCAGGGACTTCTGATGCCCAGAGCAGGGTCCTTCTCAAACGGCTCCTGCTTTAGCACCATGTGAACACATTGGTTAACGCAGAAAGCTTCTTCCTCAACACTTCCTTGTTATGTAGATAACAGAACTCTTATTTGCTGAGACTACATGTTTGCAAAATGCTATATTCTATACTTGTGGAGTACGCTGTGACTCTGTCTCCTTCACCTATATCCAATCAAGGGACACTTTCCTGCTGAGGGTCAAATTCTTGATACTGGGGCACTCTTTTTCTCTGAACTATTCTAATATCCAAAATCTCTAGGCTTCACCTGGCCACTGACTCTACTCTTGAACTGCCTCACTCTCCTATAACCACTTACCTCAACATGCAGCTATACAACTGATGTTTGGTTGTGTTTTGTAGAGATGCATGCAAGTGCTGGGTGCCTCCAATCTGCCATACCTCTCATGAACATTGCTCTTAGTTGTATTTAAATTGCTTCTCTTGATAGAAAGCTGAAGTTAAAACAATTTCTGCTTTCTAAAAAAAGTATTACCTTTTATTTTTGGGTCAGATTTTTATTCATACTACAACACATCTTTTGTTCTAAGGTAATGTTTTGCTCTATACATTAATAATGGATTATTTTATATGAAATTCTGAAAGTATTTTCTTGTCATATAAAGCTATTTAAGAGTGAATTATGTTTATATCACTTAGGTAGTCATTTTTTTAACAGTGTAAATATCACTTAATATTATTGTTATACATCTTGAGATTTATTAATTTTAGTTATATGCAGTTTCAAGTAACATTTGTTAGCCTATTTCAGTGTAAGCACCTTTAAAATATCAACCAAACAGATGTTCTACTATAAACATAAATTAAAATGAGGGCATAGTAAGACTAAATATAGGAATTTTTATTATGGGAATATCATCTAAGATTCAGTAGCGATTAAACTGTATATGACTAATGAAGATGATAAAAAGAACTTCCAAGTTTATAGAGTTCAAAAAAGTTTTAATGCTTTCACCTTTTCAAATCAAAAAGAAGATTCATTGATTTTCTAAGTAACAAGATTATAAGTCTAAAGTTAGCAGATATGTCTTATAGCATTATTCTGAGGATTTCTGTTTCTGCCTCTAGTTTTCTGATAATGATAAATTTCAGTACCAATTCTAATTTCATATTCAAGTGGATATTGTATTTTGATTATATATATGAATATATATGTATATGTGATATATATATATATATATATCTATATATATATATATATATTCATGAAAGATGCATTCCAAGAGAGAACCAGTGGATGCCTGGAACTGCAGATAGTACTGAATCCTACAATATATTAAGAGGGTTTTTCCCCCCCACAGGTGCATATCTATGATAAATTTTAATTTATAAATTTGGCATGGTAAAAAACTGGCAACAATCACAAGTGGTAGAATCAAACAATTATATACATAAAAATATACTGAAATAAAAATTATGTGAATGTTATCTCTGTTTATTTTTGTGTTTTTTTTTCACTTAATATTTTGAACTGTAGTTGACTATGGGTAATTGAAACATGGAAAACGAGATTGAAGCTAGGGGAAGACTACTCTGTGTGTGTGTGTGTGTGTGTGTGTGTGTGTGTATAAAACAACTCATAATAAAAAATTATATATATGTATGTCTATCTTATTTAACATATTTATTTTTAATTGGAACAAAATTGTTAGCAATAAAATTATTTTAAAACACATTTTCTGTAATCCAAGATAGGAAACACATAACAGTGCTCATATAGAAATACACCTCTTGTAATGCTAGATGTAAGGGAAATTCAGAAGTGTAAAGCAAACAACTCTGAGATTCTTAATAACATACAGTCTCCTGAATATTCATTATGAGCTAAACATAGCCTTTGTACACATGATAGGAATTTCTTTAAGTTAAAGAAAATGTACATACATGGAAAGAAAACAAATTGATTCCAAAGAATCCCTCATCAAACAACTAGCTATTTAAAATATTGTATCATAGACACTTTATATTTAAATGTAAAATTCTTTCTTCCAATGGCTATTGAAAGGAGCTTATGGGTGATTTTTTAAAAATAAATAATAATTCATTGATCTGTTCTGTAGGGATGGGATATCATAAAACTAATGTCCTTAAAATAAGGTCTGCCTGAAATTCTATCATTAATTGTTAATAATTCACATATAAAAATAAAGATGCTGAGGAAGATTTGGGCCTACTTTTTCCTCTATTTGGTGTAGGGTATCTGTTCTAGTGCCTAAGTCTTTGATCCACTTTGAGTTGATTTTTGTGCAGGGTTCAATTTAATAGAGGTTTAATTTCATTTTACTACATATGGATTTCCAGTTTTGCCAGCACCACTTGTTGAATAAGTTATCTTTTCTCCAATGTATGATTTTGGTGCCTTTATCTACTATGAGATAACCCTATCTATGTAAGTTTGTCTCTGTCTTCTATTCTGTACCATTGGTCTACATGTCTATTTTGGAGCCAATACCATGCTGTTTTTAGAATCAATAAATGGGATAGATTTAAACTAAAAATCTTCTCAGCAAAGGAAACAGTCAATAACCTGAAGAGAGAACCTATAGAATGGGAGATAATCTTTACCTAACACAGATAGAGCACTAATCTCCAGGATATATAAAGAACTCAAAAAACTTAACACCAAAAAAAAAAAAAAAAAACCAAACCACCAATCAATAAATGAGCTAAGGAACTGAACAGATGCTTCTCAGAAGAAGAAATACAATTGATCAACAAATATATGAAAAAAATGTTCATAATCTCCAGCAATTAGAGAAATGCAAATCAAAATTACACTAAGATTTCTCACTCCAGTCAGAATAGCAATCATCAAGAAATACAGGCAACAATAAATGTTGGCAAGGATGTGCAGAAAAAGGTCCACTCATACATTGCTGGTGGGATTGCAAATTGGTACAACCACTATGGAAAGCAGTATGGAGATTACTCAGAAAACTTGTAATGGAACCACAATTTGACCCAGCTATCCCACTTCTCAGTTTATACCCAAAGGACTTTATATCAGCCTACTACAATGATGCAGCCATATCAATATTTATAGCAGCTCAATTCACAATAGCTAAACTATGGAACCCACCTAAGTGACCTTCAATAGATGAATAGATAAGGAAAATGTGGTGTGTGTGTGTGTGTGTGTGTGTGTGTGTGTGTGTGTATGCCAATCCCAAAAAACCCCCGAAAATATTTTCTCTAGTATGTGGATGCTAATTCATGCCGCAGTCTGGCTGGGCACAAATCACGAGCCACTGAAGCAGGAACAAACTTTATTTCTGAACTCCACCAGCACACTCCACACACGCTCCCGGGAAATCTGCGGAACGCCACGCGGCTCCTCCAGGAACCAGCAACCAGATATCCCTCCTCCAGCACTTCCCCAACCAATTCGAACTCTTCAGGAATCCCCGCGAGAGCTCAACTGGAACTCATCGGGAACTCTGTGAGAACTCGCTGGCGTCACCATTCAACCACTACTTCTGGCAAAAATGTCATGCGTCATCCCGACTCGGCTATGGCCCTCAACAAATTCACAATAAGGCGGGACACTAGAGAAGAATAGAGTTACCTTAGATTAGATAAAGGGAAGTGAAGGGAGGGGAGGGGAGGGGAGGGGAGAGGATGTGGGGATAGGAAAGATAGTAGAATGAAATAGTCATTATTACCTTATGTATATATATGACTGCATGACCAATATGATTCTACAAAACATACACTCAGAACAATGAGAAATTTTATCCCATTTTTGTATGATATATCAAAGTGCATAAATGCATTCTACTGTCATGTATAATTAAAACAAATATTAAAAATTATTTAAGATATTTTTAAAAAGTTCTAAAATAAAAAAGAATACAAGCAATAATAAGTGTTGGCAAGGATGTGGGGAAAATGTACACTCATACATTGCGGATGGCACTGCAAATTGGTACATCCACTATGTAAAACAGTATGAAGATTCCTCTGAAAATTTGAAAGGGAACCACCATTTGACCCACCTATCCCACTCCTTGGTTTATACCCAAAGGACTTAAAATCAACCTACTATAGTGACACAGCCACATCAATGTTTATAGCACCTCAATTCACAATAGCTTAACTATGGAACCAACCTAGATGCCCTTCAACAGATGAATAGATAAAGACAACGTGATACACACACACACACACACACACACACACACACACACACACAATGGAATATTACTCAGCCTTAAATAAAATTATGGTATTTGCAGGTAAATGAATGGAGCTGGAGAATATCATGTGAAGTGATATAAGCCAAACCCTAACAACCAAGGGCTGAATGTTTTCTTTGATACATGGATGTTGAACCATAATGGGGAAAGGGGTAAGGCATAATGAAGGAACTTTGGATTATGCGGAGAGGACTGAGGGGAGGGAAAGAAGTGTGGGGATGGGAAGGGCTGTGATATTAGATGGATGTTATTATCCTGTATACATGTATGATTACACTACCAGTGTGACTCTGTACCAAGTACAGCCAGAGGAATGAGAAATTGTGTTCCATTTGTGTACAATGCATCACAATGCATTCTGTTGTCACAATAACTGATTAAAATGAATTAAAAAAATACAGAGTCTGAGTTTTTAAAATTTTTATTTATTGTAATGATAAAAATCATGGGTGTTTACCTAATCTTCAAAAAATAAATTTTCATGTAATATAAAATTTCTTTTCTCCTTTCTTGTCAAAAGTGATTTATATAAATACATACATATATATGCAAAAGTATATAAAATAAATAGTGAAGAAAGATGAAGGTAATAAATGATTAACATTGCTATCATTTTAAAATGATGTAACATGATCTCCACTGATAACTCAAAAATTAGATATTGTTACTGTGCTTCCTTTATACATTAGTAATCTGAACTCAAAAAAATTAAGTAGCATGTCAAAGATTTCTGACCTAAATTAATATGACATTAGATTTAAAAGAATATCTTAGTTTTTATTCAAGTGAAGATGAAAATATATTATGTAAGACAGACTCTCTTCACTCAATCCCTACTAACCTGCGAATTTTTCCATTTTGTTGGCTGAAAAAAATTAACTAAATTTTTAGCATTTGTGAGTTAAATCTCCATTTAAAATAAGACCTTTTTTTTTTAAATTTGGAAGGCTCACAAAATATTAGCATTAAAACTTTAAACTTGTAAATTTTCCTTTTTAGTTTCTAATTGCTGCTTTAAAAAGTTACTAGAGAATTAGTGGTTCAAAACAAACTAAAAAAATTTAAAGAAGTACAAAATGGTCTCTAAAATTCAGGATTTATGCTGTAAGCTGGGTTACAGCTAGAGTCTCAACCACTCCTAATTGAGATGATTGAAACCATGAGATTTGAGAATTTTGATTTGATGAGATTTATATGAGATTTTTTTTAGATTTAAATTGATTGTGTAATGAGTTTAAATGTTCAAGACCTTGAAATGGGGTGAAAATATTGCATGTGAGAAGGATGTTGTTATGGTTTGGATGTAGTGTCCCCCAAAAGCTCACATGTGAGACAATGAAAAAAGACTCAGGGGAAAAAAAAATGATTGCATTGTAAGAATCAACCCAATCAGTGATTTAATCCCCTGATAGGGATTAATTGAGTGGTAACTAAAGTGGTAGGCTGGAGGTAGTAGAAATTAGGGCATGTCTTTGGTGTATATATTTGTATCTAGAAAGTGAAGTCTTTCTCTTTACTTCTTGATCACCATGATATGAGCTGCTTCACTCTGCCACCTTCTCCTGCCATGATGTCCTGCCTCACCTTGAGCCCTGAGGAATACAGTCACCTCTCTATATACCTTGGCTTCTGAAACTGTAAGCCCCCAAATAAATCTTTCCTCCTCTATAATTGTGCTGGCCATGTCCTTTAGTGACAGCAGTGAAAAAGCTGACTAAAACAGATGTCAAGTTTTGGGAGACAGAGGGTCTCTTCTGCTGAGATGGATAAGGGAATTGAGGGAATTCATATCAAGAATCTTCAAAAGTCTCTGTATCTCAGCGTTTTGACTTTCTCTTTATATTACTAGAGGTTAAAGTCAGGGGTGCTTTACCACTGAGCTACAACCTCAGTCCTTTTTATTTTTTACTTTGAGACAGGGTCTTGCTCATTTGCTGAAGGTCTTGCTAAATTACTGAGGCTGTTCTCCAACTTGCCATCCTCCTACTTCAGCTTCCTAAATTGCTGAGTTTACAGGCACGCACCACATCCCAGCTACAATTTGACCTTTGTACACTTCAGAGATACTAGCAAAATATTATACAACCGCACCTTTCAGTTTATACAGAGCCAAGCCACTTTCTGACAATGAATCTCCAATTTAGCATCTCTGATACACCTAGATAGGCTGACAACACTCCCTGACATCTAGTCCTAGTTCCCTTTTGATTAACAAATATTATTTATTCCATTTTTTGTCTTGTCACATTTTACTAAAGTAGTAAGAATAAACCAGGCTGCACCTCCAGTACTTTTAGTGGAAATATTTTCAGTTAAATATTCACATTTAGATAGCTGAGAATCTATATAGTGCTGGGCTTTTCTTTGTTGGGAGTTTTTTTTAATTACTGTTTTTCTATCATTAAAGTTATTGGTGTGTTTAGGTTTTCTATGTCCTCTTGATTCAGTCTTGGCAGATTGCATTTGTTTAGAAATGTAGACATTTCTTCTGGGTTTTCCAATTTAGTGGAGTATAGGGTTTTAAAATAGTCCTTAACGATTTGCTGGATTTTTGAGATGTCTGTGGTGATTTCCTTTTTCATCTCTAATTTTGTTAATTTGTTTTTTTTCCCTCTTTTTTTCTTTTGGTTATTTTCTCCAGGGGTTTATCAATCTTAGTTATCTTTTCAAAGAACCAAGTCTTTATTTCATTGATCCTTTGGATTATTTTTTATTTTAAAGCTTGTTAATTTCAGCTCTGATTTTATTTCCTTTTTTTACTGGTTTTGGAAATGGTTTCTTCTAAAGAAGAAATAATGCCAAAACTCCTCATATTATTCCATGAAATAAAAGGGATGGAACACTTCCAAATTCATTGTTTGAAGCCAGAATCGAACTCATACCCAAATCAGATAAGGATACATGAAGGAAAGAGAAGTACAGACCAATATCATTGATAAACTAGATGCAAAATAGTTAATGAAATAGAAGCAAATCATTTTCAAAAACATATTAAGAATGTTGTATACCATGACTAAGTTGGTTTTATTCCAGAGATACAAGGATGGTTTGATATGTGCAAATCAATAAATGTAACTTATCACATAATAGAATTAGGGGAAAAAGTCACTTAGTCATCTCAAGATTCAGAGAAGACTTGGACAAAATTCAGCACCAATTAGTGGTAGAAAAAACACTGAAGAAACAAGGGACAGAGGAATCTATCTCAACATCATAAAAGCTATACATGAAAAAACCCGAAGCCAACCTCATAGCAAATGGGGAGAATGAAAGAATTTCCTTTAAAATCTATGACAAACAATTCTGTTTGTGGGTAAATGGACAGAGTTGGAGAATATAATGCTAAGTGAAGCAAGTTAATACCCCCCAAACAAAGGCCAAATGTTTTCTTTGATATGAGGATGCTGACTCATAATGACAATGGAAGGGGCATGGGAGGAATGGAGGAAACTTAGATAGGGCAAAGGGGAAGGAGGGGAAGGGAGGGGCTAAGGGGATAGGAATGATGGTGGAATTAGTTAGACATCAGTAGTCTAAGTACCTGTATGAAGACACGAATGGTGTGAAAATATGTTGTGTACAATCAGTGACTTGAAAAATTGTGCTCTATATGTGTAATATGAAATGAATTGCATTCTGCCATAGTGTATAACATATTAGAATAAATAAATAATTTAATTTAAAAAATTTCAATGATCTGGCTTAAGAAACTGATCTCTATCATTTTACAAAACTATGTTTGACTAATAAAAAAAAATCAATGCTGGAGACATCATAATAGCTGACTTCAAATTACACTATAGAGCTATAGTAACAAAACCTACATGGTTCTCACATAAAAGTAGAGACATAGACCAATAGTATAGTGTAAAAGGCACAAGAGACAAACCCACACATCTTCTGTTCTTTGAAAAAGGGGCCCAAAATATACATTGGAGAAAAGACAGCTTTTTTTTTTTTTAACAAAATGCACTGGGAAAACTGATTACCTATATGCAGAGGAATGAAACTAAACTGTTATCTGTTGCCTGCACAAAAATCAACTCAAAATGGATCAAATATTTCTATTTTAGTCAAATCTCTCCTCATCTCCAACTCAGAAGGGTATTTGTGATTGCATTGGATACACCCTGATGGCACAGGATAATTTCCCCATTTCCAAATCTCTCACACACTCATATCTGCAAAACTTCTTTTACTATATAAAGTAACACATTTACAGATTTGGGGGATTCAAATATGGTCAAGCTCCACACAGACATTTCAGTCAACAATGAACTGCACATAGGACCATAGTCCGTTAATATTATAAAGGAGCTTGAAAAATTCCCACTACCCAGCAATTTTATAGCCATCATAATATTATAGTATAATACATTTCTCAGATGTTTGTAATGATGCTGGTGTAATCAAGATGCTGCTGCACTGCCAGTCATGTCAATGTATAGCACGCACAATTACTGTTCATAAAATGATGAAATCACCCAATGACATATTTCTCAGAATCCTCATCATTAAGCAACACATGACTATATCAGCATTTTGGGGGCTATTATTCAGGCTAACACGACTTGATATTAACCCCCATTGATTTTTTGTATTCTGATTGTGGTCAACCATGAAATGCAATTACTTGTTAATTGTCCACAAACTTAATGCATAGATTTATTACTGACAATTTACCAAACTTCATGTTGTTTTCAAGAGATTTCTATCATGTAATATTGTATAATACAGATAATTTGGTGTTTGAAAGAAGTTTCAATATTAAGATTATACAGTGATGGTTTTGTGATAGTCAACATGCGACATAATCACATTAGAGATGATTTGTTATTTTTTGTTTGCAAGTACAATCTGTCAGAAAACATCATATTTTGTTAGATAAGGGAGAAGAGGGACTATGAGATGCAAAAGCATTTGTTAGGGATGAGTTGTTTATTTCATTGCTTATCATTGACATTAACTAAGAAAAACAATACCATTGTGTCCTCAAGCTTCATGGGTTTTTTTTGTTTGTTTGTTTTTGTTTTTACTGGTTTGGGATACAGTCTGTATGTGTGACTATGTTGAGAGAAAAAATAATATTACTCCATTGTGTATAAATGCCACAGTTTTTTAATCCATTCATCTATTGAAGGGCATCTAGGTTGATTCCAAAGTCTAGCTATTGTAAATTGTGCTGCTATGATCATTGATGTGGCAGTATCCCTATAGTATGCTCTTTTAAGGTCCTCGGGGAATAGACCGAGAAGGGCGATAGCTGGGTCAAATGGTGGATCCATTCCCAGCGTTCCCAGGAATCTCCATACTGCTTTCCAAATTGACCTCACCATTTTGCAGTCCCACCAGCAGTGTACGAGTGTACCTTTTTCCCCACATCCTCGCCAGCACTTATTGTTACTTGACTTCATAATGGCTGCCAATCTTACTGGAGTGAGATGGTATCTTAGGGTGGTTTTGATTTGCATTTCTCTGACTGCTAGAGATGGTGAGCATTTTTTCATGTACTTGTTGATTTATTGTATGTCCTCCTCTGAGAAGTGTCTGTTCAGGTCCTTGGCCCATTTGTTGATAGGGTTGTTTGTGGCATTTATACACAATGGAGTATTACGCAGCACTAAAAAATGACAAAATCGTGGATTTTGCAGGGAAATGGATGGCATTAGAGCAGATAATGCTAAGTGAAGCTAGCCAATCCTTAAAAAACAAATGCCCAATGTCTTCTTTGATATAAAGAGAGCAACTAAGATCAGAACACGGAAGAAGAGCATGAGGAAAAGACTAACATTAAACAGAGACGAGTGGGGTGGGAGAAAGGGAGAGAGAAGGGAAACTGTATGGAAATGGAAGGAGACCCTCATTGTTACACAAAATTACATATAAGAGTTTGTGAGGGGAAAGGGGAAAAAAACAAGGGAGAGAATTAAACAACAGCAGATGGGTAGAGAGGGAAAATAAGAGGGAAGGGGAGGGGGGATAGTAGGGGATAGGAAAGGTAGCAAAATACAACAGTCATTAATATGGTATTATGTAAAAATGTGGATGTGTAACTGATGTGATTCTGCAACTTGTATTTGGGGTAAAAAATGGGAGTTCATAACCTACTTGAATCAAATGTATGGAAGATGATATGTCATGAGCTTTGTAATGTTTTGAACAACCAATAAAAAAATAATATTACATATCTATGAAGAAGAAGGGACTGTTTTCATATCGTAGAAAGTCTAAAGTAAATTTTAATAGTAGATACAATGTACAGTTGGCACTGCCCTCACAACTATTTTTCTTTTATATGAAGCACAGTCACAAAGTTAGCAATCTGGTTGCACAAACTATAAGGGAACATCAGATTAACTTCATCATAGAATCTTGGTATTTGAAATAGTTTCATTTCTCTTCCAATTGAAACATCATTCTCTCCTCAGATCTGCTCATCTGATATTTAATTTTGCTGGTGACTGAATGGTGACAGCATACAAAGGACTTATAAACTAGCATCCTCAGAGTCAAACTCAGATCCTCTCTTACTAACACCCAATTTCTGTTTTGTTCTTGTCCACTGTCTCTCCTCTAATTAAGTTCCATAAAACTGTCTCCTTTTGTTATTCGAGAGCATCCCAATTAGCCTTCCTCTTCACAACAGTGCTCATCTCCAATTCATGTTCTCCATGTGACCCAGATGATTTTTTTCCTAAAGTGCCAATTTAATTATGCCATTTATCTTATCGAAATTGCTCACAGTAACTTCATATTTATGTCCACACTCCTTAACTCTATGTACACAAAGTTTAGGATTTGGCTTGCCTACAATTATGAGTCACCCCTTCTTAGGTCCTTTTTTTCTACATCACTTTCAGGAAGAATTAAGCCCTCTTTTCTGGATTTCTCTTCTTGATCCATTTAACAGTTGGCCTGTTTTGTGTACCTACAAAATTGCAGGGCGATTTTAAAAAATTTCCATTACTCTTGATACATTTACTAGTCATAGAGTAAAATACTACATATTAGATAAGGAAACATCTGTAGATGCTATGACATTTCTTTGGTCATGTTTTAAGCAGAGTTGGTGAAACTGGACATATTTAACTCTTTCTTGTATTTTCTACTATACCATGGTTCATGCATTACCAAAACACTATGTTTACCTACTATTATACTTAGCATTGCTCTCAGATTTCTCCCCACTAGATAGTAGCCCCTAAAGACAAGAATCATGTTTATATTCTAAGCGTATAATATCATCTGTGATGCAGTTATGTCTTCATTAAATATTTGTTGGTGGAATGAACCTTGAGAATCTATTTCTCCCCAGATGAGAGTGTGGCCAAAGAGCAATGATTTGTACACATCAGCATAGAAAGGGCTGAGTCAAAGGATCAAAACCAATAAGCAGAATCAAAACCAATAAGCAGAATTCTCACACAAAGTTCATCAATTTCAAAATTTAGATAAAGTAGACAAATCATATAAAGATGATTTTTTTCCAAGATTCTGTTTTCAAATTGTATATATTCGAAAAGATGAGGAGCCACTGTGCCTTGATGAGGTAGTATAATTCGATTATGGGGTAGATAGCTGAAAGAGTTTACATTAACATATTTCATATTTTCTACCCAGTTACCTGTGTGTGTACATGTATGTTTAAGAACATAAAATGAAAGCAATAATTACTAATATTTGTGGAACTAATCTAATTTGAAATAAAATATTAAGTAATTTATAAATGCAAATATTTTTTAATTGATCTCATTGCTTAATTAGAGAAAGAAGAAAAGATATTTTGAAGAGCTTGTAAGTATAAAATAGATTTTCAATGCATAGAAGGAAAAAGAATTTAGGTCTCTAAGAATTTGTAGATAAATACACAAGATAGGAGGCAAAGCCAGAAGAACTATGGGATGTCTTTTTTGTTTGTGTTTTTGACTGAGATGGTGAAGAGAGTCAAGAACAAAACAGGAGTTTATCTAAGGAGGACTGAACGTTGAATATTGATTATATGTCCTCTTATCCCTTCTGTTTATTGGACACAGGACCAGCACTGGGTGAAAAACGTTATCATGAGAAAAACCAAAAGAACTCAAGTAAATAGTAATTAATAGTGACCTCTGTGTTGTCTAGTCAGTTCTGCTTTTCTTGACTGAATGGAGAGGATATGGGGAGAGCTTGGTAATGTGTATTTGAGTTTATTACATGTAAAAGGATTCTTTTAAACCTGCATGGTTGGAGGGTTCCCAAGTACAGTGCATACCCATTGCATCTCCCAATAACTTTGATAGAATTTAGGTGTAGAAAATAAATCATGCACTTGCTAATCATATATAGTGTGTGCTCTACTTTTGACATGATTCTTCATCTAGAAGAAATTTGGGACTAAAAAAATGGACTTTTTCTTTGTGCTTTGAGTCAGTTGGCTTCTGATGACAGTAACTGTAAAGACCAATGTTTATTATTTCCCAGGAAATTAGGAACCACATAGAGAGGGTAATGGGTCTAAATCAGGGAGCCAACAAATGACAATTACAAATTAAATCAGTTTGTCACTGTTTAAGATAATCCTGGTTTACTTTCCATGTCATGTCTTGGAGCCAGCAACCATCCAGATGGTGGCAGTTCTTTGGGACTTGACATTATTTAAAAGGTCAGCACAGTAAAATTATAATAGGCACCTCATTCTTATCAGAGACCAAACATCTGTGATCTTCTTCCAATTTTGAATCATCAGTGTAACAGTTTCCCATAGCAGCTCCTTGCCAACTTCTTTCTGGGTGAACTATGTGAACTATTTATTTTTCCTATTAGAAACTGTCATATACCCTATATAGACAGTCACATAATGTTCCTAAAATTTTGTCACTTACATTTGAGTCAAGAAAATTAGGATTTAATTTAGAAGCATGACATAGACTCACTTATAATTATATTAATGATATCAACATTAGGAAATGCCTCCTATGTAAGGCATTTTCTTCCTTGCAATGTTATTACAGGCTAGCAAACTTACATGTACTTTGGTGCCTCAAAGTAGTGTATATATTTTAAATTGATAGATATTATATATACTTAATATTGATAAAATAGTCTATATTTTATATAGATATGATGTTTAAATTCCATATTTAAAGTGTATGTTATTATTAATTTCTATATCCTTCCATATTAGAGAGTAAAAAGTTCATATTACCCTCTGTACTCTCATTCACAGATATACAGGTCTCTGGTTTTTCTTTTACATAGGCATTTATTATAGGTAGGTATTATGGGAAGAGACAGATTGAGAAATGTAAACATATCTTTATTTCATCATCTTGAATCTAACAAGAACTAATACTCATATTAAATATTCAGAGGCTGTTAGTTATGAATGAAAGCTTCCGTTTCAGAGGTTCAGTACATAGTCAGCCAACTTCACAGCTCTGGGCCCAAGGTGAGGCAGAACATCATATCACAAGAGCATAACAGAGGAAAGCACTTCGGGACATGGCAAACAGGAAGGAGAGAGAGGGAATTCCCCTCACCAGGGACAAAATATAAACCCCAAAAGCATGTCCCCGATGACCTAATTTTGGTAGGTATATATCCTACATGCCTAGAATTACTATCCAGTTAACTCATATTGTGGATTAATCCACTGATGAGGTTATACCTCTAATAATCTAATCATTTCATCTCTGAATGTTCTTGTGTTGTCTCACACATGAGCTTTTGGAGGACATCTCATATCTAATTCTTGACATTATAAGAGGTTTTCATAAAATAAAACTTATTTTGAAACTAAACAGGACTAAATTATCAATTGACTTTGTTTATATGGGTAATAAAAAAAGGTTAATGATGGTATAAATGTGATGTACAATATACTTACATTAAAATTTTTGTGCCTTTAATTAAATTTTGGCCTTTAAAACTGCTCACCACAAAGACACATGGATCTTCTATAAATTTTGAAAAACTTTTTATTGTTACGAGAATTGTTGATTTACAACCTTAATACAAACGAATGCCTGATGAAGGAAGCTAAATTTAAAAGAATATGTGACTGCTTATTTTAATGGCAAACTCTTTTTGTCATATAATAAGTTTTCATCAATACCATTGGACTCATTAGTCTGTGAACCACAATTCCACTGATCAAAGTTTTTAAATAACATTGCAAAATTAACTTCAAGTCACAATGCAGAATCATGATCTTTTCCTTTTCCTTTGAAAATTCCCAAAGCACTGCTCCTTTTCTAAGCAACTACCTGTAATAAATACTTCTATCTATAGGGCTCACCTTCTGTAGTTATGCTTTCCCTTTATGTTAAGATTGCTTCAATCATTGATGAGCATATGACCCAAATTAGCAAATCAAATTATCTTTCTTGGGTACTTGACATTGGATCTGTAACACATTGGTGCATTACTGTGGGTATTTAAGCAAAAAAAAAAAAAAAAAAAGATATATCTTGGCCATAAAGAAGCAAAGAAAACTGGTCTTAGAAAGAAAGACAAGACCACAAAGAAAATAGATACGCATCAGGCACCATGGTGCTGCATACCTGTAATCTCAGTTACTCGGAGACTGAGGCAGGGGATCACAATTTCGAGGATAGCCTGAGCAATTGAGTGAGACTCTGTTCAAAATAAAAAGGGGCTGGGGATTTAGCTTTGTGGAAGAATATCCTTTCATTCAATGTCTATTTTGGGGGGAAAAAAAGAAAAGAAAAATAAATATCATCAGTAAAAAGAAAAACAAAGGGTATTATTTAAGTTTTTTGTTTCTTTCTGGTTTTTAAAGCCTGGCTGCATACTGTCTGTCCTGCATTCTATGGAATATCTGTGCTTTTTTTTTAAAGGGACTCTCTACTTTCACTCAAAGTACTTTGAATGGAATTCTATTTCCTGCAAACTATGATTGAATAAAATAACTTTGTGTAAATTTTTCTGATCCCATATCTGGCTACTTTGGAGCCTTTGATGAAGAAAAACCCAAGGCTGTGGTGTCGCTTATACATAAACTCAGGTGCATGTTACTTTATTTGTGTTACTGATTATACTGATTCTAAGTTTCTTTGCTACCTGTCCTTTGATCTTGATAGTAGTTTGTGTTCTTCCTTGTCCTCAATTAACTTACAATGTTGTTAATGGTTCAAATATGGAATACTGAGATAATTCTCTGTACTTCTTTGAAGAGTATTGTCGTTTGTTTTATATTAAAGTTACCAGGAGCAATCCAAAACCTGACTACAGCAAATACTGAAGTTTTAGAAATCACTTTTAAAGGTTGTGGAAACATATGAATGTCTGGAGTGAGGCCTGGGATTTTTTTAATTTAGCTTTTTGATGGGTAGCCTCACTTGACAACCACTAATGACTCCTAGACTAGGATCCCTATAAAGACACCCATAGACGGAAAACTTTTGGTGGAACTCAATAACCTTCCATTTCTTCATTCACACCACTGATTTCAAGGAGATAAATAGACCACAGTTAAAAATTTTCAGAGTTTTAAAACTAAAATGTCAGAAAGTTCATTTTTAACCCCAGATGGCCATTTTTCTACAGATGGAGACATTTTAAAATGGACCTTCAAATCATAACCAACTCAAACATGTAGACAAAAGTCATAGCAGAATTATAAAAGATAACTGTATCTTTTATAAGAATGAAATTTGTTAGTTTAAATGATTGCATTTTTTTTTTAAAGTTACTTTCTTCCTTTTATTTGTGACTGAATCTACTATTCCTCGAAATGGTAAAATTTGAGGATCAAAATGATCACAGTATCTTTCTTTATACTGATTGGAACTCACCAATGACTAAGTTCAGTGTGCTCCAGAAGGAAAACAAAGAAACTTCACACCAAAGTTGCTCCAAAATCAGTTTTCCTAAAGGGTCTTTCCACAGAGTGGTAATCATTGGATACTACTTGCAGCTTTCTAGTTGCATGATTTCAGGAATCTGAGATTCTGCAATCTTTTTTAGACATTCTGCTAACACTTAACATAATGCTTTAAACTTGTGCCTATACTTTAGTAGGTAGTTTTTAAATAAATGAAGGAAATAATTTTCTTTATTAATTCCTTATGTGTAATGGTTTTGAACCCTGTAAAAATATTACTTCATTCATTGAAAAGGACTGAAATCATAATTTTCTTCATAACCAGGCTCTCTATAATTTGAAGACAGATAAGTTTCTGCCTGATGATTTTTGATAGTCGTGCAAATAATAAATCCATTTTAGAATCTGGCATCTACACAGCTAGATTTTCAAATCTAGTTTAAAAAAAATAAGAAGAAAAATATGGATATCTGGATAGCTGTGTGTATGGCCAAATCTCTTTAGGGAGCCTGGCCATAGCATTAATGGAAAAGATATCAGAATATTCTGGCAGATTTCAGATTCTTTATTAAAAGCAGATACTTTGTGCTTATGCATTAGTAATTCTGTTTTTCATAGGGAAAATGATTCATCATTATGTGTAATTGGTAAACAGTTGGAAAGGAACATTATTCACTTTGTTTATTTTCTTTGTAAAGAAGAAAAAGTTCGTTTTCTTTCCCAGTTTAAAGTGGTAGAAAGCAGTGCAACAGATGTGGACAATTTCCTGTTTTGGAATGATACTTTTTTGAAATAGAAAGTAATGGGGCAAAAATATTTAAAAATACATGTTCTATATAGATCATGATTAGTACTTAAAACAATTTTTAAAAATTTTAAAAATCTAAAGCAAGCATTTGAAATTTAAGATCCTGATCTTTCAAGTATGAAATAAATAAGTAAACCAGAGTTTCACGATGTATATTTCTTGGAAATGTAGTTTTAAAATATACCATTATGTATTATCCAGGACAAAATATCTGTGTTCAAATTAAATTGGGAAAAACTGGTTTAAACAAGTCAGATTCCTCCTTCTTAATGTTTATGTTATTTTTGCTGGGGACTGAATCCAGAACCTCATGATAAACATGAACTCTACCACTGAGCTATACTTCCAGCCCCAGACAGATTTCCTTATTAAAGTACATCCCAGAGCCTATAAAATGTTAATGCAGACTGTGATCACATACATATAGTTATACACACATACATACACACAAACTCACGTACTCCAGCTTTCAAATGCGTTTAAATTTAGAACTATTTTTTTTTCTCCTTGGAAAGTATCTTAGGGAGTAAAGTTCTGTATAATATACTTTATCCATTCAATATTTGTCAATCCACCCATTATGTTTTCAAGGTTGCTATTGTGTGGTGAATTTCACTAATGAGCAGATTAAGTGGTTTTTAACTGGCCACATAATGATAAACAATCTCAAATAAATAAATCACATACTGGTTTTATCTATATTCTGGTTTGCCTTTCCCTTTTGTCCAAACAATGAAAGAAGTTCGTTATTAAAACATGCTTTAATTTTAACACAGAAATCTTAGGCTGTCAGCAGGGGAGAAAAGAGCTCTATTTCTGTCATGAGATTATACCAAACTGTAACTCTGGTTAATAAAATACTTAGACTCTTGATGAAATAAATCATTGTAATAATGATATTCATCACCATTATTATTTCTTCAGAAAGAGAATTGGCTTCTGGGTATTTTTAGTCTAAATCTATCTGCCAACACAAAATTTGGACTTTGAAAAAAATGCATTAGGTATTTCCTGGATTACATCCCTGGATAAAGAAGAGCTTCATTACATGTGAAAAGCTCCCACTGGTTTAATATCTAAACCTTTGCACTAGATACAGAAACTATATCTACATTTTCAAATCCACAAAATTTCATGACATGTATGAGAGAAACTGGAGGTTACCCTCTCCCCAACAGTCTGCTCCCTAAGGGCTGGTATTTGGATCCAACTCTCTTTTTTTGCCTGATTTCTATTTAAAAAGAAACAACAACAAAAATAACAATAACACAAGACATTTCAAAGCCAGTTTTAAAAAATGGTAGCTTGCAACCTGCAAAAAAGCAAAGATGTTCCAACTGAATGCTAAACCAACATCAGCTGTAGGGCTCTTAAATAACCATGCAAGACAGACAAGAAAAATCTAAGTGAAAGGGCATGCATATGCTGAAGAGTGAAACAGAAACCACGGTAAGTCCACTATGGAAAATCACCACATTGCATGATAATAGTAATACATAAATATGATTTAAGTGATAAAGTTAAGCCAAGCAGAATTTTTTTCTGGCTGCCTGCAAGTCTAGCCATAGTTACAAGATCCTGCAACTTATGGTCAAGAAGAGCTGTAGATGTCTATCCCAGACATGTTGTCTGACAAATGTGCATATTTATCTGTATATTTTTAATTGTTATTTTGAAATTAATTTGTATAAATTTCTAATTTTTTAAATGTATAAATTTCTATAATTTATGAAATAGTTTAAATTTTGTATGAGAATTCTAATTATTGAAGTAACATTAGCAATTCCTCTGACATTTAAAAGTTGTAAACCTGGACAAATTACTACAAGGAATCTAAATAACTGGGTGCAGAGGATATATATTGAATGGTGAGAAAAATGTTGTGTGTTTTTATCCAAAAATATCAGTTTTACATTGTTTATAATAATCAAATGCCAACTATGTGCTATAATGAAAATTACAAGTACTGCAATTTTATCTCTGGTTCATCTCTCCTTTTCTGAATCTCATTATATGCAACTTAAAGATGTCAATTTACATTATCAGCACTCAAAGGATAAAAATCTCTTTACTAATTAACTCAGCGTATAGTCTGGTTATCATTTAGTAATGAAAGAAAAAGAGTGCTTCCTTAAGACAGCAAAGATACATACTTTGGTGGATATATTTTGGTATATTTTACATTAAATTATAAGCATATGTATATCAAAATGACCAGAAAGAAAGTAAAAACATAAGTGATAGACCTAAAGAAGAGTTTTGCAACTTTTATATGAGAGATTATAAAAAAGTATTGTTAAACAAAATGTACAAAAACTATAAATTAATAAATATAACTCAACAATCTGATAGAAAATGGATAAATGAGATGAATGGGTAAGTTTAAAAAAAATCAGCAATAATATCTAACTTTTATAGTTACCATAATAAATTACTACAAACCAAATGGATTAAGCAGCATAAATTTATATCTTATAGTTTTGAAGGTCAGAAGTCTGATGGTTGTCAATTCACTACATTGAACTTGTCAGTGGACTGAATTCCTTCTAGAGGATCTGAGGAAGAATTATTTCCTGCTCATCCGGGTTGTTTGCAGAATTTAGTTCTTTGAAGATGTAGCACTAAAGTCCCCATTTTCTTGCATACTCTAAACAGTTCACTCAGTTTTTAGAATTTGCCACATTCCTTGGATCTTGTTCCCTTTCTTCCATCTTTAAGCCAGCAATGACAGAAGGAGACTTTCTTACATTGGATTTCTCTGACTCTTCTGTCATCTTTCATGCTTTTAAGCGCTCATGTAATTATACTGAAAAAAGCCAATCTGGAATGATACCCTCACAAAATCTTTAACCTTAATCACTTTAAGGTTTTATTCATATAAGATAACATATTTATAGGTTCTGGGGTTTAGCTCATGGATATCTTATGGGAACATTAGTCTGCCTACCATACCCAATAAACATATGATGATTAACTTAAACTCATTTGTAATCAGAAAATGCATATTAAGACAATCATGTAGGATTGAATTAAAACCATTGACTTGGCAAAGCTTAATGTGGAATTCATTTTCTCCATTGAATTGGCGAAGATTAAAAATATGACAATATCAAGTATTGGTTATAATGTAGGGAAACAAATATATTTATATAATACCTGTGGGAATATATGCCAATATAGTTAAAAAGAAAAATGGCAAAACCAGGTTGCCAGAAGATGGAGTCCATGGAAAGTCATTTTCGGGTGAGAGGTGGACTCAGTTCTAATGGAGAAACATTCAATCTGTGCTGAGTGGATTTCAGAACTACTGTGGACCATCCGTATTCCCCACCCCACCACCATTTCAAATAGGAATTCTTGCAGTATTAGAATCTTTGGGAGATGATTAGCTCATGAGGGTAAAATCCTCATGGATGGGCCCAAGAGAACTATATTTTCCCATGTGTAGACACAGCTATAAAATACTATTTGTGAACCAGAAAATGTCACTGGATCTGTCTGCTTTGATCTTGGTCTTCCTGATCATCAGAACTGTGGAAAATTAATGTCTGTTGTTTATTATAAGCTACCCCATCTATGGTATCTTATTTCAGTAACTTAAATGGTCTACGGCACTGAGCATTCAGCCTGCTGGCCTCACTTGGACCTGCCAGCCTCCATAAACTCATGAGTCCCTCCCCCTATACACACACACAAACACACACACACACACACACACACACACATTATATTGGTTTTGTTTCTCTGGAGAATGCTTACTAGTATGTATAATTCAAAAATATGTGACTAAATGTGTTTACATTGAGAAATTCAGAGCTGATATAGGTACTTTTAGAATACAACATTTAGCAGGAAATATGGTAACATGACACTTTACCTGGGAAACTTTCAACTAATATGGTAGCCAGACTTCAAGGTGGATCCCAATGATCCGGCTCCCAAATGGAATTCATACTCTCAAGTAGTATTCTTACAGAGAGAAGTCTGTGCAAACAATAGGATATTGCAGAAGGTGGTGGACACATATTTTTCAATAAAAAAAAATAGAGACTTTGAAAAGTCTAAGGGAGTTTTACCTTAGTTATTTTAACAGAAGTCCAAAGTAGAAAAGGACTTATCTAAAAGGATTTTGGGGCTGTTGCTTTCATTCCATGCATGAACTGCAATAATAAGAATAAGAAAGGAAAAGATAGTAGAAAATGAAAGCTCTTGTATTTACAACGTTCTGCAAGCAGGAAGCAACTATTAGCACAGTTTCTTTTATTAAAAAGGAAGAATAATTCAGGGCAGAACCAGGATCCCAGAAGATGGAGATCAAAGTCATTTTCAGGTGGGAGATGGACTGAGTTCTAATGAAGAATCATTCAATCTGAGCCTAAATGGATTTCAGAACTACTGTGGACCACTCATGTTATTTCCCACCCACACCACCATTTCAAGTAGGAATTATTGTAACAGTTGTCCTAAGCTTGTTGGGTCATTGTATTTTGATTTTGTGCATTTTGTGCATTTGTGTGTAATGAGGAGTGATCATCTGTCTCTTTAGCTCACTGATCTCCAGCTGTAGAAGATCTAGGCCTATGAAGTTTTCCATAAGAAATCACACAAGAATACCTTCTGCTGCACCTAGACTAGATATAAATGACAAGATTCTACCTATCACACTGAATTTGTAATGGCATGGGAGGTTGGGATTCTTTGGAGGGTGTGAAAGAATTCCCCATGTAGGACAGGTATGAATTAATTATTGGTGGAAAGAGGGTAGACCATGGAATGCAGCTTCCAAGTTGGTCCTAATAAACTCCATTTCTTGAAATGCAGACTTTATAGTCCCTTTCTACATTTTAACAGGGATAGATCTGGGACAAATAGAAAATATTAGGAGTGATTGTATTTTTACTTCTGGGTTAGATTATAAATGATACCACGAATTTCTTGATGTTCTCAGGCCCTCCACTTTCTCCCTTCCTCTTCCTCTTCTTCTCTGGTTACCTCAGGTTATTTTTTTTTCTAGGAAAGTCAGCTATTAAATCATAAATAGCATAACAGAGAGACCCAAGTGTTGCATAACTGAGGTTTCCGATCCATAACCAGTAGGGAACTGAGGGCTACCATAAATAGCCATGTGAATGCACTTGGGAAGGGGTCTTCTCATCTCAGTCAAGGCTTGCTGCAGACCTCATCCCAAACTTTACGACAGCCTTCTGGGTCACTCTGAGCCAGAATCATCCTGATTCCTGACTCTCATAAACTAAGTGATAAAATAAGTGTTTCTTGTTTTAAGTAGCCAAATTTTGAGGGTGATTTCTTGTATAACAATGAATATCTAATTAACCACCTGAGGGTTTATCAATATCTTACTACATCTTTTACTTTTACTTTTACTTTTACTCAAAGCTGAAAGTAGAAACCACTGTAGGAAGTATTAACTGGAAGTGGTTTATTAGAGGGAAGTAAATGCTTAGAAATACAATGGAAACTATCAAATGCATAAGTAAGGCTCTTTGGGGACAACTGGTTTTGAGACTCTCACTGGTACCAGGAATTAAAAAACATACCTCTGCGGCTGAGTCAGTGAGATGGAGTGAAAACACACACACACACACACACACACACACACACACACACACACACACCATAGGGTCATACTGCTGTTCCTCATGCACATGGTTCTAAACACTCAGTAATGTGGAAAATGGACACAAGAATATTGCTTCAGGAAAACACCATATGACTACAACATTGCTCATCAGCGTAACCAAAGAGGTGTAAATAAATGGCTTCTCCTTCATTCCTACCCTTTGGTTCTTCTGCAAGAATATCTAGTGGAAATTGATTCTCTTCTGGAATTTTAATGGTGAAGGAGGCTTTGAAAAATTCTAGTTAGAGGTAGAATGGAGGTTGAGAGTCAGTTTTTACTCTTCACCATGGTCTGTACTAACAAGAAGTTTACAACTTTAATGGAATGACAAGATTCTCATAATATGACAAGATTAGAGATGGGCATGTGTTAAATTGAGTGTTACAGCTTAAGCTCAATAGAAAATCAGAAGAAAAGAGATTAGAGTGTGTCAGAGAATTCAGATGAAGTTTCATGGAAGAAAGCAGCTTTGGAGGCTTGAAAAGATGGCAGAAACTAAACAAACATTTTTTAAAATCACATTTCATAAAGGTGGATGGGAAACGTAAACACAGGGATTAATGCAGACGATGGCAAGTAGGTAGCCTGGTGTTTCAAAAATAAGTAATGAAGAAGAGTGATCATAAGGGGCTTTGAAATATATAGGGCTTGAAAAATCAAGGTGATATGTAAATGTATAGCAGGTGGTTCTCTTTGTACTGAATGTCTGATAATATACATTTACATATTATGTAAAATCATGTGTTATTGCCATTCCGCAGATTCATTTCTTTGCCCCATATTCAGGATACTGCACTCAGCATTAGAATATTCATGCCTGCAGATGTCTCAATATCCCTCTTCTCAAAGCCTGGTAATATTTTTGCAGTCACTATAAAAGCTGTTAGCCCTGTTTTTTTTTTTTTTTTTTTTTCTGATTTGTACTTTGGTTCTTTTATTCCATAAAAAGTTTTCCTTGTACACCCTAACTCTGGTCACTTGCTTCTTTATCGAGGGACTAGGAGGATTTTCATATCTTCCTAATTACTGCCTGGGGTCCTGCTTCTAAATGGAAAATTGTGAGCATTGCTAGATGTACCCATCCTGTTTGGAATGTTTCATGTGTCTGGTAATTTGACTCCTTGTTCAGATCAGTATTGATAGGAATAATAGTTTTAAAACAATGAGTATGTATTTCAGGAAAGGAAATAAATTCTTCCCAAATATTTTCATATCTGAGTATATGCTATGTTTTTGTCTCCATGTCATACAGGAACGAATTAATTAGATATGCTGGGGTACAGTGGTGCACACCTGTAATCCCAATGGCTGAGGAGGCTGAGGCAGGAGGATCGAAAGTTCAAAGATAGCTGCAGCAAAAGCGAGGCACTAAGCAACTCAGTGAGACCTTGTCTCTAAATAAAAATACAAACTAAGGTTGGGAATGTGGCTCAGTGGTCAAGTACCCCTGAGTTCAATCCCTGGTAGCACACCCCCCCAAAAAAAAAGAATTAACGAGATTTACTTAACTCCAGAGATGACAGCCTTTCCACTATATCAAAAAAAAAAAAAAATCAAAACTATGTACCAGTTTTATATGACAGTATCTCAGATATCACAGACTACAAATATTGCAATGGTTCATTAGCTCATTTAATCCTTAGGATAAGCTAGTGAGGGGAGAAAGATGGGGAATTACTATTTATAGATCACAAAAGCAACTAAATTCTAAGTGATTTGCTCAAGTAAATTGAGTGCTTAGTAATATTATTATAGTGTAATTTAGTCTTATATAAGGAAAGTTTTTATTTCATATACATTAGATAAATATGTAAATATATATTCATTTAAGCATTTGAAACATAAAGAATTAACTTTACAGAACTCCTAATATCACAAAGAATAAATATTTGCCACAGTAGAAACTGGAAAAACACAGTTATAATAAACTTTTTTCTTATATAACTGGCAATGTCTTGACCACAATTATGCATGATCTCCATGCATTTATGTATATCATCTCTTTTATTTTTGAACAGAAGAAAAAATTAGATAATGGTTATCTTTCTGGGTCTCTAACCAAAATCTCTAGCATCTTCTGCTAATTAATGCTTTATTTTCAGTAGTGAAAGAGCCAAGAAACCTATTGACTTTTTTTTTTTAATTTTCGTTTTTGGTTGGGTCTTTATTGCTGCCAATTACAGAAAGGTGTTCTTTGGTTAACTTATACATGTTTATTTGTATAACTTATACATGTTGGCAGATGATATTCTATTATTCTATCCATGTAGACAGTTGTTTAGAAAGTTCGAATGCATGAAATAATGCCTCAAAATAAAGCTTCACCTCAAGTTTTAAAAAACTGAAATTTTAGTTATTTGTCAAGGTATGAGAAAGAATTATAACTTTAGAATGAACTCCAGTTCTTAAATTTTATCTTTCAGCAATTAGACCTTCCAAGAAAACTAACCTTTTCCAATCAAGACTCAGAAACTTATGTTATGTAGCATCAGAAATTACTTGGTTATAATCAAAAGGAACATAAAGGTGAACATTTTCATTAGTGCATGTCATAAACATTGTATAGAAAAGAACTATATAACCATCTCAGTCCTATCCATCTTCACTGAGGAACCATTTAAAGAAATGGTGGTGGAGACCTTGGTGTTTTAGTTACTTCAACTCCTAAGTGAGTTTTAAAGTGGCATAGGAAAAGTTTTCAAGGAATAGCAAAGGTGGCTTGATAGTATCTGGAGCCATATGAAAACTTTGTAAGTTAGAAACTAATGACTCTATGTCAGGAATAATGCATTCAATTCTAAAATCAGGGATATTGATTGAAATCTAAAAGATAGATGTGAGTCTTAAGCCTGTGGAAAGAGAGTTAATACATTTTTCCATGTGATTAATTAATCACAGTCATTACAGGACAAAGAATTAAGGATAATGAATCATTTGTGTGGGCATTATTGAACACATCATAATTGCATGAAATCTATATGAAAATTCAAATATTTTGCTTTCAGATCACAGAGAAGGAACTTCACTTTGCAACTTAAGACTAAAAATGAAAAGTTATTGGGAAAAATCAATTCTTGGTTGAAAATAATAGATGAATATTTCTGTAAGAACCACAGAATTACCTTCTAGACTAATAGATATATTAAAAGACATTCTAGTTGCTATTATTATTTAAAACAAAACAGTAAATTTTCAAATTGCCAACTCCAAAACTAAATGTGCTATGGAAAATCAAATAATCTTAACTTATGGTGAATTAATTAAGATAAATTTACTGTTGCATAGGGCATAACATTTCATATTATTATTTGCTCAGGCTTGTTGGTAAGTCCACAAAAAAATCTGCAATTTTCTTATAGTTAAAAAGTACATGTATCTATAGTTTTCAGTATGCATGAGTAAGAATTAAAAGCAATTGATACTGCACTAAAAATTCTATAAAGAATATACAGCAGTCTCTTATCTACAGGGGATATGTCCCAAGATTACATAGTAGATGCCTGAAACTGCACATTGTCACAAACCCTATATATAGTATTTTTTCCCTAAATATGCATACATATAATAAAGTTTAATTTATAAATTAAACACAGTAAGAAATTAGCAAGATAACTAATAATAATAAAATGGAACCGTTATAACAGTACACTGTAATAAAGTTATGTAAATGTGGTCTCTCTTTTCCTTTCTCAAAATATTTTATTAGACTGTACTTATCCTTTCCGCTCTTATCAGGCCATGAGATGACACAGTGCCTATGTGAGGAGATGAAGAGAGGTTTTCATAGCATTGTGGCATAGATTTAGGCTCCTATGGTCCTTCTGACAAGACTTCTGCAGGATACCATTAACAAGGGTGATGAAACCCTCAGAAAATGAAACTGCCTGTAAGAGGAGACTGCCGTAGATTATTTTCTAACTTTTGAGTTGGGACCTTCAAGAGTTCGCATTATCTCATTTAATCCTTCTAATTTCACAAATATTCTTATGTTGTAGGCATCACCTTCCCCGCTTTATAGCTGAAAAACTGAGCTTGTGATTATATGGCTGGTATTTAGTGGGGCTGATAGTTAAACCCAACTTTGTGAAAGTCCCAGTCTTTGGTAGATTGCATATCTGATTTAAAAGTGTCACACTTCCCTGAATTCAATCCCTGTGTCCTGCCTTCCTACTATTGTCCAGTGATCTGACTTTCCTCATGAAACTTACTCTTGGGCATGATCTTGACCCTGGGCCAGTACCATCTCCCACAGTGCACATCTGATGCTACTTGAATATAATGATGACTTACCCCCACCTCCTGTGAGCACACTCGCATATGCACACACACATACTACTTGAGTCTCCCAAGATCCATAGAATTTCAGCAAGCATGTTACATGCAGGGCTTGGGTTATGTTTATACAATGGTACTTGACTGTTTTTGCTTCTGTCATTGTCATCAGGAGACTAGGTGGCTGGATTCAGGGATAAGGTAAAAGATATGCAGAGCAGAGGTTTTCTAGATGAGTTGTCCAAGGTAAGCCAGTAAAGAACATACCTCCCTCCTGCCAGAATACTGCAGATGAACAAGTTCAGTCAAGTTTAATCAAGTTCAACTAGGTGCACCTAGACCAGCTGTGTCTGATGTGTCTACAGAGGAGTGAGCTAAAAAGATAAATGATAGTTGTTCTGAGTTGTGAGGTTGTTTGATTTGTTGTAACTGATAATCAACAACAACAACCCAAACAAAAAAACCCATAAGCTCTTCCCTTGCATTTTTCAGATGATGAAATGAAACACAATGACCTGTAGGAGAAATTTGTAGAAGTGTTGAACTGTCTTTGTGGTGTTTGAATAAGGACAGTTCAATGATAATGTTGAGAAAAATGAAGAATTGGTTAAGCTGGCTTTTTCCATCTGAAAATAGTACTTGGTGAGCTCTATTATTCTAGGGAAGGATATAAGAATCAAAAAGGAAGGAAAAGGTAGTATTCCATGATGCAATTTAGTGACTCAACAGTGTACCTTTGTGTATAGCAATCTCAAGAGGATGTACTCCTAACTCTCTCCTACATTGTCTTTGTAAGGACTGCAAGACTCACAATTATGGACAATCTCAGATGTTCCATCAGGGATTAGCAAGTAATAACTCCTGGGCCAGATCCAGCATACTGCCTATTTTTATTAATAAAATTTTATTGAATACACCATATGTATTCATTATATATTGCATATTGCTGCCTGTGCTTCACAATTACAGAGTTGAGCAATTCAGAGAGATGAAATGTGCCACAAAACTTCATCTATCTAGTCCATCTTGGAAATATTTTGCTGACCCTTGCTCTAAAGTACTCCAGGGTGTCATGGCTGGAAGATGTAAGATCTGAGTAGGAAAAGTCCTGTTAACCGTGTCAATCAAGAGAAGGCAGTTTGTAGATATAATCATGATTTTGGTTGTGTTTGTAGTGACTATAGTTAACCATGGGAAGAGAGAAATGATATATGGGAATTCTTAATAGGGTATATTGTGAGACTGGAGACCAATGCTTGTGTCATTAGCTTGTTGCAGAAAATTATTTAGTGACTTTACCTACTAAATATTATTTAATGGTTTATCCACTTTAGTGTAACATTATTTTGATGCAGTATATTTTGTAATATTAGTGCCATCTGAAAAATTTAACTTAATTTCTAGGTGGAAATTTAAGCCAAGAGAAATGGGGGCATTCTTGAAAGGTAGCCAAACCCAGATTTATTTTCTATAAAACATCTGGTATGTGTATGTGTGTGTATGTATGTGTGCATGTGTGTGTGTGTGTGTGTGTGTGTGTGTGTGTGTGTGTTTAAGGATATTTCTCAAACACTGTCCTGATAATATATATGTTTGGATCTAGGATAAATTGTATACATTACTATAAAATATATGCCATCTGACTATATTCTGGGGCACTCTGAGTTGTTTACTTGCTGCATGCATCTTCCAGCTCTCAAAGAACCAAATAATTACTATGCTCCTTTCCACTTCAAAGTCCCACTAGTTCTAACTGTTCAAATTACAGTGGTGGCTGGTTTCCTTCTTTGCATTTGCTTGTCCTTTGTCTGTTTTCACACTCCTCCTCACTGTGTAATCACTCATTCTTTCTCATTTATCACAGCCTTTCCCGGTCCCAACTACACTATCTCCTCATTTTTTTGTCATGGTGCACTGGTACATTACAAATACAATTAAACCTCTTACGAGACTGCAGCTTTTGGCCAACACAGCCCAGCTTCAAGGTTGAAAGATTTCTGATATTACCTCTGATATCAGTTCCTTTCCATTTATCGGCAGTGTCCGGACTAATGCAGTAGTGTTGCATTAATTAAAGGAAGCATCTAGTAATACTGCTGTTTTTGCCAGGCTGACACAGAATCGGGAGGCTGATGCCTGCTCATGTTTTAAGAACCATTTATCACCCATGTCATCCCAAAGCAGCCAGCTGTCAGAGCCAAGCCTCATTTGCATTTCATCAACCACAGGCTCTTTTCCCATCTCACTCTCCAGTCTTTGTATAGCAGTTCTAATTTTTTTTAAAGCACATTTTTCAAAGAAGGAGCTTAGCTAAAATTAGTATGCTACGTAGAAAGATAATTTGAATACCAGACACAAGTCTCCATACTGATTGTGGCCAAAATAAGTCACAGAAACCGTGCCTTGGATTTGTTTTCCACTTGGTGGTGGAAAGATGGGGTACTGTAAAGACTATTTCATTCCCCAACATGGCTGCATGGATTTCATCTATACCATACTCAGTAGTAAATATAACGTTTCAATTTCATTCTCTGATTATGAAAGCAATTCACTACATTGAAAAATGAAATGTATTTGAATCCATTCCATCTTTCATTTTGCACTTGGCCACCGTTATCCCTACTTTTTCTAATCCCACATTATATAACCTTCTCTATCCACACAAACTTTTCTAGACATGTCTTGACAATGGCTCAGATTTCCCCCACCAGAGGAAGATCAATTTATGAAACTGTGCAATTTGAAGCTCTTTTGAAATACGTTTGGCAATTGCATTCATAATTTCAGAGTCTGTGTAATTAATACACACATTTTCTTCTTCCCATGTAGGTCTTTTATATATCACCCTTTCTAGTTATCTTAGTTTTAATAGCTCTTGAGAAAATTTAGTTTTTCCTTGCCAAAGCAGAAGTACTAATTCCCCATTTCCTTGAACCATCTTCCTAATTCAAGCCTTTTTGTAAATCTTAGGAAAGAAAGTATGTGTAGAAGGTTGTATTTGTAGAGAGAGTATGAAAGAAAAATTTTGTTAACCCTGTACCATGGACTTTCTGCACCCCCAGTGTTTTGCCTATACCAAATCTCTGGAGATCATTTTTAGGGGCAATCATACCCTTTTGTGGTTTTGCTTATTAACCCAGATGGTCAGCAACAGTGGACACCTGTCTCCAACTGAGACTATTTGATAAAGGTCATTTAACAGGCTTTCCTGATAATACCCTTTAGTCATTGTGGGCTTGATTTTAGATTCCATTCAGTGACCTAGAAACTTGAAAGCTCTGTATCCATAACTAATCCCTCAGGATTTCTACTCCTTAATAGGTAATTATTTCAACAAGTTTCCCTCCGAAAGAAAGTGGTCTTTTGGAATTCCTATTAAAAGGAATAGGAAAGCAAGAATTTGGTATGTATTAAATTTAATCTACATTTTACGAGGAATATCATTTAAATTTTAATCACCCATATATCATTCAGACCAAAAAATGAATACTTTCCAATGAATTGTATAAAATCAGTTTTAATTTGATTATTAGAGTATTTACGATTTATTGGTATGTTGATAATCTTTCAACACATTCTCAAATCACCTTTCATTTTTAAAGTGGCAAATATGTTTCATTAGAGAAAGTTTATAAATTATGACACAAATAATATGCATTTATTTTCCAGTGATGTGAAACTTCTGAATTCATAGCCATTCTTAAAAAGCAAACCCATTTTTTGTAGTTTGTTGACATACATTCTCAAGGATTCTTGATAGACACATTTATGCTCCTATATTTATCCACATCTTCTTCTAATGTCTTTATTCTCTTTTCTTTCATATTTATAAACCAAGACCTTAATGCCTGAAGCTAAAACTTTTTCCATCAGTCTTTGCACATGTAACTTTTTTTATACTGACTCCTGCTGCTATGTCTAAAGTCATTAATATGTTCACAATTATGCAGATGATTCTTTCTATAAGTAACAGGTTTGTAAACATTTTCCTTTTGATGAATTTGCTTTCATATTTTTTTCCCAATACTCACAAAATCAGGGACTTTGAAAAGATGCAATAAGGGCCTCTGACATTGAGAAACAAATTTTAATTTAAACACTAATTGGCTGTGTAGATAGAACCAATTATTAATATAGAGGTTTTATTTAAAGAAACTTTAAATTTCTAGAAAAGTTATGAACATAGAATAGGGTGTTGCTGTGTACCAAAATTCAGTTTTGCATATTGGTGACATCTTACATTGGAATGGCAATAAACCAATATCAACTTCTTAATCAAATTCCACACACTGATCATATTTTCTTTGTTTTTGTTAAATATAAATGAGCCATTTTGATAAGAAGAATATAATTATGGTATATATCTACAGGCAGACCATTTCCAAAAATGGGTGGAGTGATCATATGCAACGTTGATGTCTTAGCTACAACTTTAAAATTTACAGTTTTAACCTTGAAATTTTTTAAAAATGTATTAGCTATGTGATCTTAGTCAAGTTATTTGCCTTCTTACGCCTTAATTCCTTTATTTAAATGTGGACAAAACAATATGTCTTTCCCACAGAGTGGGGAAGAACATTGAATTATATTTTGCATATAATGTTCTTAGTTCAGGGTCTGGAACATAGAAAGACCTTAACAAATGTGGACTGTTTTCAACTATTATTACTAAATTTTAAACCTGGGGAACAAACATCCCAAGAGAGTTAAGAATTACTCATACAATGTTGATGTTTCTTCAGACTGACCAGGAATATGCGAAGAACATATGTTATATGCAAACAGAGATACAAAAATTGTGGTATATATGTGTATTAAGAATTGTAATGGAAAAAAAGAGAAAGCTTTAGCTTAGATTAGGTAGAGGGAAGTGAAAGGAGGGGAAGGCAGGGGATACGGGAATAAGAAAGATAGTAGAATGAAATAGACATTATTACTTTATGTATATACGGGAATGTATGACCAATGTGATTCTACAATATGTATACTCAGAAAAATGAGAAATTATATCCCATCTATGTATGATATATCAAAGTATATAAGTGCATTCTACTGTCATGTATACCTAATTAAAAAATATTTTAAAAAAGAACAAAGATTGGGGGTACAGTTCAG
Organism: Spermophilus citellus; assembly: GCF_964194105.1. Classification (NCBI taxonomy): domain Eukaryota; kingdom Metazoa; phylum Chordata; class Mammalia; order Rodentia; family Sciuridae; genus Spermophilus; species Spermophilus citellus. The sequence goes on along the minus strand of NC_138188.1, from coordinate 135,871,701 downwards.
TGGCAGAGCCTTCCCTCCCTTGTGTGAAGCCCCTTGGGCTTGATCCCCAAAATTATGAAAAATAAAAATAATAAGAAAACAATAAAGTCAGAGCCAATAATCACCTTATCTCCAGGTATGGCTTGTCATAGACACATCTGATCCAGTGAGTGGCTCATCAGTTATCTAGCAGTTAAAAACTGAATTAGAGTGGGGAAGGCCTAATCCAGCTGATATGAGTTTTTCCTTTTCAGTGAAAATGGTAACAATATTTTGATCTTTAAAGTTTTGTTTGTTATTTCCCGAGCAGTTGGAAGTTATTGGAGAGTAAACATTTAAAATTTTGATACAATGTGAAAGGAATTCTTTTTCTTACAGATTTTAACTACTTTGTGTATAGAGCAAAATAAGTTTCAGGCATTTTCAACCTAACTTGAGGGAACAAAAGATTTGTACAATAAGTTTCAGTCAAAAGAATTAATTTTTCCCTCATTACTTCTCTTGGAGGAAATAGAAGAGAAAAAGAAAATAGAAACAAACCAAAACAAGAGTTTGAAGGATAGAGTTCTGACAATGAAATCAGATTGAAAGAAGCAAAGATGGATCAGTCTCAACCCATCAAAATTAAAGAAGAGCTACAGTTCCAACGATGAACCAAAGCAGTAGGTGCATGTTAAGGGGGAGAGGATTAGGCAGAGATTTGATAAGCATTCAAAAGTTCTCACAACATCAAGATTTTACAAATTGTGAGTTGGAAATTAAGATGTACAAACTAAGAGACCCAAGACTCAGTCCACCCTAGGATAAATGCCGCTGTGCGCACATCCATGTCTATGCAACATATTTCTGTGCTTTGTCAATCACACACATGAGATAGAAGTAATAAGAATATGTATGTAGCACTATGTTAAAGATAATGTTCCTGGAAAGATCAAAAGTGAAGCCATCATTATTAAGCACAATTGTAAATAATCAAACATTGAGTGGACTTTTGTATTTAGATTTTATAACATTTATAGCTATTAAATATAGTAGTGAAATTGTATAATTAAAAAAATCATATAATATTACAACTCTGAATTTCTTGAGGCTGTAATTTTTTTAAAACAGTTGAAACCATTTTTTTAATATCAGAAAGCATATTTTGTCTCAAGTAGCTTGAAAAAGTTACAGTGTAAGATTCACCCTATTCTTAACATCTGTATCCCTTTCTATCATTTTTCAGAATAATGTATTTCACAAACCAATGCAAATCCTTTCCACCATTATGTCCCCCAGGTAGAACATATTCAATCAATGACTACAAACTCATGTACAGAGTGTAAAATTACTACTTACTGTCACTGAAAATCAGAAGAGTAAATTAGCAACAGAGTTTAGTTTCAGGGACAGTAAGCACCACACATGGACCTAATTATTATTTGTACAGCATTATAATAAGTCAGAATTTGATCAAATTTATAAACTGGTGGATTTTTAAATGCACTTGAACAGCCTAAAGTATAAGTTTGTATTTCTTTGGGAAGACAAAACAATAAAATAATGTAATATTAACTATCACACATTGACCTACACATTTTTCACAATTTTCAAAGTATTTGTACCTTATTATTCCATGTTTCCATGGGGTTGCTAAGTGGTTAGAACTTCAGATGTAATATAGACAGGAGATCCCTTTCTATACCCCTTTCTTCATTAGTTTATATGTAAGACATTTTCTCCTTCTCCTCTTCATTTAAAATATCCCAATCTTAAGTTGTAAATCATGTAGTTATACTCATGTGTGGTTGTACCTGGACAAGCATTTCCTTGAATCAGTTCCATCTACTCTACGTAAAGAGGGTACACACAGCACCATTAATAATACCTTTATTAATACCATTAATAATAATAATAATAATAATAATAATAATAATGCCAGGGAAATTTAAGGAAATAGAAGATGAAAATATTATTTTTCTTTATGCAGTTTTATACTAATTTTGCTACACAAGTCTCATGCATTATTTTTAACTAAATACCAAAAAAAGTTCTAAAAAATCCATGCATTTAACATACCGGGTAGGAATGTTAAATGTTAAAATCACAAATGCAAAAAAACTATTTTATTTCTCAGATTATTTATTCTGATAAGAGCAAAATCTTTCAGAAGTTTCATAGAGATATTTAAATAAGCAAAAACTATAAAAAGGGAAAGTCCTAAATGTATTTTTATCGAATAATCATTGTTGATAGAATAAAGGCATCTAACTTTCAGCTCTTGAATTAAATCTGATCTTTTATTGAGTAGGAAGGCATGCTGAGGGTAGAAGGAGAGCAGTGTGTGTTTAGAAAGGCATAAAATTTAGAAAAGCTTAGTTTAAAAGCTTCTTGAGTGTCAAATAGCTATTAAACACAATTTTCATGACTTTACTGTAAGTGAATCTGAACTAGCATATGGACTAAGTTTCTTTAAGTTGCCTATGTATTTAAAATATAGGGGAAAGAGATCACTCTGCAAATATGGTTTTGGTTTTGAAAAACTCCCAAACATTTAAAAAAGTAGTTTTCAAATCAACCATATCCATATGACTATAGGTTTTCTCATCCTCACTACTGAAGGATGGAAAAATACTAGAGTTGGGGCAGTATGAATGGAGATGGGATAACATATGCTGTAAAATGAAAAATCACTTGCTACTCCAGGGAATTGGTTAAAAATAAATAAATTTGGTCCTAATGGCAACTTAATCAAAAGAATCTAACACTTTTATTCTTAGCGATTCAGGATTATGGATGATATTAATCTGTCACAAAATTATCCTGTGACCATTTCCAGAAGTGGAAAAATGCAGAAATAGAAAATGTATATAATATTACAATTTCATTTTGTTCCAAGATCTGTTACTATCTGTGGAAAGCAGTGTTCCACAGGAATGAACATTCAGATGAATTATGACATGAAATCTCATTTCAATGTTTTATGCATAGATAAACTGATAATCACTGAACATTTTGGCATCTGGCTTCCAGATACAATGAAGTTTCCCTCATAGCATCTAAAAATTAAATATGTATGTGTACACTTTTTAAAAAGACATTAAGCTCTATCAAACTGTTCTGGAAAAGTTATTTTTAAAGTAAGTATATTTTTAATTAAAAAAATTAAAATAAGATATATTTGGGCTACTAGTTACTAAATATTTTTCTAAATAATGAAGTACACTTTGTTTTTATTTATATTTTAGATCAATTTGAATATGTAGATGCAAGACAAATTAAACATTGCTACAAAATATGTGAGTATCAATAGTTTCTGAACATTGAATGATATCCAATGAACTTCCACACATGTGTTTGGTGGCTTACTAAAAATTAATTAAAATGAATTTTGCAAAAGACTCAGAAATGAGCACACTGTTTTCCTGTCAATCTTTGTTGGTTTCTTCTATTTTCACTATCTAGACTAATAGTCAAGATCAAATGAATGCTTTTGGTCATTTTACAGATTCTTTTCAGATGCTGCTGCTGTTGTTATTGTAATCATATAGAATTTTTAGAGTGCTATGTAATGAGTCCTGTATGGGCCTGTAGTAATGCTTATATGTGTATTTGGGAAATATAAAGAATACTAGTTTTTGCTCACCAAAGATATTATCAAGTAAGTTTGATGAAGAAAGAAATATTTTAGCCCCCAAGTGAGAACTCCATGAGTTTTACTCTATAGTATTATTTAGGTGATGCCTTCATATTCTCATCTTTTGGATATTTCTGGAATTTTTTAGTCCTTTCTTCTTGGGAAAGTGTAAACAGAAGAATTTTTAATATCTTTTTAATTTTTAACTTCTGCAGGACAACCACAAATAAATTTCTTTAAGTCTATTAAACAAACAAATAAACACACAACAATAAAATGTACTTTCTGTGAGAGAGAGAAATCAATTGTACTCTAGCTTTAAGTGTATACATGCCTCCCAGAGTCGAGTCAAGCATTTGGATAAATTCACCTTGGATAGAGGTACTTTCAAATGAAATATATATATATATAAACAGCACATGGATTGCCTTTGCAAGAGAAACATGGAGTGCAGTGGTATGGCTATGTTATGTTTCACTTGGGCCAGAGGGAAGGCAAGCTGAGCCAAGTGGAATGTAACTTTCCCCAAATTACCTTGCTTTTGTCACATGTATGTATGCTTATTTATTTATTTATTCCACAAAGACATTTCCAGCACCCATTTTGTACCAGATACCCTTCTAGGAAATTGAACATATGAATTACCAAAACAAATAACATCTCTGCCCTTATGGAAATGTAAGAGAATCCTCAAACCTAACATTCCAATGTTTGTTCATTGCACTGGATCAGGCTCCTATTACCTTTTCTGGACTTTTTAGGTTTCATAATGGTAAATGCACTTTCAGTGTTGCTTTCTCTCTCTGAAGCTAAAATACCAACACCGCCTTCATTACATTAAAGTATGATTTTCCACTTAATAAAACTTCAGTTTTTAGTTACATCTAAAAATTTAATAAATCCTTCGAGTATATTTTGAGCCTCTATTATTAATATAACCATGAGTAAACTTGCTTTTGACAGCTCTTGTACAACATCCCACTCTCTCTCCCCCTATTTCCAGCCTCAATGCACTATTCTGTAAGCATCAAAAACACAGTGCTTTTATGTGTCAATGTCTTCCCTACCTACTGTGGGCTTAGCACATAGTCCTGGCATGTAAACAGTTGCTCTGTTATCTTACTCTTGCAACATATTAGCCCCAAACTTAGTGGCTTAAAACAAAAACAATAGTGTGCTCATGATTCAGTATTCATGGATATTTAGTAATTGATAGACTTGTTTAATCTCTGCTTCATTTGGCAGCAGTTGGTCATTTAACTAGGGCTGGGAAATATGTACCCCAAGATGAATTACTTGCATGGCTGCCATGTGGTACCGGAGTTCAACTGGAGTTGTCTATTAATTTCTCTCATAAAGGCCCCTCCACATTATTTCTTAGGCTTTCTTATAGTATGGAAGCTGGGTTTCAAAAGCAAGTGTTCCAAAAGACAGAAAGTAGAATCTGCCCATCCCTTAAGGCCTAGAAACTAGCACAATATAACTTCTGCTATGTTCTACTAGTCAAAGCAATGTCTATTAGTCAAAGCAGAATCCTCCTAGATTCAAGGGAAAAATTACCAAATTTGTATCCTGTTTTAATCTGTCACAAAGCATGCACAATAGTTATTCAGTGAATGATTATTCAATAACGTCAAACAGTTATTTAAATTTTCCATATTCTTATGCCTCTGTTCTTCTATTCTTTCTTAATGAAGAATACTTTATATCAGTCCTTCAAAGAATGCCTTTTCTACCACTCTGCATGCACCAGTCCTATGTGTCATCACTGGTTGTGATACTTGATGTTGTTCTTTGTATTAATGGCTTTATTACCACTAATTGTAATCTTCTGTGATACATTATTGAGTATTTTTATGCTTGTTTCTCCCAGGAGATTTAAGAGTCTTTTGAGCTTAGAAACAATATTTCATTCTGTAGATATGCTTAACCTAGTGGAAACATGGGGCTTTCACAAACAACATGGAGGAAAAGACAGAGAGTGTACAAAAACTGAATTAGGACTTCTTTCTGTTCAACAGAGGTGACCCCATCAGGCAAATTCTGAAGACCCTTAGATTTTCCTAGTTACAAAGTGACTCACTGATAAATTTATGAAATGTGAGGTAAGGACAAACTTTTAAAAATATGTATTATGTAATAGAACCCAAATAATAATGTTTTTCGATTCTTGTAAAATAGAGCAAAGTTTGCATAATAGCTCAAGCTTTCCTCTTCTCCATTGCTGTAATATTTTAAAAACTCTCTCTGTGGAATAGACTATGTATGCTAACCATACCGTCACATGCTTTTCTAGAACTATTGATCAAATGTCACTTTTCTTATTTGAAGGAAGTCTCATCACATTTGGCAAATGGCCAAGGCAGGTTTTCAAACTGTAACACAGAAAATTCCAAGAGTTACTTCAAACAATGGATCAGTCATTCCCTCACTGTCATCATGGAAGTTACTAGAATGGGAAACCTAAATCTTAAAACTGAGAGGGACTAGGGATATGTGGATCTTGCTGGGCACAGGGGTGGGAGAGAGAAACACAATTTTTTTTTCTATCTCACATTTAAAGTAAATTACTTTCATTGTATAGTTTGGTGGAATTCCTATGGAAATGAAACATCTTAGTTGCAAGTAAAATGGATAATGAAAAAAAGTCTTTAAAGCTAACAACCACCCCTTTCAATTCTCTCAGTGTATTTATCTATCTTTGTCATCTATGTCTATATTTACCTCAACAATAGAGAATAATGAGTAGCAATTTTATTCATTTCTTAAAATCTGCTGACTTAGTGGGACATTGCAACAACTGATCTAGGAAATGAGAGCCCCAGGAACAAGCCAGTGAGCTTCAAAGGCACTGACATTGAGACATTCACCCTGCAATTCTGCACTTTATCATGTGAGGTTTCGTATTTTTTACTAAAAGGTAATATATATTTGTGTCATTTCCATTTTTAAATTTCCATCCTCTATTATAAAAGAAAGTATGTGCTTTCTCAAATGCATTAATCCAATGTTTTAAAATTTGTTCCTGACCTCCCTCTGGATGTTTTGGATGTAGTACAAACAGTGTTTAAAAACACATGGGCTCAAGCATGGCAAATGAAACCATGGGGTAATTGGTTAATTGAAAGTGAAATTGGCCACTCACCTTTATACTGAAAGAGTGAGTAATTGCTTTTATGAGTGCTCTAAGAGAACAAATTGTTTCCCAATTATGGAGTAATATACATTTGCTGGACATGCACAGGCTCACATGAGGAAAAAAAATAATAAGATGGATTTGAAACCTTTCTCTCTTTTCTTTGATATTGACATACATGCATTCCCTCAATGTGTCCACTGAAAAGACCTGGAAACAATCATTATTCAAAAGAAATGATTGAAATAACACCTTAGTAGGCAAAAGGAACATACAAGATGATCTTGGTATACACTCTTACACCAGAAAGAAATGGTCAATTAATAGAATGGTGGGAATAACAAAATCATGTTAAAGCCAAGTTAAGGGGCTCTCACTGGAAAAATGGGATCTACTGACTATCATAATAGATAATAATAATAACAGATATGGCCCAATGTAATTCACATTGGTAAATTTAAAAATGAATGAATTAAAATTTCCTTGAAAAACGTGAATTATTAGAATTATTCCATTGTCTTACAGTAACAGTCCTTTCCCCCAAATTCTTACTGATCAAAATGGGAGAATATATAAATTTACTTTGAAGAAGTTAAAAGATTTCCTCTTGAACAAGTAACCAAAGTATATTTTCAGTGACAAGAAGAAAAATCAAAGTCATCATATCTAATAAAATTCAATGAGAAGTAAATGCCATTATTTCCAGGATATTTCAAAGATGCATAATCTGATTCTAAAAATTAGAAAACACTAGAAAAACCCAAAGGAAGGACAAAATAATTGGCTTAAAACTTCAAAGGTATCAAGCTCAAGAAACCAATGAAGAACGGAGAAGTTGTTCCAGACAAGAAAATACAATACCTGCTTCTGAAGTGAGTGGATATTTTTACTATAAAGTTTTTAGGACTGTGAATCAGGAAATAATATTCTTACTAATTCAATTTTGCTACAATTTTGACATTACTTCTTTCAACCATTGATTGGTTGTCATTTCTTTCCCTACTTCTTGGCATTCAAAATCAATGGATCTTAAAGCATTGTCTGGCCATTCAAACACATCCACTATTTAAAATAGTAAAACAATTTATTTTTCTTTTATTTTGTTAGATAATATGAAATTATTTTATTTAGAAAATGTGGAGACTTCTTGGTCAAAATTCTCACCATTTTAGAAATGACTTTAATATTTAAAAAATATTGGGGGGCTGGGGATGTGGCTCAAGTGGTAGCATGCTCTCCTGGCATGCATGGGGCTCTGGGTTCAATCCTCAGCACTGCATAAAAATAAAAGATGTTGTGTCCACCGAGAACTAAAATATAAATATTAAAAAATATTAGTTTCAATTTAAGTAAAATTCACTATCTTACTAAGACTTTGTAATAAGTGGACAAAAGCCCAAAATTCATTCTTTGGGTTATTCCAGAAATTTTGGTTGAGTGCCTCTTTGGCTTCAAATAATGGCAATATAATAGTAAGCAAAACTGATCCTAATCTCTGACTTCATGAAGCTCTTATTCTATTGGGAGGGTATTAGACAAATAGATTACAAGTAGACAGATTTAAAATACACATAGAGTGGGGGAAAATACAGAGAAGGGAAAAATAGAAGCGTGCTCTCTATGCAACTTCAAATACAGGGTGAGTTTAGACATTGGTGGAAGGGGGCATTCCAGCTGAGTGTAGAGAAGGTAGAGAACTGAACCATAGTCGTTCTTATAGCCCAAGTGCAAGTAATGTTCTGTTTTTGTTTTTATACAGTATGGTTCAGTATTGAAGAGACTGCTGATTGAATTTTTCAGTATATATGACCAGAAAACAAATGTGTGTATGTGAGGTTAAAAGCCATTTTGAAAAAAAAAAAATCACTTGGACAAAGTACTTGGGTATAATAGGTGTCAAAATAGGACATAAACATATGTGGAAGGCAAGGGAGACATGGGAGAGAGCTTGGTACCATAAAAAAGGGAAAGTCTGAGAGAAATTAAAGGAAGAGAAAAAGGGTGAGAGGGAGAAAGACTGCCAGAGAGAAAAGAAAAGGGCAGGGAAGGAAAGTATGAATAGATAAGAGTTCAAAGTGAGGAAAAAAACAGAAAAGGGAAGGAAACTTTTTCAAAAGCACACATGGGTAAATATGTGCAACTGTATGAGTCTAAAATGGAGTTCTGTCAAATGAGTCAATTGTGCCTTTGGGGTCTGAAAGCAGCCACAAGAAATACACAAATGAAAAGGTATGATTATAATAAATCTTTATTCATACACCCTAACATTTAAATTTTGCACATCACAAACTATTCTTTTTCTTTTTACTTTTTTTTGACAAGTTACAAGTGAGAAAAAAATATTCTTAGATTATAGACTCAATGAAAACATGCCACCTTTTGCAGATATTTGACCTAGAGATACAGGACTAAGTCATGTGAGAGAATATGGTACAGAGGAAAGTATAAAGGAATCAGATCAAGAATGCTGGCTGGACAATTTAATAGTTCTTTTACTCTGAGCAAGATTCTACTTCTCAAAGCTTCATTGTTTTTAACTAATGAAGCAAGAATGTTGAAGTAAAGGAACATCACACTCTCTTTTTTAAATAACTAGCTTATTTGTTTTATGGATGTTCACTTTCTCAGTTCCATTTGCAGAAATCTCTATGTAAGCCAAAACTGTTTTTCACCCTTTGTGTGTGGAAGTTACTCTGTTTAGGTCCTTTAGGAAGTTGGTGTCTATAGTTTCAATGATATCTTCCTGGAAATTCCCTCAAGTGACGACTATCAAAAGTTATGAAGTGAGCCACAGTAGAATCTGGCAAGATGTTAGAAGTTTGTTTGTATATAGGAGCCATACCTAAAGGTAAAGGGTAGGTGAAAATTCTTACCCATAACAGTTTATCTCATTTATTCCAGTTTAGGTTTCCTTGAGAGGCCAGGTGCATTGAGGTTTTGTGTTTTAATAGTGAACATGTGTTTCTTATTAAAACAGTGCTGGCTGCACTGCTTCAGGACAATGAGGGCCCAGATGCTGACTCCTCATTTAACTATCTCTCAGAATGATTTGGAATTTATATACTTAACCAGGAATTATCACAAGATATCTCTCTCCTCTCTTTAAGGAGATAACATTTGTAAGTCTAATATAATTTTTAACATTAGTTCTGTGAAAAAAATGTGAAAGTTTTTAGTATAAAAGTGAGGTTGCTTGTAGGTGAATTCTAAAAAAGTAAGACACAGCCAGGAGTTTAGGAAGGAAGGGTTATGAATTGTTGCCTGATAAGAACTATCACAAAAGACTCTGCCAGAACCATTAACTTGCACAGAGGCCACCAAAAAACTCATGCAAAAAGTACTTCCACAAGGTCATCTGCCCAGCAACCGTCTGTTCAAACTTGGATTGGCGCCACACTTGTTATTAACCCTTGTGACTAAGGATTATTGTTTTGAAATATATGAGGTAATCCTCCTCATTTTTGTCTTTAAAAACTTCCCCTTGCATCAGTGTCTTTGAATAGGCCCATTATTTCCTATGACAGGCATACTCCCCTTGCAATACTCTGCTATTTCCAAATAAATATTAGTATTTTAGAGTCACCTCTGTTTTATTTAGGTAGATAATTCCATAAATAGGGGGCAAATTCTGGTTGCAAAGTGAAAGACATTAAAATGATTCAGGTGCATTTGGGAAGAAGATATAATAATATCTGCCATTCCACTATGTCATACTGCTTTGAAATCTATTTTTCCCTCCATCTGAATCTAGGCTTACTGTCTTTGGCCAATATAATGTGATAGAAATGACACCTTGTAATTCTTGACACAGGTCTTATATTCAGCTTTTAATTTGTCTGAGTCCTCACCTATCCTACTGGATAAAGAATATGGAGGTGGGGAGAGGTCCAGCCAGCCATCCCCCAGCTGTTCCAGCCATTCAAGCTGAGACACCACATAGGTGAATGGATTCCATTCATCAGCTAGCTCTGCACTCCAACTGACCCTGATCACTACTAGCTGATAACCCAGATGAATACAGCCAAGTGCTCAATCCCAGAAAATATCACAAGGAACAGAGGAAATACCCAGTCAAACCCACCTACCCCTTATTTCCTGACCTATAAAATCTTAGGCAAATAAAACAGTTCTGGATTTAAGTCACTAAGTATTGGGATAGATAGTTGAGTAACAAAAGATAACAAAAACAAACCTGACACTAATTAAATTTCATAATGACCAATTATAGAACACCTACACTTGAGGTGATCTATGACCTGTTTACCTTCAACAAGTTACTCTATGGAAAACCATGCTGAAATCTGGAATATTCAAGTGATATGCTTCTAATTTTAAACATTGTTCTTTTGATAATTTATAGTTTGATATTAATTTAAAGCAAATCTAATACAATTAATACAAAGTAGCATATGTAAAGTTCACAATTATCTACAAGTTTATCATGAATTCAGGTTTATAATTATTAAAATTAGCCATTTGATCATCACATAAAAAAAAGCAATTACATTGTTCTGTGGAATGTAGTATTCATGTCTCTAAAACATAGTTATTCAAATAACAGTAAATCAGGAAAATATATTTAACACATAGCCAATTGAATTGAAAGAATTGTTGCCAAGGTGGGTATAAAATTATGCCGTATGAAACTATTTATAAGTGTGTGATATAGCTGATTTTTAATTTAATCATAGCTTATTTGAGGTTGGTCTAATGTTTTCTTGATGTTTTCTCTTCAAGTCAGGAAAAAATGAGACTAACTACTTAAATGGTAACACACATTGATGTTAATAAATTAGTACATTCATAAAAGGACTCCCAGTTTTACTGCTAAAAGCACTCCATTATTTGCAGCATTATGTAGTTTAAAAGGCACACTGATAAGTGCCTGTATTCAAATCCTTTCCTGTGCCCTTTGTGTTCTTATCTTCCCTGGGCCAGCAGACAATCCTGCTTTTCACTAACCTTTGGCACTCCACCATCAGCAATAAACTGAGAGCTCCTTCCTAGTCCCTGAGCTTCCTTAATTAGCATCACCTGTGTACTTTCCATTTGGAGCAACCCCATCAGCAGTGCACACCTGCTTTGGAGCCTGCAGGTAGAACAAGACTCAGTGTCTCTGGGCTCTGGGGAGTCCATCTGCTTGCCCTAAAGCTATAACTGAATACCTATCATCCTCAACAAGCTTATGGTAGCCTCTAATCCGGGTAATTGTGCCACCATAATGTCAAAGTGAAATGATAAACAAAAAAACTAAACAGACCCACACAGAGTGGCCCAACAAAGGAAGTAAAATGATTCCTTCTTTTTCAAAATAAAAGATATTTATCTTTACAAAAAAAAGTATTTTTCTGCTCATTTCAAGATGAAACATTTTTATATTTAGATTTGTTCTAAACCTCTCATAAGACAGATGAATTGCAAACATTTTAATCTTCTTTTCTGTCACAGTATATTTTTAAGCACAAATTCTGAAGTATATCTTTAAAAACATTCAAGATCATGTTTTTTCTTAAAATATTTTAATGGTATAAAGCACTTTGCATTTATGTTAAAAGGGTACAATTGACACATCTTTAAAATAAAAAAGATAGCAATGAATCATAAGAAAAAAAACATAATGAATGTCTTTTACTGAACAATGGATAAAACATAGGTATTTAAACCAAAGAAATTTTAAAAGGCTTAATTTGTGTTCTTCTCATGAACTCGCACTTTTCTTTTTTGTACCCTTTTTTCTTTGCCAAGAAGAATTTAGCTGTGACAGTTAATGGGTATATTTTGTTGAAGCTAAGTTCTTTTAATGTCAAGCTATTATATCTTCTACATACAGAGGAGGGAAGGTGCCAAGATTTCTAACAAGTAGGTACACATTCTTCTTTAAACAAAAAAGCACTAAAAAGCATTGTGCTCCTAGATTGATGTGTTGAAAGATATGCAACTGAATTCTGAATCTATTAATCTAAAGACTATTTTGATAGAGAAAAATTTCTATAGATGAACACACACTAAAAACAAGATTCTCTGGTTTCCTTGCCCAGTTTGTATTTAAAAATGTTATTTTAACCAGAAATAATTTGAGTCTGAAGGTAGGGAAGAAATGTTTCCTTATTATATGAGGTCTCACTTAATAAACATCTAGTCTATTTCAAATGTTAATATTTATGTTTTAGATAAAAAGTTGAAAAAATATAGAAATGCAGATTTTTTGTTTAATGATTTTCATTTGCAATAAGAATGGCTCATATATGTAAAAAGAAATAATTATTCTAAATACTTATTAAGTTTTGTTTTCATATCTTACACTCAGAATATATAAATCATACAGTCTTCATCTTTTATGAGAAACTGAGGCCCAGAAAATGAACTGCCAGGAGTTGTCCTGCCATTATTAAACTCTCATTCCTTAAACCTCAGTCTAATGCTATTTCCATTGTAATATGCCATCTTCCTTCACTGACCTTGAGTTCCTGAATGTCAAATGAAAAAAGTATATTTTAATAACAACCAGTATAAATAAGAGCACCAGATTATATGTGATTTTGCATGTGTATGGGATGTTTTCTAACCACTTATGTAGTGGTTAAAAAACAATATAGTGTTCTAGTTTCCAAAGCACAGCCAATGCTTCAGCATGTCAAAAATGGTCATCAACCTATTTGGAAGTTTTTTTTCAATAAAGCAAGAGATAACTCACATAATATCCCAACTCTACAAAGCAGCAGAAGATAAAGAAAATAGAATGCACAAAGAGAAATTTGAATGGATTATAGCAATGCACTTTATCAAAATACTGACAATAATAAATAAAATTTAAGATCAATGATTCTTGCTTATTCATGCAACATTTAGGTAGACTTTTTCAAAATATGGTTTGCACAAGGCATGTTTCTGAGGATATGAATAGGCTCATATTCATATGAGTGAAAACAAAAATTTCCAACTTAAATATACTTGAGTGAAACTTATGAAATATCTCTTCATGATGTGCACACTTCATATGCCCATATGAAACGTTCTGCTAAGTTATATAGTAAAACTATCCAATTAACTTTGTTTCACTGTTTCTCCAAATTCTTTTTCCATAGAACCCCTAATGAAATAAGAACATTGCATAAAGTGCAATGAATGATGCAAAATGAATGCATATTGTGTGTACTGAGAAACTGCGGTAAAGTCCTATCTTCATTTCCAAGCTGAAGTATAATTTCCAATCACTTTCCTGAAAATAAAAACTGCACAAAATATTATTTCATGATAATCATCCCTTTTTTAGTTTCTTTTTTCATTTTCTGAGCCAAAAAATTAAAAACCCACAAAAAATAAAAATAGTCAAAAACGTTGAATGAAACTGCTTCAATATGAAAAAGATGGAACTCACCTCTTGGTTTCATTCATTTTTTACTGAATGAATGAATACAGGTCACTGCATCTGTCGTGAGAGCCAATCTTAAGATTATGGATCCCCCCCACCCCATCCCAAACATGTACACACAGGCAACAGTCTATTTCTTGTCTATATGAATTAAATCTGACAGAACTCTATAGAGGTGGGTGCTATTAGGGTACTTCTTAAGATTTTTTTTTACTTTATTTTTCTACTCTATTTACTTTTACTTGAGAGTTTTTACTTTATTTTTCTACTCTATTTACTTTATTTTTCGACTCTACTCTGTTGGTATGATAGGGAAATAGCACATTTCTTTCCTACAAAAAAACTAAAACTAAAAATAAAAATAAATTCAAAACAGATAAACTATACACACACAAAAAATAGGCCCCCTGTGGAACAGAAGTTTTTATTTGAGAAAGAAGATAAAGACATATCTGGCAAAATGGATCTGTAAATTGTTCCTAAGAACTGGCCAAGGAGTGGATCTGGCCAGATAATCGTAACTCAAAGTAATTGCAAATGAGCACTCTAATTCACTGCTGATTCAAGGTCTGAACTTCTAAGGTCCTGTTAGGATATAAGCGTTTAGTCTTCAGTATAGGGTCTATACTATTAGACTACATGAGACAGTGTGAAGTATGGTTATTTAGAATTTTTCTTCCCTATACAAGTTGCACAAGACAGGTGTGGGAATAAGTATGTCTGCCTAGTAATCCAAGGCTCCTTTTGTTAATGGATGGCAGAATGAGCAGAAGAGATCAATTAGCACCTGCTAATTGAGTCAGTCCAAACTTAATATTGACTTATAGAGAGATTCAGGGTAATCTTTAAATATGATTTTAATCAAGTATTACCAACAATTTAGCATTACCTTCGTACTGAATTACAAGCTTCAGAGTAAACCAAATTTCATTGATGAAACTATAAATGGTTTCCCTCTGTCTTTAAATACATATATTTACATCCTCAACAATTCACTTGGCATTGAGTTAGAGCTCTGTTTAATGCAAAATCTGGTCATGTGAAAAATACGGGCACTGAAGTGGAAAATATTTTGCATTCTCCTCTGCCAGTGTTGCCCTTTTCTGTCAAGTTGCACATGCGCGTGTCCACAATGGGAGCAATATTTACAAGCTGCATTTTACATAATTCTGGGGACTGACTATCTACTCTTCCACTGAGGAGAATTCCCTTGGCACACCCGCTTGCCATTTCGTCCTGCTGGTTCGTTTGTTCTATTGTACATCCTGCAGAGTGATACATTGCAGCATCTTTGCCCGATGTAGCTGAAGCAGAGTCATCCATCATTGCAATCACAGGAACTGAGGGCCTTATGGACTGGGAGTAAATTATGAAGCTATGAGGAAGATGATCATTTTTGCAGAAACAGCTATTTTATGTTTCTGTTCTCCACACCATCTTTCCTTTCTTGTTTGGGATAATGAAAGAGTAAAAGCCACAGGGCCACTTTTTGTCCTTTGGATTCACGCTGAAGAAAGAAAATACAATCAATAAAAATGCACTTAACGAGCCTAAGATTGACTAGGGTTTTTTTTTATTGTTTATTTTGAATTTCAGATGTGATTCTCTGTTGACCTGCTGTTAATGTTCTGTAGCTGCAGATTTCCCAGATTTAAATATGTTATAAATGGATAAACTTCACCATGTGGGATGATTTAAAGTAACTGATTTACCACCCAGGCTGGGCACTACAAAGGGAAAGTTGTCAATTATCTTTGTGAATTTCAGTCACATACAGTCAAACTAGATAACATTCCCTTTCTCCCTCTTATCCCTCCCCTTCTCCTATAGTGGAAGCATCAATTAATGGCTGGAAACATAATCTAAATTCATAAGTTACTTGGAAACTTACCATTTTGCTTCATGTAATTTATGTAAGTTTTTATTTTAACCTAGTAAATTTAGAATCAGTTTAACATTCATAATATGGGGAAGATATGCCTAGGTAATCTAAAAAAAAAGTGACTTACTTCCCAAATATTCTTAAAGAAAATTGAAATTGAGGATTTATTCATAAAATTTAAATAGTTCTAGTGCATGTTCAATGGGACTAATATTTACTTGTTCTTTCTTCAGTTATTCTACAGTTCTACAGTTTGGTATTATAAAATATACCTATATTGATTTGCTGAGTTTCTTACAGATCATTGGCTATTTCTTTTTCTTTCTCTATTGGTGCATCATAATTCTACACAATAGTGGGTTTTGTTGTTACATATTCACACATTAACACGATAAAATAATATAATTTGGCTAAAATCATTCCCCAGTATTTCTCCTTTCCCTCACCTTCTTTCTGACCCTGGTCCCTTTCCTCTACTGATCTCTGATTTTCTTAAGATTCCTCTACACAACTTTATATTTTTCCTCTCTAGCTTCCCCATATTAGAGAGAACATACGACCTTGACTTTCTGAGTTTGTTTTATTTTGTTTAACATAATATTCTAAGTTCAATCCATTTTCCTGAAAAATGGCATTATTTCCTGTGCTTTCAGGCGTCCTAATGAAAAAGTGTGACCTATGTCTGTAAGTTGGAATATTTACCATCTATTTTGTTCTAGAGTTTGCTTACTTTCTGATCTCATTCCTAAGGCTTTGATCTGTTTTGAGTTTATTTTTGTGCAGGTTAAGATATAAGAATGTAGTCTCAATATTTTACATACAGGTAACCAGTTTTACCAGTATCATTTTGTTAAAAAGTCTCTTTTCTCCAGTGTATGTTTTTAGTACCTTTGTTAAGGATCAGACCGTATCTGTGGATTTCTCTGTGTTCTGTTCTGTACCCACTGGTCTATATGTCTGACTTTATGTCAGTATGATGCAGTTTTTGTTAATACGGCTCTGTTGTATTATTTGAAGTCAGATATCGTGATGCCTCCAGCACAACTTTTTGGCTTAGAATTGCTTTGGCTCTTCTGGGTCATTTATTCTTCCAAATTAATTTTATGACTTTTTTTTTTTTTTAGTTCTGTAAAGAATGTCATTTGTATTTTGAACATTGACTCTGTACATTGAATTTGTACATTGCTTTAAGTAGACTGGCCCTGTAAAAAAATACTAACTCTGCCTATCCATGAACATGGAGGTCTTGGAAGTCTTTTAATTTTCTTGTGTCTTCTTCAATTTCTTTCTTTAGTGTTCTACAGCTTTCATTGTGGAGGTCTTTCGCCTATTTGATCAGGTACTTTTTCTTTGAGTGTATTGTGAAAGGGATTTTTTTTTTTTACTACTTTCTTAGCAGATTCGTCATTTGTTTATAGGAAAGCTACTGATTTTTGTGTATTAATTGTGTAAACTTCTCCTTTGCTAAATTTGTTTATTAGTTCAAGTAATCTTCTGTGGATATTTATGGATCTTTTAAGTTTCGAATCACATCAGCTGTAAACAGTGATAATTTGATTTCTTCTTTTCCGATGTTAATCCCTTTTATTTCCTTCTCTTGCCTAATCACTCTGACTAGAATTTCAAGTACTATATTGAACAGGTGACAGTAGACATAATTGTATTGTTCTGGATTTTAAAGGAAATACTTTCATCTTTCCCCCATTCACTATGACTTTGCTTTGGGATTGTCATATACAGTTTTTACGATTTTAGATAATTTTTTCTCTCCTCACTTTCTTCAGTGTTTTTGTTATAAATGGGTAGTGATTTTTTTTTATTTCTCTGCATTTTTGAGATGACTATTTATATGGTGAATTACATTTATTAATTTGCATATTTTAAACCATTGTTGCATTCCTGGGATAAAACTAACTTGGTTATAATGTGCAATCATCTTACCATATATGTTGAATATGATTTGCTAATAGCCTATTAGGGACTTTTGTATCTAAGTTGATCAGGAATATTGTTCTATAGTTTTCTTTCCTTGATGTGGCCTTATCTGGTTTCAGTTTGAGGGCAACACTGGTTTCATGGAATGAATTTGAAAGTTTTTCATCCCTTTCTATTTCATGTAGTAATTTGAGGAGCATTTGCATGAGTCTTTCTTTAAATATCTAGTAGAGGCTATTTTCTTATTGAAGAGTTAGTACTTTTATCACAAATATTATTTTCTTAATAAAATTTTCAAATTAAGAAGTGATTATTTTTTATTAGAGAAGCTAAATAGCCTTACTTTGAAGACTTACTTTTTCTAATATAAATAATATGCTGACCCCTCATTATAGTTGCTGTGAAATAGTCTAAACCATAACAGTATGCTATATGTAAGTCAACAATGCAAACAATAAAACATAATACAAGAAATAAAAATATAATGTTTTAAATTTGGAAGGCATGTTGCTTTATGGACAATAAAACATTAAAGGAACCATTTTATTTAAATGTTAAATACTGGGAAGAGACTCTATCAATGTTACATCTGGTTGTTGTATATGAGAGATAAATATTTAACACAAATTAAACTAGCATTTTTGAAACAAATATTTACTTTTTATTTTAGGTAACCACACACCACATACATTTTGTACTATAGTTACTAACTGTTTATGCAAAATGCAACAAACACAGTAGTAATAAAGCATGAATGTTGGAAAGAAAGTAAGCTTTCTTTGTATAGGAAAAAGTGTGTGTGTGTGTGTGTATTTATAGTATATACACACACACATATATTTGACATTAAAGTAAATACATATATGACTTGTAGCAGAGCAAGATAATCTTACCATATATGAATGAAAATTTTACTAAGACAAACCAAAGGCAAGAGAAGGTAGGCATAGTAACTTTATTTTAAACTATTTATTGGTTTCAGCTTCTATGTTTTTAATGCAACCAGTTTGTTTTTTCTACTCAATTGGCCACAGACTATGCTCAATTTTCCACTAAGAAACAGAATTTTCACTATCCCCAAAGAATCCTCCCATTACCTGTCTTACGAAGTTAGTAAAATTATTAAAGGGTTGGTCTATGTAAAAAAAAATAATTAATTTGTACATTTTAAGCTAAAGTTTGAAAGCTTAGGCTTTTAGAAATACAGGAATTATAGAAACATAAACTAAACATAGATGATTCCTGAAACTCTCTTAAATGTTGTATCCATCATTTTCAGTTTTGTGGAGAAGGGGATTCATCCAAGAGTATT
Organism: Spermophilus citellus; assembly: GCF_964194105.1. Classification (NCBI taxonomy): domain Eukaryota; kingdom Metazoa; phylum Chordata; class Mammalia; order Rodentia; family Sciuridae; genus Spermophilus; species Spermophilus citellus. Next base: position 135,852,469 of record NC_138188.1, on the reverse strand, counting down.
CTAGATGGGATACTTTAAAAATTTTTCTACAATGAGCAATAGAACAATTCTGCCCTCAATAGACCAAGGTTCTAGAATTTCACATGTCCTTGCAATGCAATACTCTGACTCCCATTTCAAAGACAGATTTATAGCCATGTATGTAACCTAAGTTGTTCAAATTTCACATGAACATCCCAAACTTGATTAAATTCACATGGCTTTCTGTGTGAGATATAAAACAGCTTTAGAAGTACCACCTCCTTGTGTCTGTTTTTCCTAAAATATAAGTAGCACAATCCAGTTAGTGGCCTCTGATGCTTATGAAGTATCTATTTTTTTGAGACAATTTTCAGGTCTACAGTATAATTTAAAAAGAATTTTTATAACTGACAAAGAGTTATATAAGAGATTCTCATGCCATATTTTAAACACTCATTTGACTGATAAGTAAACTAACAGATTCAACTCTTAGAGAAGTTGTATTACTTATCCACATAAAGAATTAATAAAATTGTAAACTGATTGAAATGGGGGTTCGGGCTAACCTAATTCTTGGCATTCATAAATTTCACATATATGGATTACAAAGTACTATATCTTAATCATATAATATTAAATATAACTGCTTTTGAGTCTTATGATTGATTTAGAAATGTTAGTTTTCACATAATATAAACTAACTAAAAAGTTTTATAAATTTGATAGAAAATGCATGTGATGGGGCTGGGATTGTGGCTCAGAGGTAGAGCGCTCGCCTAGCAATGGGCAGGACACAGGTTCGATCTTCAGCACCACATAAAAATAAAGGCATTGTGGTGTGTGCATCTACACCTAAAAAGTAAATATTTTTTTAAAAAAGGAAAATGCATGTGATGTTCATATCACAAGCAATCAAAACATACTATTGTTTAACATTGTCTGATTGTATTTTTTACCCCAAATTTGGAAATTTCACTTATTAGGTTTCTGTGTTCAATATCCTTGCAATGTACCACAACTTTTCTGATATACATAAGAGAAACATGCATGACTCTTCTTTCATCAACTCATTAAAACTGTCCTCAGAAAAATAGAATTTTACTGTTATAAAACTTGAGTTTTAAATTCCCAAGAGGAATCCTATTTTCTGTTTGAAGAACATGGGGATTATTATTTCATAGGAAGGCAAAAATTATGTGCTGTTAGCCCCTGTGACTGATTTGCCCTATTTACATATTCCTACATATCATTAATCTTTCCTGTGTATACTGAAAAGCATCTAGCAGGAGTCAGTAGTGAATTAAAAATCTTTTGTTTGATTCAAAGTTAACTGTTAGGCCCTATATCTATGATGCAGAAGACATATGTTATTCATTTTTTCAACAGACTGTAGTGTAATTTATATAAGGCTATTATTTTTAATTAAAACATTACACAACATAAAACACAAACTAGGAGGAAAATTAACATTTAGAAAGTTGTACAATAGCAAAGGATTTCCACCTTCCACTAGATGAAATAATGCTCAATAAAATATAATTCATGTAAGAATTGGTGCATTTTATCAGACACACATTTTATCTATCCAGCTCATTTCTGTGTTTGATATAGTCACAAGGAATATGATTAAAATGATGTTTGTGCTAGAATTCTGGACTACATGGGAATATCTTTGGGATATCAGTGGATGATGAAGTTCTGTGTGCTCTATGATATGTAAAATAGCCTTTTTTTTATACCACTTCAAATTTCTATGCCAAACTTTTTCCTTGGACATTTTCTGCCCTTGTCTTGTGGTCTTCTACCTTTAGTGCTTTTGATCTGTCCCAAACCTTGGAAGATGTCAAGTAAATCTATCTCAGGAAGCAGGCACATAGTCACTCAGCTCTTCCTTAGTTTTCATTTCTGTGCAGTGATTTTTGCAATGTAAAGACCTGAAACCTCTGTCAATGCTTGGTCATTTTTCATTTGTTGGTACCAGACATGTAGGCATACTGAGGATATCCAAAGAACATACTGAATTTAAACTTTCTGATAATAAAATCAGATCTGTAACCATGGAGAAATTGAAAGCCCAGCAATTTTATCTAAAGTCAAGAAATGGATGAAACAAGCACTAGATTTAAATTCTATGAGGTCAGTTATGTGAGTTTTTGACATTTAAATTCTGAGAGAAGATATTTTCATCTGCTTTGTTTATTGTCATAGCCAAAGAGGACATAGTTGACACCCAATAGACATTTAGTTAATGAAGAGATATCAAAAATATTTACACCAAAAGAACAAACAAAAGAAAAAGATGGCAATAAAATGGAAAAGAGTAAAGGACAGGTGTTAGAAGTCAATCTGTCAGTACACTATAAAGTGGCATGCAGACAAGAGTCAGGAAACCCCAAAATATGAAAGCAAGACAGGAATAAAGAATCTAGTAATAGTAAAGCTGACTTTTTAAAAACTTACTATATAGAGGTATTTGTCTAGTAATTTTATTTATATCACCTTTTTAAAATTTTTTTTTTAGTTGTAGATGGACAGAATACCTTTTTTTTTTTTTGGTAGTATATGGTGCTAAGCATCAAAACCACTGCCTCGCACATGCTAGGCAACTGCTCTGCTACTGAGCTAGAGCCCCAGCCCTGTATATCACCTCTTTAGGACCCTCTTGTTCTGCCATGTTTCCATCATGCACCAGACAGGAAAATAAATCACAGGAAAGTTCCATCTCACTCAAGGTCTTACTTACAAAAGGGATAAAAACCACATTTAAATCAGAGCTTCTGCTCCCAAATGCTGTGTTGTTCTGCATCCCTTTGGAGCCCCTAGATATAATAAATATTAAATGAACCAAGCAATCAGAGCAATGGAAGCCTAACACTAGGGAGAGAACTTGGTTTTGAGTCAAAGTTCTAGGTGAGCCAAAAAAAAAAAAAAAAAAAAAACTGTTTGGGCAAACAACAAACCTGAGGCTTAGCTGGCCCAGAAGTTCATGTTGGATCAATATGTTTGAAGCACATGGCAAGATGTGGGCAAATTATAATAGCAAGGTTTTTTGGTTCATTTGTGCCTTTTGTGACATAACTCAACTATTTTGATTTTCCTAGTCCAATAATTCCCAGTATATTTTTTAACATCTAAGATTTTGTGAATTACCAAAGATTAATATGTAATCTCATAATCTTGATTGGGTTATGAGAAGCCCATGATTAAGAGACTTCTGGGTGTGCCAAGGAGGGTCTGTTTTGGAAATGATTGGCACGTGGGATAGCCAACTGAAGTGGAGACCCTCCCTAAGCGCGGGCAGCATTGTCCAATAGGAAGTTGGTTTAAATGGAATAAAAGTTGGAAGAAAAAGGGGGCAGCAGATGTAAACTGGATTCTTCTTAAACAAGTTCTTGATTGCTATTGTGATCATCTGAAGACATCGAACTCTCACTTTTTCACTCTTCTAAAGCAGACTCTGCCAGTGATTCTACAGTTTGAGCCTTCCATCTCAAACTGGGGTAGCACCCTTGATCCTGCTTGTTCTGGGGCTTCAGACTATTGGATTGCACAGCTACTGGTTCTTCCAGCTCTCCATCCTGCAGATACCATTGTGGACTGTCCACCTTCTGGCTGCATAAGCAAACCTAATAAATCCCCTTTTTATAATTATAATTCCAGTTGTTCTGTTCTAGACAACCCGAGTAATACACTATCTGATCTGCCAGTTGGTGGAATAAATATTACAAAACATTTTTAAAAATAGAGTAACACTTTCTACATGTTTGCCTTTTATACTTAATAAAATTGAAAAGATAAAAAGCCATACATTTAAAACATGTTCTTAGTTACTTTTGTGAACTTGGATTTTTAAACCATTGGATGGTATCAGATAGCTATGCAAATTTAATCTGAAGAAATTTTAAGCTATATTAGGATAACTACTATGCATTAAGATCTAATTTGTTATTCACTTGAATTAATTAGGGGAGGTTTTCGGAACCTTAATACTATTGATACTTTGGGTAGGATAATTCTTTGTCATGGAGTATAGCATAGTAGAATGTTTAGCAGCATGTATAGCCTCTACCTACCACATGTCAGCAGCATTTTCCCTTAAGATTGAGTTACTTAGGGTGCAAAATTTATTCTTTCTTTGGTTGTACCTCTCCTCATCCTGGTCCTGGACTTGACAGACATTTTCAAATATACCCTTGGGTGGTAGCAAAATCCTACTCAGTGAACCACTGAGTTAAAGAATACTAATAGTTTTAACAAGTACATTACAAATTTAAAAATACACTCAAGAACAGAAGAATATATCTCATTCAAATAATATTCCAGATCCATAGTTCTTGACATGGGAAACTTTTTTTTTTTTCTCACATGACTAGCCAGGGACCCAAGTTCTTTATACATTGAAGCTCCAACACCTTCTAGAGCCTCTTACATTCTGTGTCCCATTGATGGAAAGGGAAGGAGAATATATAAAGGAGTACACATCACCTGAAAGCTGAATCCCAGGCATACTACTTGTCCACATATCATTGGCTAGAACTCAGTCTCCTGACTGTATACCAAGGAAGTCTGTGAAATGTAGACTAGCTGTGTGCCTAGTACAAAGAGGAAATATATATTTAATGAACAGGTTGTACATACACCTAAAGAACACAGAAGCAACATGTGTGTAAATGAGAGAAAGAGAAGATATGCATGCCCTCTAAAATTGAAAATAATTAAAAAACACATTGACAAGAAAATGAAAAACTTAATTATTTACACAATTGTATAAATGCAATAGTAAAAAGGACTGAACTATAGCTAAATGTAAGAGGAGCGGAATTTTAGAAACATATAAGAACAAAAAATGTCCTGAAAGATTGTCACAGTATTGTATCTGTCTATAGAATATAAACAAAAAAAATGCAGTATAATCTTAGACACGTGATAAAGCTATCAAAGCTAGGAAGCAGTGATTTTATCTTATTTAAGAGTTTGGTGATGGGTTCAATAATTTTCTTCATATTATTATTTGTTGTAATTTACATATTATTTACATATGAAATAACACAGAGTATAAAATATTTAAACAAAAAGATCAAAATAGGACAAGCACATTGCTGTTTATCAATTATTGTACATTATATGTTCACTGAGCATTTGCTAGTGGCAAATGTAAATAAGTTGCAAAAGCTTTAGGACTTGTACTGCTATTTTAGAAAGCTTCTTAAAGCAGTTAATTATACTGCTGTGAATTTCTGGTACTATATTTCACCATTGCTTTAATTACTGTTATTTTGTGAAATTTTTTGATTATAATATGTTAGTTTCAATATTAGGATTTGTTAGTAATATTATTTTGAATAACTTGGAGGAAATTATTTTTCATGCCAATATGCATTTGGAAATGCGATTTTATATTTCACGGAAGAGTTATTTTTTTAAATATTTTAAATTTAAAATGGGACCCAAGAGTAAGAGGAAAATACAGAAGTAGGTTTTATCTTAAACTCTGTTAGTATAATTTATTTTATTACATGAGGAATATTAGAAAGAAAATTAGAAAACCTCTATTGAGCATGCTGTTAAAAATAACTTATCTATGCATTGGAGAGTTAACAGATAACTGGCATAAAATCTAGAAATAATTTTTGGAGCATTGATATAGAGAAATAGCAACAATTTATCAAGATCAGTGTTGTTTTCTGTGGGCCATTATTATTCTCAGACCCTCACTGTATTCAAATACTTTTTTTTTTTTTTACAAACTCAGAATATGGGCTATGATGACATCTAAGCTGAGGACTTCTTTTTAACTCTTAGAACCTTATTCTTCATGTTATTCTTATTTTCAATGTAGTATTATGTAAAGTTGATCAGAAATCATATTCTGGGGCCTGGAAGAAAGAGAAAAATGTGTAAGAAATTTGCCCTCCTTATCCTTTTTTTCCCTCCTATATCATAGAAATAATTCTAGCTATGGATTTAAAGTGCAGCACCAGAGAAACATTTCATAATATAATCATCAAAGAATAATTTATGAGATTATATTAAAGGCTAATACATGTGAAACTATTTGTTAACAAATTTAAGATGAAGCCAAAAATGCCCACTTATATTCCCTGATACTTTTTTTTAATCATTTAAGCTTGAACATTCATAGATATGCATATTGTTCAAGCATCTTATTTTGGCAAAGGTACTTACAAAATGTGCAGCAAATAAATTTGCATGGGGATAGTCATGATATTTTGACAAGTTTAGGATGGATAAATATAAAACTGACGCAGAAACTGTGATGCCTGACAGACGTTGGTGTTTGCTTTATTATTGTCATGGAAATTTTGTACAAAAATAAATTTGACAAGCTTTGTTATGTTTGGTGCAATTGAAAAAGTTGTTTGTGTAATTCCTTTGATGATTAACTGACTAGAGTTTTAATGATGCCATTGAAGAGAAAAACAATGAAGCATCATTCCTAGCAACTGGGACCCAGCAGCATAGAAAATGATTCACATTTGGCAAGTTTACCTTGAATACAGCTGTTGAATGAACATAAAATTTGAATAGTTAGAAGAAAGCTGAGATATGGAGGCTGGCATTTATAATGAATTATCAAATCTGAGTAATTGTACTCAGTTGAACCAAAACACTGAACTTTTGAAGCTGACTCATCATTTTCTTAATTTCCTTTAAAAGCTATTTTATGTCTAATAAATCCATATAACATCAAAGTGCTTTGAAACATAATCAGTGCTATTTCTTTCATTAGATGGGAAAGGAGTGAACCTTAAAGTAAAAATTTCCAAAGAAAAATCTATTTCTCTGTAATATAGTAATTAACGTGCTATGTATTCTGACTGGCTGGGTTCCTGATTTTGGTCTAACTAGGTAGCAATTCTGTAACCATAAGCTGTTATTTGAGCAAAATTTAGTGCCTGAAATTAAGGAATTTGTCAAAATGAAAGAGCATCAGACCATCCACAGGATGCAGAATGAACAGACGTGGAAAATCTTGATTTCAGTTTCTTAATGTGCAGTTGTTCAGAGTCATAACTGAAAGATCATGACATAAACTTAAACTCAATTGACATAAATCTCCTTATCAGGAATAATTGTGGTAACTAATTTTATTATTTTTGGTAAAATATCACCAATCATGCTATTGCTTCTCTTGAAAAATAAATGGCACTAGGAAAGTTACTTTTTTCTAAAATTAACAATAAGTCACCAGGATATTATTATTTAATGTGGCTTTCTTTTTCATTTGTATCTTCAAAATTTCTTAATTTTATTTCCCTTTTATGCCTAGTGCTTATTGCAACAACTATGTTCCATTATTTATATAAATATTATGTATATATTGAAGTTTACATACCCTTATATGCAAGTCAGAAACATAAAGAAATATATAAAGGCTGTTTCCTTTGGAACAAAACTATGCATTGAAATTCAACTGCATTGGGGGAATCTAAAATTTGGGCATCAGTGGGGCTGAAGGTATAGCCCAGTGGTAGAGTGCATACCTCTCATGAATGAAATCCTGGTTTCAATTCCCAGCCTAAAATAAGAAGAGTCTTGAGTATCAGCAAAATGGCATTTTTGAATTTCAGCATCATATTAGGTAGTTGTAGCTGGTGTTAGGAGACATGAGGTTTTTTTACTAGTAGCCAATGAACTGAGAAAATTCAGGTCTTTTGAGCCTTGTAAAATTTTGTTTATAATTATCTTACATATAATTGTTTTACTGCATATTTTTTCTTACTAAAGATTTTGTTTAGATTTGAATGTGTTTGAGTGCATTTAAATGAAATGTCACACTATATATTCTAAAGCATGAAGAGAGAGCATAAAGAATTTGAGAATATCTTTTCCAAATGCTCCTCTGATACAGGATTATTATCCAGTAGACATAAAAACTTGAAATACTTAGCACCAAAAATTAAATTAATTAATTAAAACAAATAACTCAATCGACAAATGACAAAATAACTGAATAAAAACTTCTCAAAAAAAAAAGAAAGAAAAGAAAAGAGACAGAGAGAGAGAGAGAAAAGAAAAGAAATGCAAATAGGCAATACATAGGTAAAAAAATGTTCCACATCTCTAGAAATCAGGGTGTTGCCAATCAAAACTACATTAAGATTTCCTATCACTCCAGTTAGAAGCCAACCATCAATAATACAAGTAATAATAAATGCTGGCAAGGATATGGGGCAAAAGAACCCCTCATATATTGTTGGTGGGACTGCAATTATTAAAAGCACTTTGGAAAGAAGTGTGGTAATTCTTCAAAATACTAAGTAAGGAACCACTTATATGACCCAGCTTGGTGTTTATCCAAAACAACTAAAGTCAGCATACTATAGTGATACATACCCATCAATATTTAAACAATGCAATTCACAGAAGCCAAGTCATGGTATCATCTCAGGTACCAATAAATAGATGAATGGATAAAGAATACATATCATCTGTACACAATGGAGTTTTTTGAGCCATAAGAAGGAGGGAATCGAGAGCTGACGTCACCATCCCTGTTTTCGACTGATCGCTATAGGACAGGTAATTTCAGGCTGTCATTCACCTGCGTCTCGCAGACAAATTACTCAGGCTCAGTGCTAAAGAACCCGCGGAAACTGCTTCTTGGAGCCTGCTCCTATCAGAACATACACCGAGCCCAGAGCGGCCGAATTCCGGCTCCCGGAACGGCTCTGGCCCAGGGCTAAAGAACCCATGGAAACTGCTTCTCAGTCCAGGTCCTGCTTAATACTGTGGAGGTAAATACCAACCGAGCCTTCATAGGCAGTGGCAACAGGATTGAGATAGGGCTTGTGAGGGCTGGTCAGGACTCACCCGTTGCTTTGGTCACCCAGCAAAGGGAACGAAATGCTGCCATTTGCATGGGATACCAACATGGCAGAGATCTGATGTCATCAGAAAGCGGCAGAGGAGATAACTTCATCGATACCAGTGGCGACAGAAACAGTTGGTCTCCTGGTAAAGAAAGTGAGTCACATACACCCGAGTCTCTCTCACTTTGTCATCAAGCCAGAGGGGCAGAGCAGAGCCGCCGCCTGCACCCGGAACAGGCCCAGCGACCTGCTGGTATGGTATCATGTCACCCCAACTGGAGTAGGGGCTGAGTAGAGCTGCCGCCCACATACAGAACAGGCCCAACAACCCACTGGTGTGGTAGTCACGTCACCCCAATTGGAGTAGGGGCAGAGCAGAGCCGCCGCCCGCGCCCTGAACAGGCCCAGCGACCCGCCGGCGTGGAAGTCACGTCACCCCAGTTGGAGTAGGGGCAGAGCAGAGCCGCCTCCCGCAACCGGAACAGGCCCAGCGACCCGCCGGCGTGGTAGACACGTCACCCCAATTGGAGTAAGGGCAGAGCAGAGCCTCCGCCCGCGCCTGCAAGGTAGGCAGACCTGTGACCGACCAGCAGAGCAGACCCAGCGGCCCGTCAGCGTGGATAGATCACCCCAATTGGAGGAGGAGCACAGCCGCTGCCCGCCCCTGCAAGGGAGACTTTTCAACTATACAAGAGCAATATAAATATATAGGGGGAAAATTTCAAAAACACAACAGTTTAACCAAGCAGAAAGAAACGCAAGCAGTATGAAAAGACAAGGAAAGAAAGGACCACAAGCAATGCAGGTCAACTCAACTTTAAAAGAGGTAATAGCTGCAGCAGATGGAATGTCAGATAAAGAATTCAGGATAAACATGCTTCAGATGATCTAGAGTCTCAAGGAAGACATTAGACAGCAAAATCAGACAATGAAAGATAACTTCGACAATGAATTACATAAACAAATCCAAGAAGCAAAAGATCAAGTATACAGGAAGATAGAGGTTATAAAAAACAAACAAACAGAAATCCTAGAAATGCAGGAAGCAATAAACCAACTTAAAAACTCAATTGAGAATACTACCAGCAGAGTAGAACACTTAGAAGATAGAACATCAGACAATGAAGACAAAGTATTTCAACTTGAAAAGAACATAGACAGCTCAGCAAGACTGTTAAGAAACCATGAGCAGAACATCCAAGAAATATGGGATAACATAAAGAGACCAAACTTAAGAGTCATTGGGATACAGGAAGGTATAGAGGTCCAAACCAAAGGAATGAGCAATCTATTCAATGAAATAATACGAGAAAACTTCCCAGACTTGAAGAATGAGACAGAATCCCAAATCCTAGAAGCCTACAGGACGCCGAATGTGCAAAATCATAAGAGATCCACACCTAGACACATTATAATGAAGATGCCCAACATACAGAATAAGGAGAGAATTTTAAAAGCTACAAGAGAAAAGAAGCAGATTACCTTTAGGGGTAAACCAATTAGGATAACAGCTGATCTTTCAACACAGACTCTGAAAGCTAGAAGATCCTCGAATAATATATTTCAAACACTGAAAGAAAATGGGTTGCAACCAAGAATCATGTATCCAGCGAAATTAAGTTTCAGGATGGAAGATGAAATTAAAACCTTCCACGATAAACAAAAGTTAAAAGAATTTGCAGCTAGAAAACCATCTCTTCAAAACATCCTCGGCAAAACATTACAGGAGGAGGAAATGGAAAATAACAATGAAAACCAACAGTGGGAGGTAGGACAGTAAAGGGGGGAAAATAATCAAAGAGGAAAACAAACCATGTTTAGTAACATAAATAAACAAATATGGCTGGAAGAACAACCCATATCTCAATAATAACCCTAAATGTTAATGGCTTAAACTCACCAATTAAGAGACACAGGCTAGTAGAATGGATCACAAAACAAGACCCAACAGTATGCTGCCTACAGGAGACGCATTTGATAGGAAAAGACATACATAGACTGAAGGTGAAAGGTTGGGAAAAATCATATCACTCATATGGACTTCGGAAACAAGCAGGAGTGTCCATACTCATATCAAATAAAATAGATTTCAAGCCAAAGTTAATAAAAGGGATAAAGAGGGACACTACATACTGCTCAAGGGAACCATACACCAACAAGACATAACAATCATAAATATATATGCCCCAAACAATGGTGCAGCTATGTTCATCAAGCAAACTCTTCTCAAGTTCAAGAGTCTAATAGACCACCATACAATAATCATGGGAGACTTCAACACACCTCTCTCACCACTGGACAGATCTTCCAAACAAAAGTTGAATAAGGAAACTATAGAACTCAATAACACAATCAACAATCTAGACTTAATTGACATATATAGAATATACCACCCAACATCAAGCAATTACACTTTTTTCTCAGCAGGACATGGATCCTTCTCAAAAATAGATCATATATTATGTCACAGGGCAACTCTTAGACAATATAAAGGAGTAGAGATAATACCATGCATCTTATCTGATTATAATGGAATGAAACTGAAAATCAACGATAAAAGAAGGAAGGAAAAAATCATGCATCACTTGGAGAATGAACAATAGGTTACTGAATGATCAATGGGTTATAGAAGACATTAAGGAGGAAATTAAAAAATTCTTAGAGATAAATGAAAACAGACACAACATATCGGAATCTATGGGACACATCGAAAGCAGTTCTAAGAGGAAAATTAATTGCTTAGAGTTCATTCCTTAAAAAGGAAAAAAAAAACAACAAATAAATGATCTCATACTTCATCTCATAATCCTAGAAAAGAAGAGCAAAACAACAGCAAAAGAAGTAGAAGGCAAGAAATAATTAAAATCAGAGCTGAAATTAATGAAATTGAAACAAAAGAAACAATTGAAAAAATTGACAAAACTAAAAGTTGGTTCTTTGAAAAAAAAAATAATATCGACAGACCCTTAGCCATGCTAACAAAGAGAAGAAGAGAGAGAACCCAAATTACTAGCATACGGGATGAAAAAGGCAATATCACAACAGACACTTCAGAAATACAGAAGATAATCAGAAATTATTTTGAATCCTTATACTCCAATAAAATAGAAGATAGTGAAGGCATCAAGAAATTCCTTAAGTCATATGATCTGCCCAGATTGAGTCAGGAGGATATAGACAACCTAAAGAGACCAATATCAATTGAGGAAATAGAAGAAACCATCAAAAGACTACCAACTAAGAAAAGCCCAGGACCAGATGGGTATACAGCAGAGTTTTACAAAACCTTTAAAGAGGAACTAATACCAATACTTTTCAAGCTATTTCAGGAAATAGAAAAAGAGGGAGAACTTCCAAATTCATTCTACAAGGCCAACATCACCCTGATTCCTAAACCAGACAAAGACACTTCAAAGAAAGAAAACTACAGACCAATATCTCTAATGAACCTAGATGCAAAAATCCTCAATAAAATTCTGGCGAATTGGATTCAAAAACATATCAAAAAAAATTGTGCACCATGATCAAGTAGGATTCATCCCTGGGATGCAAGGCTGGTTCAATATACGGAAATCAATAAATGTTATTCATCACATCAATAGACTTAAAAATAAGAACCATATGATCATCTCAATAGATGCAGAAAAAGCATTCGACAAAGTACAGCATCCCTTTTTGTTCAAAACTCTAGAAATACTAGGGATAACAGGAACATACCTCAACATTGTAAAAGCAATTTATGCTAAGCCTCAGGCTAGCATCATTCTGAAAGGAGAAAAATTGAAGGCATTCCCTCTAAAATCTGGAACAAGACAGGGATACCCTCTCTCACCACTTCTCTTCAACATAGTTCTGAGCAATTAGACAGACGAAAGAAATTAAAGGCATAAAAATAGGAAAAGAAGAACTTAAATTATCACTATTTGCAGTTGACATGATTCTATACCTAGCAGACCCAAAAGGGTCTACAAAGAAACTATTAGAGCTAATAAATGAATTCAGCAAAGTGGCAGGATATAAAATCAACACGCATAAATCAAAGGCATTCCTGTATATAAGTGACAAATCCTCTGAAATGGAAATGAGGACAACCACTCCATTCACAATATCCTCAAAAAAAAAAAATAAAATACATGGGAATCAACCTAACAAAAGAGGTGAAAGACTTATAAAATGAAAACTACAGAACCCTAAAGAGAGAAATAGAAGAAGATCTTAGAAGATGGAAAAATGTATCCTGTTCATGGATAGGCAGAACTAACATCATCAAAATGGCGATATTACCAAAAATTCTCTATAAGTTTAATGCAATGCCAATCAAAATCTCAACGGCATTTCTTGTAGAAATAGAGAAAGCAATCATGAAATTCATATGGAAAAATAAAAGACCCAGAACAGCAAAAACAATGCTAAGCAGGAAGTGTGAATCAGGTGGCATAGCGATACCAGACTTCAAACTATACTATAGAGCAATAGTAACAAAAACAGCATGGTACTGGTACCAAAACAGGCGAGTGGACCAATGGTACAGAATAGAGGACACAGAAACCAATCCACAAAACTACAACTATCTTATATTTGATAAAGTGGCTAAAAGCATGCAATGGAGGAAGGATAGCATCTTCAACAAATGGTGCTGGGAAAACTGGAAATCCATATGCAACAAAATGAAACTGAATCCCTTTCTCTCGCCATGCACAAAAGTTAACTCAAAATGGATCAAGGAGCTTGATATCAAATCATAGACATGGCGTCTGATAGAAGAAAAAGTTGGCTACGATCTACATACTGTGGTGTCGGGCTCCAAATTCCTCAATAGGACACCCATAGCACAAGAGTTAATAACTAGAATCAACAAATGGGACTTACTCAAACTAAAATGTTTTTTCTCAGCAAAAGAAACAACAAGAGAGGTAAATAGGGAGCCTACATCCTGGGAACAAATCTTTACTCCTCACACTTCAGATAGAGCCCTAATATCCAGAGTATACAAAGAACTCAAAAAATTAGACAATAAGATAACAAATAACCCAATCAACAAATGGGCCAAGGACCTGAACAGACACTTCTCAGAGGAGGACATACAATCAATCAACAAGTACATGAAAAAATGCTCACCATCGCTAGCAGTCAGAGAAATGCAAATCAAAACCACCCTAAGATACCATCTCACTCCAGTAAGATTGGCAGCCATTATGAAATCAAACAATAACAAGTGCTGGCGAGGATGTGGGGAAAAGGGTACACTTGTACATTGTTGGTGGGACTGCAAATTGGTGCAGTCAATTTGCAAAGCAGTATGGAGATTTCTTGGAAAGCTGGGAATGGAACCACCATTTGACCCAGCTATTCCCCTTCTTGGTCTATTCCCTAAAGACCTAAAAAGGGCATGCTACAGGGACACTGAACATCGATGTTCATAGCAGCACAATTCACAATAGCAAGACTGTGGAAGCAACCTAGATGCCCTTCAGTAGACGAATGGATAAAAAAAATGTGGCATTTATACACAATGGAGTATTACTCTGCATTAAAAAATGACAAAATCATAGAATTTGGAGGGAAATGGATGGCATTAGAGCAGATTATGCTAAGTGAAGCTAGCCAATCCCTAAAAAACAAATGCCAAATGTCTTCTTTGATATAAGGAGAGTAACTAAGAACAGAGTAGGGACGAAGAGCATGAGAAGAAGATTAATATTGAACAGGGATGAGAGGTGGGAGGGAAAGGGAGAGAGAAGGGAAATTGCTTGGAAATGGAAGGAGACCCTTAGCGTTATACAAAATTACATACAAGAGGAAGTGAGGGGAAAGGGAAAAATAATACAAGGGGGAGAAATGAATTACAGTAGAGGGGGTAGAGAGAGAAAAGGGGAGGGGAGTGGAGGGGAGGGAGGATAGTAGAGGATAGGAAAGGCAGCAGAATACAACAGACACGAGTATGGCAATATGTAAATCAATGGAAGTGTAACTGATGTGATTCTGCAATCTGTATATGGGGTAAAAATGGGAGTTCATAACCCACTTGAATCAAAGTGTGAAATATGATATATCAAGAACTATGTAATGTTTTAAACAACCAACAATTTAAAAAAAAGAAGGAGGAAATTTTGACATTGTCTGGTAAATGGATGGAACTTGAGAACATCTTGCTAAGGGAAATATGCCAAACTCAGAAAGTCAAGGATTAAGTGTTTTCTCTCGCATGTGAAAGCTAGAGCAAAATAAGGAAGGAGGGACATTAAAACAGAAGCAAGATCAATGGTGTAGAGGATGATATAGGGGAATGAAGGCAGGATGGGAAAAGGGAACAACCATGTAATGAAATTATGGTATGCACATGTATGAATATATCATAATGACTTTAAACTTCATGTGTATCTATTCAGCACCAATTTAAAGTAAATAAATAAATATAAGGAAGAACAGTAGCATAAAGGAAGGGAAACAGGGCAGAAGAGGAGGGGAGGGAAAGAGGAAGTGCTGGGCACTGGAATGAAGCAAATTATATTGCATGTATATATGATTATGTCAAAATGAACTCCACTACTATGTATAATTAAAATGCATTAATAAAGACATTTAGAAAAGGAAATATGCTCTTAAAATCATGATGTTCCAGGTGGCTGAGGATGTGGCTCAAGTGGTAACGCACTCACCTGGCATGAGCGGGGCACTGGGTTCCATCCTCAGCACCACATAGAAATAAAATAAAGATGTTGTGTCCACTGAAAACTAAAAAATAAATATTAAAAAATTCTCTCTCTCTCTCTCTCTCTCTCTCTCTCTCTCTCTATCTTAAAAAAAATCACGATATTCCATTTGGCCATTATTCACTGGTTCTCTTTGCTGTGTGTTGTTCCATTACCAGGATACACCACAACTTATTTACCATTCTTCTACATTTAGATATTTTAATAATTTTTCTAATATACGCAATGCTATTTGATAATTCTTATACTTTTCTCTGGGTTATATACAGGTGTTTGCCAAGTGAGTGTTTTCCAAATGTTTGATAATGACACAGAACAAAAAAAAGTAACCAACTTATTTAATAGTACAACCAAATAAACAAAGTTTCACAAAACATCAAAAACAACAATAATATATGTTATTTTATTTATATTATTTTAGTTGGTAAACCTTATGATCACCATCTAGGATTTATACTAAGAGGATTAACTTATAAACTCATCAAAGTAGACAAAATAGCTTTGTTGAAATCTGATTCGATATTACACTAATCTCTTTGAGAGAATACACTTCTACTAAGTGTTGATCATCAGAGAATTCCACGCTAGAAGGGCATCTCATTAAATCTATCATGTTGTCAATTTTCGTAGAGTTCATGGTTTCTGGTCTGCAGTGTTGCTGAAAATGGAAATTCTTACTCTTTAGAAACTTAAAAGGTAAGAAACAAATTATATTTTTGTGCTACTAGCAGAGGGGAGCTTAATTTGATTTAGACAAATCTTTCATTAAGAATAAACAGCAGATAGACAAGATGCAAAAACATACATAAAATTGTGCCTGTTGGTGCACATCAGAAGGCTATCATGACAGCAAGTCATTGTTTATAATATGATCCCCAAGATTAGTAAAGCCCAAGTCCTCCAGAAGAAGCTCTTTCTAGACATTTGCTGTATTTTCTCCCTGAAGTTTTGACTCATTTAAAAACAGCAGCCAAGAAGTGTTAGAGTCTGTAAACAAGTTAAGATGGCTCCTGGCAAAATGCCAGGGGGAGTGGTTTGTGAAGTAAAGCCAGCGAGCCATTAAGTGTGGAGATTCCTTATTGGTTGACTGCTGTATCTAGTTTATGTTAATTAAGATAAGCTGTGTGGAATGTATATATACCCCTCCTGTCCTACAAAAAAGGGCTCCCACTCCTGCTGTATCAATGTACACAAGTTGTTCATCACCCCTCCGGTTATTTTGCTGCAGCCGGACTGCGGCAAAGAAGGTGCAAGTAATTCTAATTAAAACAGACAGATGAATATAAATTGATATTATTCATATGAAGCAATGATTAAAATATTATGGCAATGTACATATTGCATGATGGGCATAGCACAAAAGTTGGGAGAGAATAAATGAAGTTAAAGTAATACAAAGTATGTATAATTTTACAGAAGTAGTAATAGTATTATTTTACATTGGGCTTTAGTAAGCCCAAACAAAGTTGTAATCACTAAGGTAACCACTAAATAGACATTATAAGCTAATAGGACTTATAAGCTAACAAGAGGAAATGGAATTAATCAATAAAGGGTAGCTATCCCAAATCATCATTTATCACAGATATTGGTAAAATAGTGAAATATTTTTCCCATCAGTTTGTGAATGAGCAAAAATATCTTCGAATATCATTTATTTGAAACATTGTATTAAAGGTAGTCAACATTATCTTAGAGGTTCTAGTTAGTGCATAAAAAATAACACTGGTAAAAATGAAGAAGTAGTAGTAAACTGTCATTATTGATAGATAACACATTGTCTACATAAAATATATGACTAAGTCTGAATATGAACTTAAAACTAATAAGTGCATTTAAAATGTCAGTAGCTTCACTATCAGTACATAAAAATAAATTATCCTTCTTTGTACCAGCATTGAACAAGTGAAATTTAGTTTAAAATTATATCATTTGCTTACCATAAAAATTAAATGCAGCTTAAGAAATTTAATGAATACCCACTATAATAACTAAAATTTAAAATACTGTTAAAACTAACTGTTAGAGAAGATGTGATGCAATTGAAAGTGTGGCAAATACACTATTAATACATACACAAAAGAGACACTTACGATTGATTAAACCATGGTTTAATAGCCGCACTATTTGTAACTGTCCCAAATATAAAATAACCAATTATTCATCAATAGTACATAGTTAACAAACAAATAGTGGCTTTTCTCCTAAAAATATGATACTAAATAGCCAACAGAAAGGAACTCAGTAGTGCTACCTAAAATATGTATAAATCTCTCTAGAATTCTGGTAAAACAATAGCCCTCTCCCAGAAAAACATATACTCTACCACTCCATTTTTTAAAAAATATTTTTTGTTTTAGTTGTAGATGGATACAATGTCTTTATTTTATTTTTATGTGGTGCCAAGCATCAAACCCAGTGCCTCACACATGCTAGGCAAGTGCTATTCCACTGAGCCAAACCCCCAGCCCTCCACAACTCAATATTATAATGGTTAGAAAATAAATCTACACCAGTAGAATTGATGATGGTGGTTTGTTACTGAGAAGAAGGTTAAAAGAATAACCAAAGGAGACCATGAGAAGGGCTTCCAACATTCTAATTCTATGCTGCTACTTGATATAGGTGGGTACAGAAAAGGCTGAGGGTATATTTTTATTAATAATTCTAAATCTTTATTTTTTCCCCTGCCCTCTGTCAAATGGTTGCAGTTTTCTTTCTTATAGGCAGAATCTCTATCCTTTTAAGACTTATTTGAGAAGGCTTGATTAATAGAATGATGCGGAGTTTATCATTTCCAAGCAATGGCTTTAAAGGCTGTCATGCATTTCTACTTCCTTTAGGCATTCATGCAATTGCTGTAAGAAGAACATGCTTGAGGTTAGCTTTCCAAAAGGAGGATAAATGGCATGCTGAGCAGAGGTGTGCAAGGTAAGCTGCCCCAGTGAATACCATGATTGTCCTTGGAAGTATACAAATGCACAAGGAATGGGGGAGACCCCAGGCTTGTGGGCTCTGATCTAGACTAAATTTAGCTAGGTTAGTTTAATGGGGAAGTTCTGTTCCAAATATTTCTTGTTCTCCTCCATGGTTTTCAAGGCTCATCCAAAGCCAAAGAGCAATAATAGATCATTCCTAATTAAACCCCTACTGTTCAAAACCAGCTATTAGTGGGAGTTGAAAATGGCTTCAAGATTATGATTTGGGGGATGATTGAGGCTAGATTGTAGTCATTAGACACAAGTATTATCCACCTGGCCTGCTATGCATTTGTATCCCAGAATGCAAATATATGTATGCCACATTAGTTATAGGAAATTTAAAAATTATTGCACATAGTAAACATTGCAAATTGCAAGAAAATACATTCATACTGCATTTGGATTTAGTAATTCATATTCAACTTAAGACACTCATGCATATATCCATTATTTAGCACAAACTTATTTTGACTCATATTGTTTAAACATATATTCTTTTTTTAGGAGTGAAATTTTGTTTTAATATATTCTTTTATCCATATATTTTTTATTTGTTTTAATTAGTTACACATGAAGTACAATGACCTTGACATATCATACATTTGAATCAGATGGGATATAATTTCTCTTTTTTCTGAGTATCAGGTTGCAGAATCATATTGGTCATGCAGTCACATATATACACACAGTAATAATAATGTCTATTTCATTCTACTATCCTTCCTATCCTCCCATCCTCTCCTCTCCCCTCCCATCACTTCTCTCTACCTAATCTAAGGTAACACTATATTTTTTTCCTCACATCTTCATACATGCATGTTGTATATCAATGAGGGTCCTCTTCCACCATCCATGCAATTCCCCTTCTCCCTCCCTTTCCCTCCCACCTCTCTTCCCTATCTAGAGGTAATCTTCTTCCCATGCTCTTCCTCCCTACCCCATTTTGAGTCACCCCCCTTATATCAGAGAAGACATTCGGCATTTGTTTTTTAGGGATTGGCTAACTTCACTTAGCACAATCTGCTCTAATGCCATCCATTTCCCTGCAAATGCCATGATCTTGTCATTTTTCAGTGCTGAGTAATTTCAATGACTGTATAAATGCCACATTTTTTTATCCATTCATCCATCTTACATAATAACATTTGATACTTTTTTATCAAAGTCCTTGAGAGTTAAATATTTATTTATTTATGTTTCACCAAGAATGTATGTTAAAACCAAACATTTCAATAAAACTATGAAACAAAAATACTTGTTAGTAACAAGTTATACCAACCATATTATTCTCAGAATTTATCAGTAAAGTAAGTTTTCCTCTTTTACAACTGTAGATTGCAACATTGTTTTTTTGGAATGTTAATATATAATTTATGCCATTTTAGTGCCTCATGCTTGTGCCTGGGAGAAAAAAATATTATTTTTGTACTGTTGTGAGAACTCTAATTTTCAAATTACAGCTACAGATACTAGAGGCACTAGCTTAAGCACTATGGTTTATATATTATAATGATGCAAGAAAATTTTATTTAACTGAACTGTAGATATCAATTTAGTTCTCTGGAGCTACTTGGAGACACTAACTGGAAAGTTGTATACCTCTCTTTGCATCTGTTTCAATTCACCTCCTCTCAAAGATCAACTTAAATTCTAATTTTCCTGACTGTGCATCAAAACAACAATATAACATAGCCACTGAGGAATCCAGAGTGACATGTTGCACCCTGGAGCAGATTTCTTTCTCCTTCCTAATTTGAAATTCTTGGGACTGAACTGAGACTAGCTTAAACTAAGTGATCCTCTTTGGGTAATGGAATCTGATGGCCCCATCTGGCCTTGCTAGGTGAAAGAACAGGGTTACCTACATAATAGCTGCGTGAGTTGACCACTGCCATCCTGTGATACAGCACGGAAAGCAGTTCCCAAACAAGGGTATCCTAGAGAAACCAGGTTGTTATGACATTCTTCGAGAAACCCATTATAAATACAAATAGTGCATTTTGAAACAACAGAACAATTTCATAGAGAAGCCAAAAAGCTAAAACAAACTTTGTTATGCCCAACATATTTCCTCTAAGTTTCAGAATGCTAGGCAACACACCTACCAGTTACATTAATTCCTTTGAGAAGTCTCAAAATAATAGCCAACTCTATATTGATCTTGCCATTTTCTTTTGTTGACTACATAGTTGATTTATGAGGTATTATTGCCTAGAAATAGGTGACCAAGAGGGGGAATGCCACATGCCAGGGATACACTGTGGCAGACAGTGTTAGCCAAGCCATCAATGTGTTTGTCCTTTACTAGGTGAGATTGAATTAAAATTAATTGTTTTACTGTCAGCCAGTCAGTATAGGTGCAGCAGGTTTGGCACAGCAATAGCATATTGAATTGGCAGAAGTATTTCCATAGAGTGCACACAATATGGTTTCTGCAGAAATGATGGGCAGAGATGCCACTGAATCAGTACAGTCAGACCAATGGAGCTAAAGTTGTAGGTGTGCGACCAATGGAGCTAAAGCTGTAAGTGGAACTGTAAGAAATGATATTTTAGATCCAGGGTGGCTTCCAAGGCCACTTAGTTTTCTGTACTTCCCCAAATATTGTTAAAATAAGTTCCATTCATCCAAGGAAAACTCAATGTGATTCAGTGCCATGGAACTTAAAAGAGACAATTTACACACTTGTTGGATACGAATGGTTACACTGATACTGAGAGAGACTGAAATAATGCTCAGATTAAAAGTAGATAATTTTGAAAGAGTATGAGGATGACACTTACCTACTCTACGAACAACCAAAGTAACAAGTATATAGCTGATTTTTTTTTAAAGAGAGAGAGTGAGAGAGAGAGAGAGAGAATTTTAATATTTATTTTTTAGTTTTCTGCGGACACAACATCTTTGTTTGTATGTGGTGCTGAGGATCAAACCCGGGCCGCACGCATGCCAGCAAGCACTCTTCCGCTTGAGCCACATCCCCAGCCCATATAGCTGAATTTTAAGGTGAATGACCATGGGAGAATGATGGAAATCAACAAGGGAGAGACTAGAATTTATTAAGACTCAGAGACCTAAAATAACAAACACCTCTGCAACTGCTACCCAAACTCCACAATTATGGGACATCAAACTCACTCTTGCTGGGGTAAGGGTAAACAGGAGAGACCCAAAACATTCTATTGTGACAGTCCTAACTATTGGAAAATCCTAGCTATTGGAAATTTTCAGTCACAAACTTGCAACCCAGATAGGTGAGCAACCTGAAATCTGCATAGTATTTTTGCTTTTGTGAAGGACTTACATCAATCACCTCATGGCAAACTCCTAGTCTGCCTTAGCTTGGTGCCATCAAGAGAAGTGAGCTAGTGTTTAAATTCATGTTGTCTAAGAGTCAGAAATCCCTCTATATTCCCACCTCTCGGATACCACTGACATTCCACAGCACTGGCTCAGGGGTTTACAGCCTCTAAGACCCCACTTGATCCAGAAGAATGACTGACCCCTATACGCAAGCCAGCTGGGTGCCCTGCATTGGAGGAACTCATTGTTGAAGCATGGATAGAATGGAGGGTACAACCCATGAGAGCCAGGAGATTGGGATGCTTGCTCTCTGAAACCAAGCTCTAGGGCAAGGACTAAATATTGGTACCCACATGGTTCCTACCACCTCTCTTACCCACCATGCCTGGGGAGGTATATTCAGGCTCAGGGGCAATACCATAGTTCCTGCTTCTGACTCCCAAGGTTCTTGCTGAGACAGTCCATGAGGAACTCTATAGCTTCAATCAAAGCCCAAACCTCAGGTACTCACTGCCAAAGTAGGTAAGAGGAATGCCTGAAGCTTAGTCACTGATGTACCCCAGATTTATGTTCCAAGCGAAGGATCTGAGAGAAATACTGCAGTTTCCAGTGAAATTCCACCCATGTGGTTCCCACCAGCACCCTGTCCTACTACTCCCTAACCCTGCAACACATCTGAGCACATGCAGTAAACACAACAAAGTGGCTTCTATGGCTTCCATGACCATCTCTCTCTATGCAGTGTCTGGACACATACCACTGCCTGGTCTAAGGGAAGGCACTGTAGGCCCCTTATTATTGCTAAGGATGCAAACGCTCCAGGGTCAAAAGTGTTGAGGAAACCTCCAACACATGGCTGGGGTCACCATTCCCATCATAGGAGTAGTCACACAGTTAGCACCCACTTCCACTGCTGTCTGTATTACACCTGCCTGAGCTTCTGGAGTATCTGCACCCCTGCATCACCCTTGGAGACACTGGGTCTCTTCATTTTTGCTGCAGTGTTTCCTGTGCCCAAATTCATTAGTTACAGCTAGGAAAGACTCCTTGGTGCCCAGTGGGAAGTGAAGCCAGCATTACATAGTAAACTGAGAGCCCTGAATACATCTTCAGCAACTTACTAAGAAGGCCACCCCTTAAAAGTGGTAGAGATAACTTATCGTCATGTCTTCATGTAGGATTACAATAAATATGAACAAACCAGGTAACAAACATGATGATTTCAAAAGAATACATTCAGCAAACTAAGAGGGAAGTTTATGGCAGAAAGCCCCTATGGCAAGAGAACAGAAAGATTTCAAATAATCTAGCAATATGTCTCAAAGACATAGAAAAGTAGAACAAAGCCTAGAATTAGTAGAAGGAAAGAAATACAAATATCAGAGCGCGCGCGCGCACACACACACACACACACACACACACACACACACACACCATAAAATACACACACACTAATACAAAAGATCAATGAAAAGGAGAGTTGTATTTTGAAAAATAAACAAAATGGACCAGGCTTTAGCTAGACTAATCAAGAAAAAAAGAGAGGAGATCCGAATGCATAAAATTAGAGATGACAAAAGAGAATTTACAACTGATGGCATAGAAACCCAAAGGATAATCATGGCTTATTACAGAAATGGTACACTAAGTAATTGGAAAACTTGAAGGAATTGGTACATTTCTTATCAAAATTGAAACATAAGGGCATAAAAAGTCTTCTGACAAGGAAAAGCCAGGATAGATGGCTTTACTGCTGAATTTTACCATCCCTGTAAAGAAGAACTAAGATCAATTCTTCTTGCACTGATTCAAAGAACTGAAAGAGTGATAACCCTTTCAAACTCATCTATAAGTCCAGTATTACCCTGCAAACCAAACAAGTCAAGGACATAAGAGAGGAAAAAAAGGAAAGAAAAAGAAAACTGTAGGTCAATATCCATAATGAACATAAATGAAAAAATTCTCAGCAAAATACAAGCATATTGAATGCAACAGCACATCAAGAAATATGACCCAGCATGATCAAGTAGGTTTCCTACCAGGATATAACAATGGGTCAGTATATACAAATCAGTAAATGTAATATATCACATCAGCATAATGAAAATCATATGATTACCTCAATAGACACAGAAAAAGCTTTAGGTAAAATTCAGCATCCTTTAGTGAATAAAGCTGTACACATTTGGTGTAGAAGGATCTTAACCTCAACACATTAAAGGTTGCACATGACAAACCCACAACCAGCATCATGCTGAATGGAGAAAAGTTGAAAACACTGCCTCTAAGATCAGGAACAGTATAAGTGTGTCCATGTTAAAGTCAGCTTGTTCACTTCTGTGACTCAAAGACCAGACCACTACAACTATAGAGGAGGCAAAGTTGATTATAGAACTCATGCTTTCAAAGGTCATAGTCTACAGAAGGCTGGCTCCATTCTATGGGGCTTAAGGTGAAGCTGAATATCATGGCCAGAGAGTGCAGCAGAAGGAAGCGGTTCACATGACTAGCGGGAAGCAGAGAGAGAGAGACTGTACTCTCCAGATACAAAGTATATAACCCCATAGCCATCCGCCCAATGAGCCACTTTCTCCAGCCACAGCCCACTTACATTCAGTCACCACCCAGTTAATCCCATCAGGAATTAATTCTCTGATTGGGTCCAGGTCATAATCCAGTCGTTTCTCCTCCAAACCTTCTTGCATTGTCTCACATGTGAGCTTTTGTGGGACAGCTCACATCCAACCACTTTCACTGATATTATTTTGTAAATAGTAGACATTTTAGCCATGGAAATTATGAAAAATAAAAAGTAAGCAAGAAGGGAGGAAATAAATGACTCAATGGCAGATTATGATTCTCTATATAGAAAAAAAAAACCTAAAGAGTATATCAGAAAAATTTTGGACCTGATAAAGAATCCAGCAAAGTTGCAGAATATAAAATCAACATATAACAATAAGCATTTTTACTAATAGCTAACATGCTGAATAAACCATCATGAAAATAATTCCATTCTAAATAGCTACAAAATAACATACCAAGGAATAATTCTAGAAAGGAAGCAAAATACCTTTACAAAGAAAATTATAAAACAATTATGAAAGAAATTTAAAAAACATATACATACAAAAATACTCACAAATCTTCTCATGTTCATTGTTTTTAATATTTGTAAAATTTCCATGTTACCCAAGGAATCTATAGATTTAATGAAATCCCCCCAAAATACTAATGACATTCTTCACAGAACAAGCAATAACAATTCTAAATATATATGGGAACACAAAAGGACCCAAAATAGTCAAAGCAATCTTTAACACAAAATAATAAAGCTAGAGCATCACATCACCAGATTATAAGACATATAAAAAAGCCACAGTAATTAAACAGCATGGTAGTATCATAAAGATAGACTCATAGACCAATGGAACAGAACAGATATCCCGGAAAAAACACAGGTATCTATAGTCAACTGACTCTCAACAAGGGCAGCAAAAAATATACATTGCAAAAAGATTAGCCTCTTTAATAAATGGTGCTAGAAAACTGGACAGCCACATGCAATTTCTTATACCATACAAATATCACCTCAAAATGCATCAAAGCCCTAAATGTAAAACCTGAAATTCTGAAACTATCAGAAGACAACACTATAAGACATTGGCACAGGTAATGGATTCTTTTTTGATAAAATCCCCCAAAATACAGGTCACAAAAGCAGAAGTTGACAAAAGAGATTAAATCAAACTTAAAACTTATACTCAGCAAAGGAGATAATTAATGGAGTGACGTGACCACCTACAGAATGACAGAAAATATTTGCCAACTATTCATCTGACAGAGTTGGTATTGAGAATATATAAGGAACTCAAACAACAACCAATGATAAAAGTAATCCAATAAAAATTGGGCAAATTATCTAAATACTTTTTGAAAGAAATGATACAGGTGGCCAAAGATACATAAAAAATGCTCACTATCAATAGCCATTAGGAAAATTCAAAATAAAAATCTACATCAAGATACTGTATCGCCCTAGTTTGCAACTTGATATTTTCAAGAAAATACATAAATGAATAAAAATAACAAATGCTAGGAAGTATATAGAGGAAAAAGACTGCCTTTGGAATGTAAGTTTATTCAGACTTTAGGAAAAACAGTTGAATGTTCTTTAAAAAATTAAAATTAGATCTATCATATGATCCAGTTATCCCACTTTGGGGCACATATCCAAAGGAAATTCATTTAAACATCATTAAAAGATCCCTGCATTTCCTTGTTTACCATGACACCATTCACAATAGCTAAAATATAGAAACAGCCTAGGTGACCCTCAACAGATGAAGGGATAAAGAAAATGTGGTACATATACACAATGGACTATTATTTATCCACAAAGAAGGATGAAATCCTGGTCATTGGCAAGAAAATGAATGGAACTGGAGGATATTATAATAAGTGGAATAAATCAGATATAGAAAGACTCATACTACATATTTTCTCTCATATATGGAAGCTGAATACAGAATAGTGATTAACAGAATGTGGGAAGGGACTGTAGATGGGAAGGGTGGGTAAATAAAGGCAGGCTAGATATAATTGGTCAGTATACATTGTGTAAATGAGTAAAAATATCACTTTGAATCCGATGAGTATGTAAATTTAGTATACACTAAGTAAAACTAAAATAACTATTTGAATGCAAAACGTAAATAATATTGAAAAGTGTATTATTAGTATAATAATTGAAAGTATTAGTAATAACAATGAAAATAGTACTAACTACTTTTTAGTGGGCACTTACCAATTTCTAGAGAAGGTACTTTACAGGGAATACCTTGGTCTAAACCCAATGACCTTGTGAGGTTGCTTTAACTATTGTCATTCTTATCAAATGAGGAATTTCAGGCTCCAAGAAGTTAACAGTCAAGATATGATAAAGTTAAAAATAGCTTACAGGACTTGAGGTTAACCACTTTGCTTAACCGCTTCTCCTATGGGATTTTTAAAAATATAGAATATTGAGGACAGGTCACAATTTAATTTTGAGAAACCAAGTCTAAAATAAGACACTTTCATTGAAGACTCCCAGTAGCAAATGTGTGGCTACCTTGCCACATATTTTCTAAAATATTTGTCCTCAGATACTAATCCTAAACTATTTTGGCATCTGGTTCATATTATGCATTTTGCTTTATCTATAAAACTGCAAAACATATTGTCATTAGCACCAAGCAAACATGTGTTCTTCATTATATTTTATTCCATTCATATTGAAATAGCTATTAAAATAATATGAGACAGCTTCTCTATTTTCTTTATTTACTTGTTCTATTTTAGTAGCAAATAAAGTGCTTTATTGTTAAAGAGCCACATTGAAAATATGGGTAATATTATTGTTTTATTTTGTTTTGGCAAATACTCAACTATGACAAAAATATTAAAATGCTGTTACCCAGAGTTTATAGAATTATTCCTACCCTAACAAGCCTACGAATACCATGATTTCAAATGCTACCAATTTTTATTTAAGAGATACTGAAAAATCTTTAAAAATAGCTTTGGTGTATTCACTATTTTAGAATCCTTAATATTATGGACTATATCCTTATCTAAAGAAATTTTTTCCTGTATGATTTATTTGTGGTTTTTATTCTAGTCCCTCTACATCTCTATTCCTTTCTCTGCTCCTTCTTGAACACAGTTGTCTTTCAAAGCACAGTGTAATACAATAGTTTTTGCTGTCTTATATCTAACCATGAAAACAAAAGTATTACCTATGGTGGTTTCAATGATTCTATGTAGTTCCAAGGAGCCTGAGTCCTGGACTCAGGCTTCTTGGAAACTCTTTCACTTATTACATGGTGTTCATAGCTGTGAAAACAAACATTTTTACACCTCAGTTTCCTTTTATACAAAACTTGAAAATCGTAATATCTTGTCCATTGGGATGTCTTGAGGATTAAAATGAGATCATATAATGAAACTGTCTCCTTGTTATGGGTGCTGGTCAAAAAGGGTTGTTTCTTTCAGCCCCGATGTTTCAACTGGATTCCAATTCCATATTTTCCATTTCTTTTCAGGAAGATGATTTAGTAGTTAAAGACTCAACAATTAAATGTCAACAGAAGATTTTTAAGAAGAGTGTGGGCAAGAGGAAGAATATCTGAAAGATGCCTGCAAAGCTAATTGGGGCATGAGTGGGAGGATCTGAGGTAAGGAAATGGTCATAGGCTTAGGGAGGAATCGAGTTTGTGTGACTACTAGACTGATGTATGTACAGGGCAAAAGATGAGGAAACAAGCAGCATGATGCCCAGTGTCTACTACGTGAACTGCTTCGCAACTTATTAACACACACAACAGAAATTATTAAAGAGAGAAAAGACAGTGACAGTGAAAAGGGGTGATGGATTCAGTTTTGGACATTCTGAAGATGAGCTGTCTTTAAGAAATTCAATTATAGCTATATGATATATACGTGTGTGTTTG
The DNA here is from genome assembly GCF_964194105.1 of Spermophilus citellus. Taxonomy (NCBI): domain Eukaryota; kingdom Metazoa; phylum Chordata; class Mammalia; order Rodentia; family Sciuridae; genus Spermophilus; species Spermophilus citellus. Next base: position 135,824,183 of record NC_138188.1, on the reverse strand, counting down.
TGTATATATACACACACAAATTGCACACATATGCACATATACATATGCTGCTTTTAAGCTCAAGAAACAAGTTATGGGATATGGATAATATATTTATGTTTATAAGATATAGATATTCATAAATCACTTAAAGAAAATTTGGCAGATAAGAAGAAATTTAAGTCAAAAAGAGAACATTTTGTGGACACCAACTAAAATGACATGTGGAAGAAGAATAGTGATTGAGAAAGAATGTCTAGAAATGTACATGAAAAATGTTGAGATAGTAGTTTCATGAGACACTGATGTCATGAAAGCCAGCGGTGAATCTATGTTAATAGTTGTAATATGATGTACTCTATACCATATGCCATGGAAAGACTCCCCAACTGGTCTTGAGACTTATCAACTTGGAGGACACATAAAATTTTCTAAGAGTACTTTTTTGTTTTTTTGAGTAGCTGAACTGAAAGCCAAGTCACAGTGAGCTCAAAAATAATGGGAATAAGAATGTGAAATGAAAAGAGGAAATAATAAGAGAAAATAATGTCTGGAACCTTGGCTATGAAGGAGAAAGATGGTGCAGCTCTTGTAGCTTACAAGTTTTTAATTGATTTTTTTGAGGAAAGAGTGACGAAAGTGTGGAGCTGTTTAATTAATGAGAGGGAAGAAATGATAAGGTGGGGAATTTGGAGTCACAGGTGAGATGGTTAATGATTCATGAAGCAAAACCCATGAAAATTTAAGAGATAGGAAAAAGTACCTACTCCCTAAAAGTCCAAGAAGTATATTTGAGAACATGGTGTCCTACCCCTGCAAATAAACGAAGGAAGAACATAAAGGATGATATGGATGCAGGTAGAATCTCTCTTTCCAAAATGCACAAGGCCAGATGTGTTTTGAACTGGGAGAGAGAGAGAGAGAGAGAGAGAGAGAGAGAGAGAGAGAGCGCAAACGAGTGCAAGAGAGAGCTGAAAGCGTATTATTTCCATCTGGTCATTGCAAGCCTTATAGCCCAATGCATAATAAGTCCCTTCCCCTGGGATCTGAGACCTGGACTCTTGAGTGAAATGGATGTCCATAAGCATATTTATTCTTTCTAGAGTTCATTTTGAATATTGATTTCTTAGTAAAAACTTGCAACTGTATTTTGTTTTGATAATTGAGCAATTACTTCTAGCTTTTTTTAGAACTATGCTATTTGGGGCTTTAATTTGAAAATAAAATGACCTGGCATGTTTTCATTTTAGTTTGAATAGAGAAAAATAAAGCAAACACTATGGTAAATATGCTCTTTGAAATTCTAAATTACTTACTTTTTATTCCATGTGCTTTGAGGACAGTAAAAGAAAAGTGCTGACCAAAAAGATAAAAAAAAAAAGTTACAAGACACTAAAACACCATGCAAAAGAATCAATCAGTCACTTTAGGGCACATATAATATCCCTTTGGAATTTTGTTTTATCTGAATAAATTTTAAACCAAGAATTTCACTATTGTATTTAAAACCCAAAGCAATACAGCAATAATTAAACCTTCTATGTCTAAAACTACAGTGATCCCCCAAAACATAAACTAATAATAATGAAAGGAAATAAGTGAAAATAAATAAGCAGAGCACAGCAATATTTAAATAAAACAGAGAGGACCAGGTGATTGAGAAAATCTGGTACAATGCATTGTGGGTTAATTCTTTCAAGCCAGTTATTAATTTAAGACCAACATGATCAATAGGATATACTTTATTAAACTGCGGATATGCACTCCTTTTTTTTGAAATGTCTGATAACAGTAAACATTAAATTTCTATAAAAATTCAAATATGATCTACATTAAAACCTTTCTGAACTGGCACCAAATAATTATTTTATCTTCAAGTGGACTTCTGAATTTTATTCAACTTGTGATATAGTTTTCCTCTTTTCAGTCATTTTTTCTACTAAATAAATGGCCATAGTTTAACCATTCTCTAAAAGATGATTTAGCCATGCTTCAAAATGTGAATTCTGTGTTAGATTTACCTTTGTTCAATGACAACACGAAAAGAGACTTTTATGTAAGGTATAAGTTGAAAATGAATGAGAAAAAAAAGTGCAACATAGAGTTTTCAGTCCCCAAATGCCCCAGTTCCTTTGAAGATATAAAATTCAAATTGTAATAGATGCCCAAGTATATTGGAAAATACAAGAGTATTGAATTTTGAAAAGCTAATTTGCATGACCAAAATTGTGACAACAGGTGTTAGCACCAAAATCAATACATTCATGTGGCAGATATTGCAATAAAAATAAAAATACAATTTTCAAAAAATATTATGAATTAAATTTAAACTAAATTAAAAATTTATTACAAATTAAAGTCAGACTAATATCCTATGTGTTATGAGCTAATATCCTGTTTGTGTATGAAAATGGAGAACATTAAAATCTATGTTTTAGATAATTGTAGTGCTTAATCGTTCTTTAAAATCAACAATTAGAAAATGTTTTTGACTTTGATTTTAGAGGTGTGAATCAGTACCTGTGCATATGTACAAATGCGCTAGACTTTTCTAACCAGACCATAATTGGACCTTAGTGTAGGTAATGAGGATTCACTCAGCATGCACATCACACTTCATCATGTAAATCTAACCACAGCCTTGCCCCATGAGATTGTTTTCATTTTCATACATTTCATAAGTAAGAAAACTGAGGCATAAAACAATTAACCTATTTGTAATAGGTCACAAGGAAAATCTCTAGAGGATATCACATTATAATTCTTAATTGTTAGAAGCAGGATCCAGGGCCACTCAGTCTTTTAACCCCCTAAATTTTTATTTCTTGGGTCATGTCACCAAGAATATAATTGCTGATGTATATAGGTTAAGGGATTTTCTGTCAGGATGATTCTTGCCAATTATTCAGAGTCACAGCTATGAAGAACTAGTTTTGGTTTCTAGACTGGCATTTAGAGGGGCTGGGGACATATGGGTTTGGATACTAATGTATGCATGTTTATTTTTGAAAGTTAAGAAAAGTGAAGTATGTGAAAAAATAAAGCTCACCTACAAAGTAGGAGACTTTTCTCTTTATGTGGCTATGTGGTCACTCTTATCTTGTCCCTGGCCATCCTTGTAACTGGAACATATAAGTGACTATACATACAGCTATGGAATGTTTCCATTGTCTAGAACAATCCTAATTTAATATAATTATATTCTTTAGAAAGCAAATAATTACAGATATAAAATTTATGTAATTTCTTAAACTTTTAATGCCTCTATATTTTCCATTTTCATAAATGCATATATACTAAAACATTTTTCACAGATATCATGTCTAAATATTAAGTTGATTATCAATGGAGAGGATTGAAACTAGGGAAACTATAAATCATGTTTTCCTAACTCCCCCTTATATTAATTGCTTCCCACAAAATCCAGACAGTATTGGAGATAAAATATTACCACATGAAAAGTAACTTAATGGGGATAAGAATGGAAGGAAGAAAAGATTGCTTAGTAATTGTTTTGTAACATAGTGTGTTATAAATTTATTTGCAATTAATGTCTTTGAAAATACTGTTTGATGTAAGAATTAATGAATCAATGAATTAATGAATTAATGTGAAAAATCTCTACAATGTAAACTACAGAACATTAATAAAAGGAATTGAAGAGGACACAAAAAAGTGAAAAAAATGTCCTGTTTTCATGGATTTGAAGAATCAATATCATTAAAATGTTCACACTACCCAAAGCAATTTGTAGATCCAATGTGATCCATATCCAAATACCAATGATATTCTCCACAAATTGGGGAAAAATCATATAGTTTACATAGAACCACAAAGCAGCAGCAGCAACAACAACAAATAAAACTCTGATAGACAAAGCCATCTTGAGTAAAAAGAACAAAGCAGAATGTATTATATTACCTGAACACCAAACATACTAGAAAGCTGTAGTAATCAAAACAGTACAGTATTATTGTCAAAAGTGATGCAGACACCAATGGCACTGAATTGAGAGCCTATAAATAAACCTACGAGTCTACAGTCAACTGATTTTTGACAAAGATTTTAAAAACATGTATTGGAAAAAGAACAATCTTTTCAATAAATGTTCAGGGAAAATTGTATAGCCACATGCAGCAAAATAAAACTAGATATCCATCTTTCACCAGTTAAGAAAACCAACTCAAAATGGATTGAAGGCTTAAATGTGAAACCTGAAACTATTGCAAGAAAACTTAGGAGAAATATTATGGAAAATTGAAATGGGAAAAAAAATATTTATTTATTTTTTACAAGACCCTTAAAGCACAGGAAACAAAAGTAAAAGTAGGCAAATGGGATTACATACAACAGAAGTTTCTTCACAGCACAGGAAACAGTCAATGAGGTGCAGAGACAACCTACAGATTTCGAGAAAATATTTGAAAACTGTGTATTTAACCAGGGGTTGATATCTAGAACGTTTAAGAAACTCCAAAAACTCAGTAGTATAATTCCAAATAACCCAATTATAAAGTGGGCCATATATCTAAATAGACACTTCCCAAGGAAGACATACAAATAGCAAAAAATATATGAAAAATGGTCAACCTAACAAATCACTAGGGAAATGCAAATCAAATCACAGTGAGGTATCACTTCATCCCAGTAAAAATGGCTATTATCTAAGAGTAAATATAATAAGAATTAGTGAGGACATGGAGAAAGGGAATCCTTGCACAGTGTTGGTGAGAACCCTGGGTCAGCCACTACGAAAACAATATGGAGCTTCCTCCAAAAAGTAAAGATGGAACTACCATGAAATCTGATAATCCCACTGGGAATATATCCAAAGGAAATGACATCACTATGTCTAAGAGACAACTACACTCTAAGAGACAACTGAACTCCTGTGTTCATTGCAGTACTAGTCCCTATAGCCAATACAGAGAAATAATCTAAGTGTCCATCAAGTAAGAATGGATAAAGAAAATAGGGTATACTATTAAGCTATAGAAAAGAATGGAATTCTGCCATATGTAGCAATTTGGAGGAAACTAAAGACTTTTATATTAGATACTAAGATAACAATACCATACATTTCAAAAAGCTATAAGTTTTTGAAGTTTTTTTGAAGTTTTCACCATAATGAAATCATGAATGTTCAAGGAAATAGATATGTTTAATCTGATTTAAATATTATTTTGTTTTATGTAATCCTATTTGTCTAGCTTTGCTTCTGTTTCCCATGTTTTTGAGGTCTTGATTAAAAAAAAAATCCTTGCCCATTCCAATGTCCAGAAATATTTCCTCCTAAGTTTTCTTCCAGTAGTTTCAGGTCTTACATTTAAATATTTAATACATTTTGAGTTGATTTTTGTAATTGTTGAGAGACAGACATTCTTCTGCATGTGGCTATCCAATTTTCCCTGCACATTTATCAAATAGACTCTCTTTTCTCCACGACAGGTTATTAACTTTGTAAAGCCAGGCATAGACAGACAAGAACTGCATGGTCTCCCTCAGATGCCAAACCCAAATAGCTGGTCTCAGAGAAGCTGAGAATAGACCAATGGCTTTTAGAGGCTGGGGAGAACAGAGTGTGATGAGCATAGAGAAGGTAGATGAATGGGTACTAAGTTACAGTTAGAGAGAAGCAAGAATATTTGGTGTGCTGTTGTGCAACAGGGTGACTGTAGATATATACAGCAAGATTATTCTGTCTTCAATTTGATAAATAGTCCAAGGAAGCTGTCCTCATTGTTGGGATAAGCTGATATTCAGAAAATATTAATATGTTTATAAAATGTATGCATGAATATGATTTTCCAAGACAATCTATATATAAATATAAATGTGATTAAGAAAATATACATTTACATATATATTTGTATGTTAGAACACATGTACATAAAACATATAACATTTCTAGTTGACATATAGTATATAATAAATATAATGGGATTTTTTTTCTATGATAAATTTTACGTAAGCTTACTTAAGCATATGAGGAATGAGAGAATTAAGGTTGTTCGAAGCAATTATTCTCTGCCTTTTAACAATGGGTTGCTCTGTTTAATTCCTAACAAGGTCATCATCTAATTATCAGTATATTTGGGGTCTTGATGGATTTAAGTGTCAGGAACAGATGTGGTGTGTTACCTGTAAACTAGCTTGTTTTGTGACCTGCCAGTTAAAAGTTGAATTATTTATGTATCTATTAATAATTTAATTATAGAGTCTTTTATTTTTCACTTGGTCAGTTCCAACTCCTTACTCCCCTGTTATTACAGGTTATATTTACTGGGTTGTGAGATAACCGTGATGAGGTTGCATGATGAACAATTGATGATCAGTTGAAAAACCATCAAGAGACCCAGTTGTACCCATTCGTCAGCTCCAATGAAGGTGTTTTCTTATCTCCCTCAATTTTATTAAGAAGAAGAAACCATTGCCAAAACAGCAAGGCAGGGGGCTGGGGATGTGGCTCAAGCGGTAGCGCGCTCACCTGGCATGCGTGCAGCCCGCGTTCAATCCTCAGCACCACATACCAACAAAGATGTTGTGTCCACCGAGAACTAAAAAATAAATATTAAAAATTCTCTCTCTCTCTCTCTCTCTCTCTCTCTCTTCTCTCTCACTCTCTCTTAAAAAAAAAAAAAACAGCAAGGCAGGCAGATTAGAGCTCCCTTCCATTCTCTACTATCTTCCCTGTTTCTCTTCTGCTTCCTCCACCTCCTTTTCTCCATTCCTTCTGTGGCCTCCTGAGATTCCTAGAGATCTCAAGAGGCAGCAACAGAAGCTGTACTAAGTGAAAGGATGAGCAGAGCAGTCCAGACAGGACACTCCCCATGGGGGCACATTCCAGAGAGATTGGCTGCTCAAGGTCACCTCTACTTCCTTGCCTCTGTTCTGATGCTCTTGGACTGTGACAGCATCTCTACTGTAAGGTCTTCTCCTTTCTTCTTCAAAGGCTATATATTTCCTTTATTTTAATTTTACTTTATTAAACATTTTTAGGATATAAGTTTTATATTATCTTGTACTTTTTCTTCAATCAAAATCTACTTCCTGGGCTGGGGATGTGGCTCAAGTGGTAGCACGTTCGCCTGGCATGCGTGCGGCCCAGGTTCGAACCTCAGCACCACATACAAACAAAGATGTTGTGTCCACCGATAACTAACAAATAAATAAATAAATATATTTTTAAAAAAATCTACTTCCTTCTCATGGTGTGCTGTTTTTTTTTTTTCCTCTCTCTCTTCTTTTTTTTCTCACTCTCCTGAGTTTGAGGCCAATTATCCCCATTAAAAAATCTGATTCAATTAACCACTCCAGACTTTTGGAATTAAGGAGTGTTGGACCTATATAAGTAGACACTACTGCTTAGTTAACATTGGGTGATTTTATTATACTATGACTTTCAGGAAAAAAATGAGTGTTTAAGATGATGATCAAGAAATGTTTTAATCTCCTAGGCACACTGGCACACAACTGTGATGCCAAAGACTTGGGAAACTGAAGCAAGAGGATTGCAAGTTCAAGACCAACCTTGTCAACTTAAAGAGGCCCTATCTCAAAAGTGAAAAAGAAAAAAAAATAGTTGGAAAAAAAATTAAAAAGAGCTAGGGACATAGCTCAATGGCAGAGTGCTCCTGAGTTCAAGTACCAGTAGTGGTGGTGGAGTGGGAGAATTGATCCAGATTACTTTTAGATATTTCTTTAAACCAGGAATCAAGGAATCTGAATTCTAAATTTGTGATCACCAAATATTTCCAGCCTTGCCATTTCTCATTTCTGGACATAGGCCTGTACTTTTTACCTGTTTTTTTTTTGTTGTTGTAGTTTTGTTTTGTTTATTTTTAACAATAGGTTTGGCCTTGGGACTTGCTTCAATATGTGAAGAGCGGCAGTGAAGTGTGAAGTGTAAAGAAAAACTGGGGCTGACTTCACTGTGTTGTCTTCTTAGCCATGACCTTGAAAAAAAATTTTTTCTGCCTAGATCCTTAAATAAACACAACGAGTAACATTCCCTAATAACCTGCAAAAGACAGTGGGTCACATGAGAGAGAAATAACCTTTCATGAGATTAAGCCACTGATAATACTTGAAAACTAAAATAAGTATCCTAAGTGTAAAAATTTGTATTCACGCCAGACTTTAAATAAATGTTCAATAAATGCATTTTCTCATTCATAATTCAAACAACATATTTCATTCCAAAACAAGAGGAGACTTTAGATATCAATTCTAGGTCCTAAATCCTTTTCTTAATAAATAAAATGGGCAAAGATATATGCTAAAAATCTATTTTTAGTAACTTCCAGGAATAAATATCAATATTCTCTAAACATATCATTTCAATGTTAAAATACTGAGAGAAACTCTGATGCCCAACTTAAATTCCATTTGATTTCATTTAAGCCAACATCTCTCTGGTGTTTTCTAAAGATATAGAAGAGATTGTCTTTAAATCTCTCAGCAAATTTCTTTAGGTGTCTTTCCCAGTTCTGTGTCCTCTGCCAGAAAATCTCTTCTTCCTCAATACATAGAAACACACATGTGCGCGCGCACACACACACACACACACAGAGAGACTCATTTTTGAAACTTCAGTTTACTCAAATTTAATTTGGTCAAATAATTCCTAATACCAATTCTGTCTCAACTTAGAGAATGTCTCATTCTTTCTTGTACCATAATGTCCTGCTATGCAGCTCTTAGAATATTTCTACCATATCATTCACTGATTTTTACTTTCTTTTTTATTTTTTTTTAACTGAGCTGTTTGCTCCTCTGAGCAGACTTAGTGACTCACTCATTACTGTAATTCCAATGCCTAATACATATCTGGTAAATATAAAAGCACAATAGTTCCATTTAAATGAATAAATGAATATAAATGAAGAATTTTACCTTCAATCCTTACCTATTGTTCCTCAAGTTTATTTTTTCAAATCCTTAACTCATTTAACAAATATTGCTTGAACTTATTAACTGCAAAACACAGAGCAAGGGAATATGAAAATTTTATTTAGAATAAAAAATCTGACCTTAATTTTCACATTCTACCAATTAATAGTTTTTTGGATATCTCTGTTTGTATAGACTTTTTTTTAAGGAAGAAGAAGAAGGAGGAAGAGGAGGTAGAGGAGGAGGAGGAGGGGGAAGAGGAGGGGGAAGAGGAGGAAAGGAATCTGAGCTTCAATTAGGACATAGTGAGCATTGTAGTATCCTTACTAAGGTGACTCCAATTGTACTTCATGGTGGATAATAAAGGACTTCCCTTGTCTTTTTTGTCTGGGCCTATGATAATGTGTTAATGCTTATACTCAAGTAACTAGTGGTCAGCCCCTAAATTGAAGGATCTGTTCCTATGAGTTAAGTCACTAAATTTTAATGGCCCAATCCTCAATTAAGCAAGAACACTTGAATTCTATTCTTCTGCCTTGCAGTATTGGCAGTCTTCAAGATTAGAACAGATAGTGTTCTCATTAAACTGGTGAGTGAGATTATCTTCCAAACCATTGATAAAGTATATGAAAAACACAAGAGTCTTAGAACTGACCTGATGAGATAGATAGCTCTCAATACGTGACCCTTCTTTTCCACATAATCATTAATCATCACCGATGGGTACAATCTTCCCACCAGTTATATACTAACCTTACAAAATATTTCAAGTTTCTGGTGAAAAATGGCATGTGAGTCCATATCGGATGCCTTAGCTAAGACCTCATTATATTACAAGTCTAACTCTCGTTCTTATGCATCAATCTCACAGAGAATTAAATTGTTCTGGGGTGATTAACTTTCTAAAAAATCATATTGTTATGGTTGAACACCTATGCCTTTTAAGTATTTACTGGCTAATAATTTTATAATTACATCTACTAGCAATCCAACTACAAAATGAAAGCAGCTAATATTAAGATAATTTTTGAATATATGCTTTCAAATTCTACGCTTTCCATTGCAACATGTCTATCCCATACCCTCATATTTCCTATATCACTTATTTCCTCTTCCTGACTTTGCTATTTTCAATTGAGTAGTTTGTATGTGTTCCTTTGTATGCTTCTTAACTGTTCCCTTTGGAATAGTTGTTATTTTGAGAATAGAAACATTTCTACATTCATTCCTCTTGGCAAAGAGACTGGAATAATGTAGGCACTTAAGCAGTATGTACAGGCTGAAGGAAGTTATTCTTGGACTTTTCCTTGAATATCATTTCCACTTTTTTTCATTTTTCCCAAGTATTACATCTAGCTGATTCACATGCTCCCCAGAAATATACAGCCACAGAAGTCATGTGCACATTTCTTGATCCCTTGCAAGTGGCCAGACTACACTCAATTTACCTTCTTGTTTCCTTCAGTGCGTGTTGGCAGGGTTTGTTTTCTGTCCTTACTAAGTTACCCAAACATTCTTTCTCTGTCCTCAGTGATTTAAGCACCTGGTCTGCATTTTCACCCTCTGCCTTTTCTCTTGCAAAGTTTATGGCTGTATGGTATAATTCAATCACTTCACAGTTCCTTAACCTCCTCCACTCCAGTAATTTAATTTCTACCAGCCACAAGCACAACCTTATAACCTGCCAAGTTCATGAACACTGAAATTCTATAGTATCTTATATCTAACATGTTCTTACTCTGGATCTAACCATGCTGATCTAAATACAACTACTTTTAGGAATTTTAAAGATAACTTTTACATGAAAAGTGTCCAAAGAGGGCTTGGAAGGTCACCTTAAAATTATACCTGCTGCAGTGGACAGGAGATTTAACTAGAAGGAACTAACAGCATGTCCCTCCCAGGGAGATCTTCAAAACTGCCTTCAGAACTCTTTCTAAATCCCTTCCCACCTCCCACCTTAACTCTACATGTGATGGATACCAACTTATTTTCTTGAGATTTAATTAAATTTCATGCATATTTATTGAGGATCTTTTATTTGTGAGATATAGTTCTAAGAATTTGGCATAAATCAGTGAATAAAACAGATAAAGCTGCCTGCTGTTTTGGTACTTATACATTTTGCTTGAATTCTCTTGCACAATATATCACTTTTTGCATATATATATATATATATATATATATATATATATATATATTCTATAATTTTATAGTTTTCTGTGTTCAATAGGATCTTAGAACCAGATTTTTAAAACATTTCTAGTTAAAGTAACATCTCTAAGTCTCAGCTTTCTCTGTCATTATAAGGTGTGTAACTTCATAGGTTTCTTTGAGGACATGCTAAAAATGATACTATTTAGAGTCCCTGGATGGTGCCTAGTACATAGTACACATTTTGAAAAATTTTTATTACTGTTCTTTGAGTTGGTATTTTAGAAGTTATAGTAATAGTACTATATTAAAAATTATGTGTTAATAAATTGTAGCTATTTGTATATAAATATAAGCATAAATATATATTTTTTCTCCCTTTTTATCTCTAATATTCTGTGTACAGAAAATTCAAAAATTGTATACTATATTAAATTTAATTTTAAAGTACAATTTCATTTTAATAAACATTTAGGTTTTCATTTATTCTCAAGTTTCTAAGAAATATTCTGTTTTTAATACCTACCAGTTCCTAAAACAAAAATTGGGAAAACAAACTATACAATTATAATAGCATGCATCTAAATATTAGTACGTTAGAAAATATTATAAATTTTATTCTCCTATCAAGGAAGCTATAATTGGTTTCCTGATCATAATTGAGATTTCCTTGAAGTATAAATTATGACATATGGAAGATTTTGCTCTGATCATTGAAATAAAATGTTGAACATCTTATTGTCTTGACCTAGACTGTCACTGATGGAGACACAAATCCAAGAAATGTACACATTGGAGGTCATCAGGAGTACATTTGTGTAAAAAAGATACAAATCATCCAGTGTGAGGACAGTGAAATCTAGCTTCCAACCTTTCCAAAGCCCAGATTTTCCATAGTTGGTATGCTAATGACTAATCAAATCACAATCAGTATGCGTTTTAAATCACAATGCAAATAGTGAACTTCATTTGATGATGTAAATATGTGATAATAATTATGGAAATTTTCTTGAGTGAAGGGCAGCAAATATTAGTACAACTAATGTGATACATACTTATTAGGTCCTAACTGCCTCATTCTGCCACAAACCTACTAAGGAAGCTACTAGCTCTGTTTTATTTTTTCATTTGCATGGATAGAAAACAATATTCATTGGAAATGTGCTAACCTACTTTGACATAGCTCTTCACTTTATAATAACTACATAACTATATGGCACAGAATGACTGTCCAGTTTTCAAGATCATCAATGTGAATATTTATGTGTAAAACATTTGTGTGATAAGGCAATTGAATAACAAAGAAAAATCAGATGGTCACTGTTGCATGGAAATCTACACTTTAGGTTTCCAAGCAATATGGTGAATCAGCTTTTCATCTGAAAGTGGGAGAGATTTATTTTGCAGTGCGGACTGGTGGTGACAGCCTGTTTCTGAAGGAGTTAGGTCAGACTGTAGAGGAAGGGGATGCTTTATCTCTGTAAGAGCCATTTACTGCACTGTCTTCTTCCTTGAATTAGAGGTGGCAAGATAATCTTATCAATGGTTAAAAGTAAATCTGTCTTCAGATTTCAAATCATACGATGGGACTAAACATCACACAGGATCTCTTACTTGTTTTTTTTTTTCCTTTTTATCTTTTTATTGGTTCTTTTTAGTTATTTAGAGCAGTAGAGTCCACTTTGATATAGTTATACATGCAGGGAATATATTTATTTTAATTGGGACCCCAGTCTTGTTTCACTTATTATTTCAAATTATTTCTACAATTCTATAAAGTAGATTAGACATTTGTCAGATGAGAAAATTGAGAGATATGTAATATAATTACCTTGGTTGTTTGCCTTAATGGACAAGCTTTCAAATTTATTTCATTTATTTTTAGTCAGAAAAATCATGTTTTTTTTCTTATAGGGTATTAATATAAACTTCAATAAACAATGTAATACAAGATTGAAGCATTAGAGAAATAAATAATATGGAAAGAGAAAGTGGCTCTTAATCACCTCCCAACTCCAAAGTCTGTCTTCAATTTGTTTTCTTTTAATATATGTATACATATTTTCTATACATATTTTCATCTTTTAGTATTAACAAAAACATGACAGAAAATAGATTCTATTCTCTACATACTATAAAAATATGTTTTCTTCCCTAATATTTTTTTTTACTTTTCTATGTGACTATTTTTGTAGGCATATTTAGATTATTTTCAATTTTTCACTGTTAATAAAAATGTCACAATGAACATTCTTATATTTCTCATCTTGAGTAAAACTATCTTTTGTTTAACTTATAAAATATATGTATATAACAATAAGTAATGCAGTCTATGTTGAGTAAGTATATATGTTATATATTTTTGCTATGTTTTTATATCTTATTTAATTCCTGATAATACATGTTAATTATGAGCTAGATGTTGGGAGATAAATTGAAAGTTAAAATTACATTTTTCTAAATTTCTTTCGTAAAAATGCATTTACAACATATTCAAATAAATTGGTCAATTTATATATATATCTAACTGATTAGTAAATGATGTAAAGCCAATTAAGAAGTATTCATAGTGACAAACATGTATCCTATGTAGTCATAGAAAATGGGAGAAAAGAAGACGTAGCTTATTTAAGCTGTATTATTTTCTAATCACTGTGCTAGACATTTTTTCCTGCCATTTTGTAATCCATAGATAATACTGTACATTATAGCTTAATATTAATCTTATAAGAGAATCTGATGCTTAAAGTAGAAAAATGAATAAACAGATAATACCCAAATTTACCAAGTTTGTTAGTAGTGAAGTTAAAATTTGTCCCCAAATTTTTAAGATTAATTATTCTCATGTCATCAAATTGTTATAATGTGAGGCAAAGACATTAAATATTTTCTGAGCATACAGTCTATTATTTTCTTGTTTGCTTGTAAGTGACATATCTGTACAGAGAGATATAGATATGATATATAGTTTCTTATAACACAGGGATCTCATGAATTTAATAATACACTTTTCCTGTAAAGAGTAATTTAATTCAGCTGATTGATTTTTTTTTTCATGGGACAGATTAGATAAAGGTGTCAAAGTTGCAAATTTAGACAGAGACATCATTTTTGAATCCAAATATTAAGTTTCTTTAAAAAGCTAAAAGTGGAAATGTAATCCTTTTAATAAGTCTACGTTACCACTAGCATTGTGGATAATGTTAACAGGGACATTAATAAAACATTTTGCAAAGCAAAACAATCAAGGAGGATTTGCCAGGAATTAAAGCAACATGATGAAGCATAACATGGACAAAATTTACTCGAGTTTATTTATCACAAATAGCTCAGAGTGGTTAATGAGAACTCGTACCATGTTCTGATAAATTTTAAATCATCAGTTCAGCTCCTGCATATTCAATCTAAGCACCTCTTTATTGTAAGTGCTTCTACCTTTACCATCATAGCTGCTGGCTTTTCTTCCACAATATTGTCTTTGAAATAGCCAATAAGTATTGAGAATTTATATTTACACAGAAAATTCCACCACAGAATATTATATGTACTTATTTCCATTTTAAGGAATCGGAATCATGTAGTGATTATAGTCACATGGTGGGTAAACTCCTCCATGACAGTAAACTGCGCTTTTGTATTAAATGAACTACACTATTCCAGATGCCAGAAACCCCACTGAGTGAAGCTTTCTGTGCAAACATGCATTTGTTGCAAAGATAAAGGCAGCTTATTCTCCAGGGAGTATTTATTTACTGCAACATCAGGCTTTTTAATCTACCACTTGCACATTTATTAAAATCAAACACCCTTTTAAAGGAAACTTACCCAAGCAATCACATGGCAAAAATAGGTAACAATAGGTGTTTGTTAAAGAAAAGGCAATGAATGTCATTAAACAAAGGAAGAGTCACTTGCATCTTATTATGACTAAAGTCTGTAGAATAAAACAATTACTAATATGGCATTATGTAAAATTGTGGATGTGTAACCGACGTGATTCTGCAATCTGCATTTGGGGTAAAAATTGGGAGTTCATAACCCACTTCAATCTAATGTATGAAATATGATATGTCAAGAGCTTTGTAATGTTGTGAACAACCAATAAAAAAAGAAGAAAAATAAATAAATAAAGTCTGTAGACTTCAATAATCCTTCCCCTCTCCCACACACAATTTTTGAGAAATGATACTATACATTGAAAGCAATGGGTTCAATGGCCTGGTAAAATTTGCCTGCTCTTTGTTTCCTACTCTTGCTTCCTGAAGTATGAAGCATTAGCCCAGAATGTATACACTTTTAGAGATGGTCACCTGCAAGCCTGTAACTTAGATTTCAGTAGGCACTCTTTTCACCTACCAAATCCTCTGGACTCTGGGAAACCTCAGAGTGTGATAGTGATATAAGGATCTCCCAACACAAACAAACACTCTGGAATGGGGTGGTATCACTCTAATTTGACATAGAAACTGATTGAGGAAGGAGGAATATAGGATATTGTTGGCATGAAAATAATTTCATTTGCCTTTCTTTTGCTCTTTGCATTTTTTGTCTAGGAAAAAAAAGATGTGTCAGCCAGAAGTCTTACAGCTTTTTATATGAAGACAGGAAATCATGGGAAAGGTAAAAAGAGGAGATAGTATAGCAAAAGATGTTGATTCTGATTCTGACCAGCTGTATAACTTTGAGCAAATCTATACTCTGTAGATCTGCAGTTGGGTACCACTGTGGGATTAAATAAGTCCATGTATGGAAAGCATCTAGCATAAGTTTGATTGGTTCTGGTAGATACTTAATTTTAAAAGGTTATAAAGATTCCAATACACTAATTTTATATTACTCTAAAGTGAAGAAGGTTACTATAAGTTTTTATAGTGTATTAAAAATACATATATGTGTATTATACATATGTGTATTATATATATATATATATATATATATATATATATATATATATATATATATATTGTGTGTGTAGTAGCTAAGTCTTTAGTCCTTTTTATATTTACTTTTTAAATTTTAAGACAGTTTCTAACTAAGTTGCTTAAGCCTTCACTAAGTTGGTGAGATTGGCTTTGAACTCACAATCATCCTGCCTTAGTATCCTGAGTTATTGGAATTATAGGATGTGCCACATGCCCCACTTGAAAAATATTTTTAATGACAAATTTGTTCTTGGCAAAACACACAAACACACAAAAACAAAACAAAACAAAAACTTGCAATGCCTTCTAAGAGGTCATTTTGTTAGGCCTAGGGATTGTAAAATAAGTTGCTTGGAATTATGATATAAATTATGTATCACAAAAATTAAATATTCAAGTGTTATTAAATTAATTGATTATATAAGAGTGTCTCTTCAAAACAATGCAACAGCTTTATTAGTTTCGCTCTTTGAAAAGAACTTCAGCTAGAAAGATTTTGAATACTTAAAATAGAGTGAAATTGTTACAACAGATGCAGTTAAAATTAAGGGACATCAATCAGATTTTTCTGTAGTCTTTGGTAGTCTTGGTCCTTACTGAGAACATGCAGTTAAAACCCATGCAGGTCCATGACAAAATGATTAGGTCCCAAAGCAGCCTGAACTTTAACTTTGATGGCTCTTTTGCTTTAAGATCTTCAGCTACTCCTCCTTCGGCCTATATTGACCATCCAGTGCTTGAGATCTCAAGAGCCCAGATCAATTTCTTCATCATTACCACCTGCTAAATTGGCATTCAGAGATGAACATGTGAGGAGATGTGTGCTGTGCAAAAAAACTTCATTTGTCACTTGAGGGTCTAGGAGTCCTGGTTAGTTGGTGGCAGTTAAGCATATGCGAGTGCTTGAAATCAGCATGGCTTCCTGTATCCTACAGACAGTATCCTACAGCGCCATGGCAAACAGCAGCAGAGAGAGGCTTGTAAACTTCTGCTTCTACTTGTCCCTTGGAAGATTCCCCAGAGAACCATGTCACATGAATATGTGGTCAGAACCATGTGATCTGGGCTGAAGCAGAATACTTTGGAGAGACAAAATTGAAATTGTTCTGACAATTTCAAGATGTGATCTTCTTGAAGCAAAACGGAACATCAAGCATTTGGTTATCAAGGCCCTGAAAACATCATGAAACTGACTGTTGCCATGTCTCACTGATAGAGTCCATTTCATTCATTTTTTAAAAAAATGTTTAATTATGTTTTTACTTCTTTGATAATCAGAAAAAATATAAGAAAACCATTATTATAAATTTGTCAGAACTTAATTTGTCTCTAAGGATACTTTGCTCAATTGCCTCAAACCACGATTAAAGAAAAGATTGGAATTATCATTAAGAGTTCAGGGATCAAATGGATTGAGCAAAAGAGGGAGAAAGTCTGTCCTAAAAATTGGTCAGCAATTAAAAAGAGTTGTTTGCTTACTGTATCTATCTCACATCTATCATCTACGTATTTATGGAGTGACTATGATGGGAGTAGAGACTTTGTTAAAACAAAGTTTACCTCATGCTGCTCTATCAAAAGGACTGATGGCCAGAAGGAGATCTATTGACCAGCAGTTTTTGTTTTGTTTTGTTTTCCTTGTAGATGGACACAATATCTTTGTTTATTTAATTTTCATATGGTGCTGAGGATTGATATCAGTGCCTTACATGTGCTAGGCAGGTGCTCCTCCAGAGCTACAATCCCAGCCCAACCAGCAGTTTTATTCACTTAAATGTGTTTATGTAAGAGCGAAATAATTTTATGTCCTTCTGCTTTTCTTTTTTTTCTTATTATATTGCAATGCATTTCTAGTTCAAATTTTGCAAAACGAGTGCAGAAAATTCACATATACGCTTCACCATGATTACATTAATGTTAAGAACTTGTGAAGGGCTGGGGATGTGGCTCAGGCCGTAGCGCGCTCGCCTGGCATGCGTGTGGCCCAGGTTCGATTCTCAGCACCACATACAAACAAAGATGTTGTGTCCACAGATAACTAAAAAATAAATATTAAAAAATTCTCTCTCTCTCTTTGTCTCTCTCCATCTCTCACTCTCTCTTTAAAAAAAGAAGAACTTGTGAAATTATCAGTTATCAAAACTATGAAATTAACATTGACATGAAACTATTGTACTAAAGTCTATATTAGAGTTTCATCATTTTCTTCACTACTATCCTTTTATGATCCAGGAAACTATCAAGGATTGCACACTGCACATAGTTGTGTATCTCTTAGTCTTTTCCAAACTAAGTTCTTCAATCTTGGTTAAATACTGGTCGTTTAATTTGTAGCATGTCTCTCAATCTAGACTTCTCTGATATTTGTTCATGATTGAATTCAGAGTGTACAAGTTTTGCCAGGATACCTTGGAATAATTATGTCTTTCTTAGTTCATCACACTGGGGACAGGTCATACTGAAATGTCCTATTATTGGTGTTGCTAGTTTTGATTACTTGAATAGACTTCTATTTACTTAGTGTCTCTACATAAAATTACCATTTTTCACTTTGTGACTGGTAAGACAGATACTTGCAATAGTTTTAAATACTTTAAAATCATGCAAATTTCTCTTTTTTCCTTCAAATACTTCCCCATGATTTAACATCTGTCAGTGGATTTTTTTTCTATACCAGTCATTACTGAAGTGTTTGCTTATAGTCATTTTGTTTTCTTCATTCAAAAAAGTTTGAATTTGTCTCTAATGAAGAGCTATTCCTGCTCCCAAACTTATTTATAATTTTCATTGATATGGACTCATGAATATTGTGAGACACTAAAATAAATGTCTTCTCTTAAAAAATTTCCATGTCCTTTCCTGTATATATTTGTAAGGGTTATCTAGCAACATGTAATCATAATAACACTAGGTATTCCTTAATGGCTAACATGATTTATTATAAAATATCTTATGGTTATGGTGACCAAGAAGTCCCATCTGTATATTGGATACCTAAGAAATCTGGTGAACAGTTCAAAGGCCTAAGAACCAGGAACAACATAGGCAGAAGACTGATGCCCCACGCCAACCAGATAGAGTGAATTTGTCTTTCCTCCACCATTTTATTTTATTCGGGTCCTCAGTGGATTTGATCATGCACACCTACACATGGAAGAGCTATCTTCTTAGTCTACTAATTCAAGTGCTTATTTCTTCTGGAAACCCTCTCACAGACAAAAGCCAGAAATAATATTTAACCAGCTATTTGGGTACCACATGATGCAAACATTGGCACAAAAAAACTAACCACCACATTTTGTTAATGAATGTTACCTTATACAGTCATGATGTAATTACAGTAAAATCTAAAGATAGGCAGATCACCCTGATAAGCCTGATGCCTTGTAGATGTGATCCTATGTACCTTTGCTAGAGAGATTTACATGCCGAGATGGAAGGCAATGTCAAGATGGCATATACATAACTGTTTTCCCTTCTGTTGGGAAGTCCTACCTCCTGATACCTTCCACCAGAGTTAGGAAACATATTTGTTTATGTAAATCCATCTATACCTTTAGGTTGATTTTTACCATTTAAATTTCTGTGTGTATATGTATAAAATAAACCAAGATTCCATATTGATATGTCTGATTTTAATCCTATACCAGTATAAGAAAACTTGTTTTCATTTTCTAAAATAGATTCACTTATGTGTTCCATTCAATCATATACATAATGTAGTGGATGGAGTTGGAGAAAATATTGCTAAGTGAATTTAGCCAATCCCCAAAAAACAAATGCCGAATGTTTTCTCTGATATAAGGAGGCTGATTCATAGTGGGGTAGGGAGGGCAAGCATGGGAGGAATAGACGAACTCTATATAGGGAAGAGGGGTGAGGGGGGGAAGAGAGGGGACAGGAGGTTAGAAATAATGGTGGAATATGATGGACATTATTATCCAAAGTGCATGTATAATGACATGAATTGGTGTGAACATACTTTATATACAAACAGAGATATGAAAAAATTGTGCTGTATATGTGTAATAGGAAATGTAATGAATTACAATTTCATGTATCTAAGAAATAAAATCAATTAAATATTAAAAAATAAACATAACTGTATATGTTTGATTTAATAAAGCTATGAATCACTGATCATAAAAAAGTAGAGTTGTTATACTTTAAAGGATTTACTAACTTGTGTATAGTATCTTGTAAAGTTCACTTGTTTCTTTTGACTCTTCCAGTTGAAATACTTTCTTCCAAAATGACTTAATTATTTTCTTCCTCATCCTAATTAGTGTGGGGATAGTATTATGATATTAATTTCTGATCTAGTTTGGAGCATTTTTTGCTGCTTATATACTGTCCCTGCCAATCCTGGTTATTTTTAACTACTTGTTATTTAAGTTAAAATCAATGCACTATAACATTTAAAGATAAACATAGAGGTATACTCATAAAAGTATGTCTTCCTCTGCTTTCGTATTACAATATCCCCATTATTGCTTGCTTTCTACGCCTTTCCAAGCCAACCAGTATAGGTAACACATTTCTTCAGCTTCTTGTTTATCCTTTATGTACTTATTTTGCATAATGAGAAGATAAATATACAGGCCTACCTTGGAGATATTCTATGTTTGATTGAAGACTATAAAATAATAAAATGAAGTTACAATGTTTTTATTTCGCAGGGCATATAAAATTATGATTTTTGCCATGCCATATTCTGTTAGCTGTACAATAACATTATGTCTAGGAAAAAAGTGTATATACCTTAATTAAAAATATCTTAGGCTAAAAGATGCCAACAATTATCTGGCCCTCAGAGCATTGCAATTTTTTTCTGGCACAGAGTCTTGCCTCAGTGTTAATGGCCGCTGACTGATCAGAGTGGTGGTTGATGAAGGTTAGGAGTGTTTTTGTGAGCTTTCTCGCTGCCATGACCAAAAGACACAACGAGAAAAATTTTAGAGGATGAAAGTTTATTTTGGGGCTCATGGTTTCAGAGGCCTCTGTCCATAGATGGCTGACTTCATTCTTTGGGGCTTGAGGTGAGGCAGAAATTTATGGTGGAAGAGTGTTGTAAATGAAAGTGGCTCAGGACATGATCAGGAAGTAGAGAGAACCTAAGCTCAGATCACCAAATACATACCCCAAAGACAAACCCCCAAGTACCCACCTCCTCTAACCACATCCTACTTGCTTTCAGTTACCACTCAGTTAATCCTTATCAAGAGATCAATTCATTCCTTGGATTAAGGTTCTCATAACTTTTCTGCCTTTTCTCACACACAAACTTTTGGGGAATACCCAATATCCAAACCATAACAGGGAGACTGTAACAACTTCTAACAATAAAACAATAATGAAAGTTTTTGCATTGATTGACCCTGCCTTTCAAGAGAGAGATGTCTGTAACATGAGATTCTGTTGGGTAGCAGTTTACTCACAATAGAACTTCTTTCTAAATTACAGTCAATTCCTTCAAACCATGCTACTGCTCTACCAACTAAGTTTATCTAATATTCGAAATCCTTTGTTGTCTTTTCCACAATGTCCATAGCATCTTCACCAGGAGCAGATTCCATCTTGGTAATCTAATTTATTTTTGCCCTGCCACAGCAAGCAACTCCCAATGCATTCAAGTTTTTATTGTGAGATTGTAGAAATTCAGTCACAATGAGAAGCTCTGCTTCTCATTCTGGTCTCTTGCTATTTCCATCACATCTATGGTTAATTCCTGCACTGAAATCTTGAATTCCTTAAACTCATCCTTGATAGAATCAACTTCTTGTAAACTCCTATTAATGTTGATATTTTAACCTCATCCCACGAATCAAAAATATTCTTAATGACATCTAGAATGATGAATTCCTTTCAGAATGATTTCATTTCCCCCCATATACATTAGAGAAATCCTATCTATCTATCTATGGCAGCTGTAGTCTTAGAAAAAGCTTTTCTTAAATGATAGAACTTGAAAGATGAAATTACTCATTGACTCATGAGTGACCAAAATGATGATGTGTTGGCAGGTGTATTAGGGTTCTCTAAAGGAATAGGACAAACTGTATGTATATCTCCTATTGGTTATAAAAAGGTGAATTATTTATTAGATTGTCCCACAATGGCCATCTGCATGCTAGAGAGCTGGAGGAACCAACATCTGCTCAGACCAGGAAGCCGGAGCCTCAGAAGAAGAGGGACCATGATGGATCCCCAGTCTCAGACTGAAGGCCTGGAAGCTCCCTAGAAACAGCTGCTCATAGTCCACTTTAGAAGTGTGAAGGAGTTAGAGTCTAATGTCCTCAAATGAGCACAGTGCAATCAAAACACTTATTGAAGCACCTACTCAAGAAGAGTGGAG
The DNA here is from genome assembly GCF_964194105.1 of Spermophilus citellus. Taxonomy (NCBI): domain Eukaryota; kingdom Metazoa; phylum Chordata; class Mammalia; order Rodentia; family Sciuridae; genus Spermophilus; species Spermophilus citellus. Next base: position 135,801,881 of record NC_138188.1, on the reverse strand, counting down.
CTTGCACATGTATTGGCTTTCTAAACTCTTCCACCCTTTGTTCTATCTAGCCCCACAAATTATTAGACTTAACCATACCCATTAAGGGCAGGTCTCCAACCTCAGTTTGCTGCTAACACCACATACCAATCATTTCTGGAAACACCTTCATTGGTAAACCCAGAGGTTCCTTAATCTTAGATATCTCTTAATATAATCAAGTTGACAATCCAGATTAACCATAACAGCAAGTGTGAAAAGAAAATCCACCCCATTGTAAATCTCTATCAGAATGCTTGGATGACAGGTACATTGTTGATGAGCAATAATATTTTGAAAGTAATCTTTTTTTCTGCAAAGTTTGTTCAATAGTGGGCTTAAAATTCAGGAAACCATGTTTTATGTAGATGTGCTATAACCCAGGATCTGCTGTTCCATTTATGGAACAAAGGCACAGTATTTTTAGTATGATTCTTAAAAGCATAGGATTTTCAAATGATATGAACATTGGTTTTAACTTAAAGTAACCAGATTCACTAATCCTTAACCAGTAATCCATCTGTCCTTCGAAGAGTCAAAGCTAGGCTTTGACTTCTCTCTAGCTATGTAAGTACTATATGTCATCTCATTCCCATAAAAGACTGTTTCATCTATATTGAAAATTTCTTGTTTACTATAGTCACTTTCATCAATTATCTTAATTGGAACTTCTGGATAACTTGCTGTAGCTTCTACATTAGCATATGCTACTTGACCTGTACCTGCACATTATTATGACAGTAATGGTTTCCTTAAACCCCCAAAGCTAACCTCTGAAACCTTCAAACTTTTTGTCTGCAGTTTTCTCAGTTCTTTCAGACTTGATGGAGTTGAAGAGGTCTAGGCATTGCTCTAGGTTAGGTTTTGACTTACAGAAATGTTGATACTGTTCAATCTTTTAATTTTTTCCATGTCATCAATAAGGCTATTTCACTTTTTGCTGTGATCAGTATGGCCAATCTAGCAGGTTTTGGTGAGGGGCAAAGAGGGATAAGAAAAATAAAGACTCATGGACTAAGATTTTGAAGATAACAGCTGGGGTCAGTTGGAGTGCTGCTCTCTGATGGAGAAGCAGGTCTAAAGAATTACGCCAGCAATATTTATTTCTATATGTCTCATTATCAGATTAAAGACCATACAAGCATTATTCTTTGTAGTTATGAAAGTTACAGAGTTAGCAACATTATACAGCTTATTCTTCAGTTACATTCCACAGTTGTAATGTGCAATGTTAATAGCTTTGTGTAGCTCTCAAGAAAGTCCATTGTTTAAAGTTACTGTTAGTGAGGTAGGTTCAGGAGTAAGGGAGCTGGTGAAACATTGTGGCTGTTTAGCAAGAAAGTTTCTTTATTCCCAGGAGCTGTGTGCTATCATCTACCATAAAATAAACTCAAATACTTTCAAGGTTTTCCTAAAGTATTCCTAACAAATAAAACAAATATAAAGATATTATTTGAGTTCCTAGATACAACAAAGAAAATATGAATGATATATTTACTTAATTTTTTATTTCTGCTAAAATCAAACAAATTTAGTGTTTCTCCTTTATTGCTGGTCATCATGTAAATTTGTAGAATCACTTTGGTTATATTTATAAACATAAAAGACAGATAAAACCTGGACTGGCAATCCCACTGTCTTGAGCATCTAAGATATGACATGCAAAGTTCCCTTCAAGAATGTTAATTTCAGCATTTTCCAATAGAATAAAATTAATTGTAAGCCATCTAAATGTCCAACAAGAGAATGTATGAATGTACCATGGAACAGCAGTTACAACATAAATCATTGGTAAATATTTAAGCAAAAAGTTAAAAAGCAAGTTGTACAATTGTGCATATGATATCATTTATAGAAATTTAAAATATGCCACTATACATACATGTATGTAGAGTCTCATATGTTGTACACTTTAAACTGTAGTGAAGTTATAAAGAGTGAATTAAGGAAGTGTTTACTTTTGGAAAAGAAGGAGGAAGGAAAGGGAATAAAGATTATTTATTTAGGGTACATAAATAGTTAATTATTTTTCTAAAATTTAAATAATTAACAATATGAGTATTACTATCACTCTTTATTTCGTCCCAATATTTGTATCTTAACTTCTAACCCTGGAATCATGATATGCCCGGCTTTGGGAGACAATTAGTCATGAAGTAATGAAAGATATTAGTGCCCTTATAAATGTGAATCCAGAGAGCTTCTTCACCCCCTCTACTGTGTAAGAGCTCAGTGAGAAGACAGCTACCTATTAATCAGTAAGAAGACCCTCATTAAACATAGGTCTCTCCCCACTTTCATCTAGGATTTCTTAGTCTCCAGAACTGTGAGAAATGGATTTCTGTTTTTTATAAGTCACCCAATCTATGGCGTATTTTATAAGTATACTATAAGAACTAAGATAAGTGTAGGAAATTTCTTATTAATAGTATCCCCTTAGTAATATTATGCATTATTTAACAATGGGATATACTCTGAGAGATGCATCAATTGTGATATTATCATTGGATAAACATCGTGGAGTATACTCACACACCTTTCAATGGTATAACCCACTACACCCTTAGGCTATAATATAGTCTATTGTTCCTAGGCTCTGAATTTATAACTTATGTTCCTGTTCTGAATACTATGGATATTTGTAACATAATGGTAAGTGTTTATATATATAAAGATGTTTAAACCTAGAAAACGTGCAGTAAAAAAAATGTAGCATTAGAGATTAAAACTTTTGTACCATGATAGAGTATTCATCATAAATGGAATTTCTAGGAAAAAATGTTACTTTGGGTGAGTCAGTGAGTGAATAATGTATAAATGTAAAAACACAGGGTACTGTTGTATACTACTAGAGACCTTAAATGCAATGTAAACTTAGACTATGCTAAATTTATAAAAATAATTATTCTTTCTTCAGCAATGAGTTAATCTTAGTTCACTATAACTATTTTTACCTTAGTAAATTTTAAAATTTTTTATGTTTATAAGATACAAATATATCAAAAGATTTTTAAAAAATTATTTTTCTGTGTATTTTTATTCTACATGCCTTTTTCTATTTTTAAATTTTTAATTAATTAATTAATTAATTTGCTTTTTAAAACTTTCAGGGGGCTGGGTTTATAGCACAGCGGTAGAGTGCTTGCCTTGAACATGTGAGGTAATGGGTTTGATCCCTGGCACCACATAAAAATAAATAAATATATTGTGTCCATCTTAAAAAAAATCTTAAAAAAATTTCAGCTAAAAACTAAGACACAAACTCAAATATTCACTTAGATCAAAAAAGGACTGGAAAAATAAGTATCATAATCTTCCATTTATACATCTTCTCCCAAATAAAGATCTTCAGGGAAAATAGCATTTGGGGGGCTTTAATCCCCTATGATACAATTTTTTTTTTCTAGAATACCTCCTAAAGAAACAGTCTGAGGCTGTTTTATAGTAAACTTTTCTTTTTAAATAAATAAAAAGAATACACTCCTAACCAACAATAAAAATATAGTATGGTAAATACTATATAAACTAGTAACAACCATTTCTTATCATTATCAAGCACTCTGTACTGTACATAATTACAAGTGCTGCACTTTTATATGACTGGAAGTACATTAGTTTTGTTTATAACAACATCAGTCTTTTGAGTAAATGTGAGGAATGTATTGTACTAGGACCCTTTCATTGGTATTACATTACTAAAAAGTTTCTGCATAGCAAAGGAAACAATCATGAAAATTAAGAAATGACTTAGAAAATGGGAGAAATATTTTCAAACTACCGATCCAAACAAAGGATTATTATTCAGAATATATATGAAAGTCAAAAAGATAAACACACACATACAAATACAATTAAAAATGAGCAAAAGAACGAAGCAGGAATTTCTTAAAAGAAGACAAATGGCCAATAAGTACATGGAAAGAATGGTCAATCCTACTAATAATCAGAGAAATTCAATTAAAACAAGAAGATATCTTCTCTCCATGGCTAAAGTGGCTATCATCAAAATCACACACACACACACACACACACACACACACACAATGCTGAGAGGGTTCAAGGGGAATTTTCTTGGCTTAAATTTTAGAAAAAGAATTGGACTCAGAGATTCCTGTTGTTGGAATAGAGAGCAAGAAAGAGTTTATCAGAGACATACCGGTACTGTGGTGCCAGGGCAGACTAGCTGGGATGGTATAAAGAGAAAGAAAGGGCATATTCCACAAAATTTTTACAGAATCAGATGCAGAAGAAAAGATCAGTCTGAACTTTGATCATGGATCTGCTTAGAGGACTGGTGCATGAGAAATATTCTTCTTTTCTCAACGTGTAAATGGAGAACTATGTTGGGATATATCTTGCTGGAGTTGTGCTTCAGATTGCATCTTTGAAGATATATATCCCTGTCTCCTAATTTCTCCTAGAGATCTCAGCAAATATTGCCACAGGGAAACACCTTTGAAACAAGTCAACTGAATAATATATACAGTGATTTCTGTGAGCTGAAGGCTGAAGAGACCCACTACTGGTTAGGAGCAGGAGTGTGACTATACCCACTTTACCATCCATACAAACAGTGCCTCTCCAGTGGGCACCCAAAACTCCCCTGTTGAACACAAAACCAATTACTACATTAGAGAAGTACCTGTCTACTAACTAGGAATACCAAGTTGCCATCCCTTCCGTGATATCAGGGGCCTCCAGTGTGCAGTCTTGCCCTGGAACTTTCAGTGCTACATTAGTTAAAACCAAAGGAGGATGAGTTAAGGGTTTTGTGAACTCCTCCCCATGTACCAAAATATCCTCCAGGAACATAGAGCTGCTACCTGCACTAGGGAGAGATTTGGCCACTTGACTGGGCCCATTGCCACCCCTCTATGATGTCAGGGCTTTCAATAGCTCTCAGGCTAGTTAGGAGCTTCCAGAGCTGCCATGGATGGGTTCATACCCGAGCAGGGCTAGGAGAGAACTGCAAGAGTAGCCTTTGGGACCTGAGCTTAACACAGTGTATTGAAGCAGGTTGCTGATGTAGATGTGGGAAAAAGTATAGTTTGGCTTCTGACTTTATATCCAGAATCATTCAGAGGAGACACTTCAGGCTTAGACATTTTCCAGATGGGGATGCCTGGGAGATTTCAAAACTGAAAATCCCTGAAAGAAGTCTATTTATCTTAAATACCTCACCAATGGAAAAATTGTCTTTTTAATGTTTGCTTTTTAATTCTCTTGTATTGTTTTCTGTGTTGGTTTGTTTTATTTCCCATAACTATTTGTTTTCATATTTTATCTAATTTTAGGTATTTTTCCCACATTTGTTAATTGAATTTTTTTCTTCTGCTTTTTAAATTTTGATTCCTTTTGCTTTTTTCTCACTTCTCATTTATTCTTCTTTCTTTCCTCTTGTATAACCTTTTTTTTCTTTTTTCTCCTTTTCTTTCCTTTTCATTTTTATGTTCTACATATTAATGATAATTTGACCTTTGTCTATTAGCTAATTTTTCAGTCTGTTGTATCACTTCCTTCATCTATTTGTTTAACAGAGTAGAAAAGAAAATGATCAAAATGTTTTTTATTTTATGTAGGTATATGGTTTGTTAACCACTGTTACTGGTTGTTTTTCTTTCATGCCCAAGTGGTGCTGGGGATTAAATATGACACATGGAATATATTGAGGTGTTCTTGATGTAGAAATATACAACCAACTTGGAGCACATAGTAAAGACAAAGAAGCTCACTGAAAATACCCTTATATAACAGCGTAAGAGACATTCATCCCAACAAATAAACAAATTTTAGCATAGAAATGCAGGTAACATAAGAAGACAAGACCACATGGTACAGCCAAGAGTTCATAACTCCATGCAAAATGAATCCATAGATTTTGAAGTGGAGGAAATTATTGACAAAGAATTTTAAAAATTGATTGTTAAAATAATAACTGAATGAAAAGAAACTGAATAAAATTGTGAAGAGAACACATATAAAAGTATTTCAATAAAGTGATAGAATTTCTGGAAAAATATGGAAAAGAAAAGCTTGATAAGTCAAACAGACAACTCAGTGTATGCCTTATCAATAGACAAGGTCAGGCATAAGAAAAAAATATCACGGCTCAAAGACAAGGTGGATAAATCAGGACATTCATACAGGAATAAAGAAAAAAAATAAGAAATTAGGAATAGACTATGCAGGAACTGCAGGCATTTATAATCCTAAATGGACATGACCAGAAAAGAGCTTCCCTGTAACATATTATAGTTAAAAATGTCAAAAATTCAAAGCAATGAAAAGATTATAAAGCCACAAGTATTATTAAGTGAGAAATCATGTAAAAAGGCAAATCCAGGGGGCTGGGGATGTGGCTCAAGCGGTAGCGCGCTCGCCCGGGTTCGATCCTCAGCACCACATATCAACAAAGATGTTGTGTCCGCCGATAACTAAAAAATAAATATTTTTAAAAAAATTCTCTCTCTCTTTCTCTCTCTCTCTCTCTCCCCCCTCACTCTCTCTTTAAAAAAAAAAGGCAAATCCATCAGAAGAGCAGCAATTTTCTCAACAGAGAGTCTAAAGACCAGGAAGGTATGGCATAATGTGTTTCAAGGATTAAAAGAAAATAGCTAGTGATTAAACTCTAAACCTTGATGATTGGAAAACAAAAGTAAATAACTTTAACCCAGAATACTACATCCAGCAAAGCTATCCTTCAAATTTGGAAAGATAATAAAGACTTCTAAGATAATATAAGGTAAAGGCATTCAATACCATTAAGCAAGCATTATAGAATATATTTAAAGGAATTCTACATGTAGAAAACAATATTTTAAAAAATTAAGAGATTGTGGGAAAGAATCTCATTGGAAGAATAAAAAAGCAAAGAAAAATTAGAAACAAATCAAACATTAGCATTAAAACAAAATGGCAAGAATGAGTACTTGCCTTTCTACTATAGCCCTGAATAAAAAAGATATTCATTCTCAAATTAAAGACATAGAGTGGAAGACAACATTAAAAAACAAGACCCAACTGTATGTTGGCTACAAGATACCTCAGCAACAAAGACATTCACAGTTCAAAAGTGACAGGATGCAAAATGAAATTAAAAATTAAAACAAAAAATTAAAACAAAAATCGAACAGAAATAGCTGTTCTTGTATTTGACAAAGCAACTTATTGGTCAGAAGAGACAAAGAAAGCCATTAAGTATTGATAAAAGAAATAATCAAGAAGATACATCAATTGAAATATTTATGCCCCAAACATTTGTGCAACTAATTTCATAAAGCAAACACTACTCAACATAAAGGGAGAGATATGTCCCAATATAGTAATAGTTATAGATTTAAATTCCCAAGTCTCACTATTATCATCCAGATCCATCATCATCATCATCACCATCATCATCATCACCATCATAATGCAGTATAAACTATGCTATAGAGCAAATGGAATTCACAGATATCTATAAAATATTCCATTTGAAAACAGTTGAACACACTCTTTTTCAGCAGTTTATATAATATTCTCCAAAATAGATGATCTATTACATGATAAAGAAAGCTTTAGCAAATATAGCTGTATCACTCCAAGGTATTCAGCCAAAATAATTAAAGTCAGCATACTTTAGAGATACCAGCTTCTCCATGTTCATTATAACATAATTCACAATTTTCAAGTTATATACTCAGACAAGGTGCCTGTTAATAGATCAAGGATAAAGGAAATGTGGTGTATATTCACAATGGAGCATCATTCCACAATAAAGAAAAATAAAATATGTCATTTGAAGGACAATGGATGGAACTGGAGATCATTGTGTTAAGCACAATGTCAGACTCAGAAAGACAAAGTATAACGTGTTTTCTTTCAGATGTGGAAGCTAGAAGAAGGGGAAAAAGGGTTGTTATGAATATAGAAGGGAGATAGTTTAGAGGGGAAATATTAGGGGAGGGAAGAGGGAAAGATATTAGAAGTTAAATTGATCAAATTCTATTATATGCATGTACAAATATGCCATAATGAAACCACTATGCTATATGATTAATAAACACTAATGGGGAAAAAAGACAAAAAAAATAGCATATGCTGGTGAGGATGCAGAAAATAAATGGGGGGGGGGAATTTATATATCCCTTGTGAGAATGTAAAATAATACAGCCATTATGGAAACCCATATAAAAGATTCCTCAAAACTCTGAAAATACTACCATATGATCAGACAATTTAATTACAGTGTACATATGCAAAGAAGATATAATCATTACCCCAAAAGAAACTTGCATTACTACGTTAATCACAGCACTATTTGCAGTAGCCAAAATATGTGCATGGTGTGAATCCAGTAAATTTAGAATGTCCCCCAAAGTCTCTTGTGTTAAAAGCTTGGTCTCCAGTGCAGCAATGTTCAGAAGTGAGACTTTTATGAAGTTATAGACTCATGAGGGCTCTGACTTCACCAAAGGGTTAATCAATTGATTACTGAATGAACTAGTAAGAGGGGTAGGCAGTAGGGCATGGTTGGAGGAAGTAGGTCACTGGGGGGATGCCCTGGAAGCGTCATTTTTTGCCCCTAGTCCTTTCTTATCTCTTCATGGATGCCATGAGAAGAGAAACTTCCCTCTTATATGCCCTTGCACCTTGATGTTTTGCTCTTTCTTAGACCCATAGTTATGTGCCTTGGAAATTATGGACTGAAATCCAAAACAAATCTTTCCTCTTCTACATATATTTATATCAAGTTATTTAATAAATTATACTTAAGTCGTTTATATCAGGTATTTTAGTCATAGCAATGGAAAGCTAACTAACACAAATATGGAATCAATTCAGATGCTCATCAGTTGATGGGTGGATGAATAAAGAAAAGTATGCACACACACACACAGGTACACACAAGCACACAATGGAATACTATTCATCCATAAAAAGGGAAATAATGTTATTTGCAGCAACATGGTTCGAACTGAAAGTCAACAGGTTAAGTGAAAGAATTCTGATACAGAAAGAAAGAAAAAAAATGCCCTCACTAATTTTTGAAACTCAAAAAAATTAGTCTTGTAGGAGAATGAAATATAATGGTGATCAGTAGACACTGGGAACAAAAGGGAGAAGGGAAATGGAAAGAAGTTAATATTAAGGAGCACCAAAACACAGAGTGGAGAAATTATGTCTGGCTCTTCTTTAACACAGTATGGTAAGCAAATATAGGTTAAAACAATCTGTGATATATTTGAAAATGATTAAGAAAATTTTGCAAGTCCAAATACACATAAATGATTAATGTTGAAATGATAATAAATAAAAATAATGATCTATGTCTTCAATATATATATGTGTATATGCTTATGTGTGCATGTATACATTAAATAAATACACAATTATTTGTGTATACATATACATATGTACATGTATTTCAAAGATACATATATATAATGGTTATTTCTAAACACACTGGAAATCAATTGCAGGTCAAGAAACCAACTTATATTAAAAAATTATACATAGTATGAGAAAAAGATAATTAAAAGGATACTATATCAATATGAAGAATACAAAGACAATGAAAGAATCAAAAATAAATTAATAGCATTTTTGAACATGTTTTAGGGAAACATTCCTGAAAAATTTTTATTATAATTAAGAAAAATATAAATAAATAATAATTTAAGATACAAATTTGAAAATATTAAGTATTGTTGTGTAAAATAAGTAGCTCAGTTAAAAAGGAAAATTATAAATATGGAAGTCATGCTTACATGTCGACATATCTAATTGCAATGATATAAACATTTTACACAAAAAGTCTTAATAAAATTGCCCCTATAAATTTTTAATATGAGTTCCATGAGGTTCTTAATATAACAGAAACTTTGTGCTATATATTTGAGTATCGTCCATGAAAAACATTACTTTAAAAATTCAAGTGCATGCTTACTCAACATTGTTTTCCACTTGGAATTTGATTCCATCAAATTTTCATCATCAACTTGTAATTCAGTGTTGAATATAGTGCCATTATATTTAAGATATAGTATACCTCTTGTACTTATATTTCATTATTAAAAGACTTAAAAGACCATAGCTTTTTACATATATTGTGACTTGTATTTTGGAGTGTAAGGATAGATATGTTTAGTCCTTTAAGACTTTTAAAAATGCATCTTGATGATAAATGCCATTTATATAAAGGCAACCATTTTTTCATTTGGAATCATACAACAGAAATTCAAAGTGCTATTGAATGGGCAAAACACTATTACCAAAAGGGGTCATATTCTGGAGATCGTCATTAATATGATGATGACAATGTGTATAGATACACAATGTGCAAGATTCACAACAATCAGAAGATAAAAGTGTGTATATATGTGTAGAAATTCAACTATCAGGAACAACGGTAAAGGACTTGTCATCCCACTAAAAACAAACAGAAAAATGGAAATGTTTATTCTATAGTGGTTTTCAGACAGAGAGAGAGACAGAGAAAATAGAATTGAGCACCTTGAGAAGGAAAAATGTACTTTAAATACTGACACACACATAATAGTAAAGGCAAGGGAAAAATTATAACATGCAAACATTGAACATAAAGAAGTTGAATTAGATTAATATCAAAGTCAAGTTTAGGGAAAGAAGCATAACCAGGGATAACAGAGACATTAAAGCATTAATTCCTCAAGAAGACATAGCAATCCTACATACTAGACATGGAAAGAGCTCCAAGCAGCATGCAGTACTTATAAGACATGGGAAAAAAAAAAAAAAACTCAAACCACATGAAGCAGCAATACTTGATGGAGCTCAAAGAAAAAAAGAAAATATTTCCACAATTAGAGTTGGACACTACAACGCTCTTTTTCTGTAATTGACAGACAGGTAGGAAAATTAATTAGAAGTAACCTAGATGTGAACAATTTTATTCTATCACAAGACCCAAGCAACATTTAGAGAGAACCCCAACAACATCCAATGACAACAAATACACATCTTTTTAAGAGAACATGGAAAGTTCTCCCAAACAGTTATGTAGGGGGCCAGAAACAAACCCACAATAAATTTAGAAGAATGGAAACTACATAAAATGTGTTCTATGACACATAAACTAAAGCAGGTTAGAAAAGTGAAATAAAACTGTCTTTACTTGTAAAAACTTAAAATGCACACAAAAATCTTAAGTTTTGAAGAAAGATTACTAGAAAAATGTTTTAGTAAAGCTGTTGGATAGAAGATAAATACATGTATCAGTATTTAAAGTATATTTTTCAAAAATACAATTGGATTTTTATATGTCAGCAATGGAAAGATTAAAAAACACATAAAAATTAAATATCTTGATTAGATATAAACAATAAAAAAGATATCTAGAAATTCCCTAAATATTTAGTATTTAAATATTATAGTTCTATAAGACTTATGGATAAGGAGAGAACTCAAGGGAAATTGGAAAATATTGAAATAGGAGATCAAAATATGTAAGATATAGTTCAAATAGTACTTAGATATTAATATATTTAAATGCTTTATTAGAAAAGATAACATGTCTAACATCAATGTGCTAAGCTTCCACCTCAACTCCCCTTAATAAAAGAGAAAAAAGGAAAAAATTTGCACAAATAAAAAGATGAAACTTATAATGGTAAGAATGGACACAATTATCTGGAAATAAACAATAAAGAAAATTAATGAAATCAAAAGCTTGCTCTACATCAAAATGAGAAAATATTATAATATACAAATAAAAATGAAATAGAAATTTCTAATGCTTGAATTGTTTCTAAGAGTTTTATTGCTTCTATTATTTCATAATAGTCTTCTATTTCCTGAACTGTCACATGAACAGCAAACTGGAACTTCTGTTTTTTCCTAAATTTATATTTTCCCATCTTGGCACCTAAATCCTATAAAATATTGTATAGAATTTTTTTTAGATTACTGTTGACAAAGGATGTTTGCACATATTTTTATTAAATTCCAACGTATCCTTGTGAACTCAGTAAGGAAAGTCATATTGTGTAAAATTTATGAAGAAAACTGTAAGGCTTAGAAAAATTAAGTGACTTATCTAAAATCAAGAGCTGGTAACTAGAAAAGTCTCAATACTGGTCCGCAATACCAGACATTTCTACTTCACTGAGTGTGAAATTCTAAAGAATCCTGACCATTCCAGCCAGCTCAATGAATTTTTACTGAGAATAAACCATATGTCCAGGGCTATAAATGTATTTTAAGGGAAGCCCAGAAAATATTCTTCATGCTATATATTGTTAAAATCTAACTGAATATTTACACAAAATGAGTGGGAAGATAGTGAGAAAGAACTTTCTATAAGGACAAAGAAAGCCTGAGGGCTATTTTCATTCAAGGACTTATTATTCTTCCCTTTGTGTAATTCAAGTACTGTAACGCATGATAACAGGGATGAATCTCACAAATATATTGACCTAAAGAAGTCAGGCTCATATTTTATATGATTACTTTCATATGAGTTTGCAAAATAGGCAAAACTAATTGAAGTGAGTAGAGAGGTTAACTCTGGGTTAAATATGGGCTGAAAGATGATAAGATGGTGGTTTCTGATAGCTGGTGCCCCTCTGTGTCTGAACTAGGGTGTTGGTTATCAGGGCACATTCATCTGTAAAAGTTTTTAATGAAGATATTTATCAAACATTTAAAGATTTGTGTACCTTCCTATACGTGTATCTTATACTTTAAAAATTTAACAAAACTTGTTTTTGTAATCAACAGACCTGATAAACCTTTAGGTAGACTGATAAGAATATAGACCTACACACACCACATATATACATTTTATATATATATATATATATATATATATATATATATATATATATATGTATATGCTATGTACATATGATATGTATATTTTAATATATAGTAGCAAGAGTGAAAGAGGGACTACCACATAGTTCCAAACAAATTTAAGAAATGAATAGATAAACAAATATCATCATATTCCTTTAAAGGAGTACTACTCAATAATATGGCTGGATATGTACTTCATTGATAGAGCACTTGCCTAGCATGTGAAGGGCCATGGCTCAATTACCAGTATAGAAAAAATAAAGAATTAATAACATAATATAGATCAGTCTCAAAAACATTATTCTGAGCAAATTGCATATGTAAGAGAGTACATACAATGTTCTCAGTTAATGTCCATCTAGTTAATGTTCATCAGTTAATGAGCATCTAAGTGATTCCACATTTTGGCTATTATGAATGGAACTGCAATAAACAAAGGACTGCATGTATGTCTTAAGTATGCTGATTTAGTTTCCTTTGGATATGTATCCAGAAGTAGGATATCTGAACCAAATCTACTTTCAGGTTTTTGAGGACTCTCCAGACTGTTTTCCTGAGTGGCTATATTAATTTACATTTCTACCAACAATGATTTAGAGCACCCTTTCTCCACGTTTGCCAGCATTTGTTATTGTTGTTGTTTTTGCTTTTGTTTGACAATAGCCACTATAATAAGGGAGTGAAATAGTATTATATTCGAGTTTTGATTTATATTTTCCTGAGGTCCAGTGCATTTTTCCTTTTTTAAAAAAATAATTTTATTTATTCTAATTTGTTATATATAATGACACAATGCAAAAAATTCAATTCATATTAAACAAATAGAGCCCAATTTTTCATAATCTCTGGTTGGACACAAAGTAGAGGCACACTATTAGTGTTTTCATATAAATACTTAGGGTAATGATGTCCTTATCATCCCACTGTCTTTCCTACCCCCATATCCTGCCCTTCTTCTCCCTCCCCTTTGCCCTATCTAAAGTTCATTTCTTCCTCTCATACTGACCCCCCACAATTCTCATTATGAATCAGCATCCTTATATCAGAGAAAACATTCAGCATTTGTTTTTTTGTTTTTGGATTGGCTAACTTCACTTAGCATTATATTTTCCAACTCCATCCATTTACCTGCAAATGCAATGATTTTATTCTCTTTTAATGCTGAGTAATATTCCCCAGGCTAACATCATTCTAAATGGAGAAAAATTGAAAGCATTCCTTCTAAAAACTGGAACAAGACAGCAATGTCCTCTTTCACCACTTCTATTTAACATAGTTTTGAATCACTAGCCAGAGCAATTAGACACATGAAAGAAATTAAAGGAATACAGATATGAAAAGAAGAACTCAAAATAGCATTATTTGCTGATTATATGATTCTATACATAGAAAATCCAAAATATCCCACCAGAAAACTCCTAGAACTAATGAATGAAGTCAGCAAAGTAGCAGGATATAAAATCAACACCCATAAATGAAAGGCATTTCTGTATATCAGTGACAAATCCTCTGAAAAGGAAATGAGGAAAACTACCCTATTTACAATAGCCTAAAAAAATACTTGGGAATCAACTTAACAAAAGATATGAAAGACCTCTACAATGACAAGTAGACAATGCTAAAGAAAGAAATTAAAGAAGATCTTACAAGATGGAAAAATCTTCCTTGCTCTTGGATATAAATAATTAATATTGTCAAAATGACAATACTACCGAAAGCACTATACAGATTGAATGCAATTTCAATCAAAATCCCAATGACATTTCTCATAGAAATAGAAAAAGCAGTTATGAAACTCATCTGGAAAAAAAGAGAGAGAGAGACCCAGAAATCCTTAGCAATAAGAGGAAAGCAGATGGCATCAGTATACCAGACCTTAAACTATACTACAGAGCAATAATAACAAAAACAGCATAGTATTCTAACCAAAATAGACTGGTAGACCAATGGTACAGAATAGAGGACACAGAGAAAAACCCACTAGAATACAATTATCTTATGTTAGACAAAGGCACCAAAAACATATATTGGAAAAAAGAGACTTTTCAACAAATGGTGCTGGAAAAACTGGAAATCCATACGTAACAAAATGAAATTAAGCCCCTATCTCTCCCCATGCAAAAAACTCAACTCAAAGTGGATCAAGGACCTAGGAATTAAATTGGAGACCCTGCGTCTAATAGAAGAAAAAGTAGGCCTAAATCTCCATTATGTTGGATTAGACCCAAACTTCCTTAATAAGACTCTTATAGTATAAGAATTAAACTCAAGATAATAAATGATATGGATTCAAACTAAAAAGCTTCTTCTCAGCAAAGAAACAATCAGTGAGGTGAACAGAGAGCCCACATCTTGGGAGTAAATTTTTACCAATTGCACATCAGATAGAGCACTAATCTCTAAGATATATAAAGAACTCAAAAGTCTTAGCACCAAAAATAACCCAATCAATAAATGGGCCAAGGAACTGAACAGACATTTCTCATAAGATGATATACAATCAATCAACAAATGTAAGAAAAAAATATTCAATATCTCTAGCAATTAGAGAAATGCAAATCAAAACTACTCTAAGATTTCATCTCACTCCAGTCAGAATGGTAGCTATTATGAATACAAATAACAATAAGTGTTGGCAAGGGATCCAAGATGGCAAGCCAAAGGGCTTCAGCATTCTGTGTTGCTCTGTGACCTGAGACTCAAGTAGTGAGAATACTGCTTCTCTGCAAGCGATATTCCTTCTCTGGTGCAGGAATCATGGCCACCGTGCCTGTGCAGGGCTTCAGACCTCAGTGTCAGAGTAGGTCTCCCAACTGCTCACTCACACAGGACTACCAGGTGACTACCCAAGTGAGACCATCAAAATTAGCACCGGTGCAGAACTTTCTCCTACTCACCCGAGCAGAAATCCCAGATGCTGCACCCATACAGGACACCCAGCAGCTACTGATGTTCAGGAACTCCATTTGACACTCTCTTGTGGACCCCCATCTACCAACGTGGGGCTCCCCTTGGTCACCTCATCTTGGGACCCTGTAGCAGTGGAGATAGTCCCCTACACACAGTAGCCTGCATGCACCTGAAAACTTCACACAGGCTCTGAAGACAGCCAAAACCCCACACTGCATGTCACAGAGCTATCTCTGAACACATCATCCACATTCAACACCATCACTCAGTTCCCCCCGCCGACCTGACCTGACACCCAATCACTGAAAGCAGCCACCTGCACCTTGGGTCACCTTCATCACCATCTTTAGTGAGGGTAACCTCAAGTTTGGAACTCTGGCTGACCAGGAACCCATTTCTAACTTCCCCCTCTCCCCAGCAACCACTAACCTGGCACCATGACCCCCTTGTTACTTTCACCATCCTGAGGGTGGAGATACCAGCTAACAACAGACAACCCCACCTATTGGATGAGAAGTGAAGCAGGAAAGATACTGATCTCCAACCAAAACAATCCTTGTTTCTTCCTTCAATTTTTTTTCTTTTTCTTCCCCATTCTCCTGCCCTCACATCTCCAACATATGATAAACCTAGTACTTTGTATAAATTAGGATTTTGAGGACTGGGACATCTGAATAATATATTACAGTTGTGTTGTATATTCTTTTTTTTCCCTCCAATTTTTACTATTTTAACATTTTGTTTTTCTTAATATATATGTGTGTTTGTTTTACGTACTCTACTTCCCTCTTACTTGTCTATCCAAAATTATTTTCTCTCTATTCTCCTGCTACTGCCTTTCTTCCTTATATGTATCTTTCATACTTCCTAAGATATAATAACTCTATATCCTCACTTCCTACCTCCTCAGTATATCATCCTACACTTCACCCCTGGTTCTTTGTCCACCATCAGAAACTGCAAACCCTTTTACAAACCTACTGATTATATTGTAGATAATAACTGAATTCATTTCTGTACATTATGACCAAATCATAAACATCTTAATAGCAACTATTTGTTTTTAAATTTGTGTATTATTTATATTGGGATCAGTAAATGTTGTCCTGCTGCTCAAAGGAGAGTAATTGGAACCCTACAGGGGCACTATAAGCCTATAGGGTAAAAACAGTAATGCCACAGATCCACAGTGCTAGAAGACACAAAAGCAACATGAATAGACAAGGGCAGGAAGTGCCTCAAACAAATCAAGAATCACATTTTTATATTCCATGGTCAGCACAGCAGAAGAAATGACAGAGAAGGAGTTCAAGATGTACATAATTAAAATGATTTATGAATTAAAGGATGATATAAGAGATATAAGAGAGCAAATACAGGTGGGATTTGACATAAATGAAAACAGGAAGCAAACAATTACTTCAATAGGGAGACAGAAGTTCTAAAACACCAAAGAGAAATACTTGAAATGAAAGAAACAATAAACCAAATTAAAAGTTAAATTTTAATGGGATAGCATCAAAAGACCAAATTTAAGAGTTATTGGGATAGAGGAAGGCATAGGACTCCAAATTAAAGGAATGAAAAATCTATTCAATAAAATAATATCAGAAAATTTTCCAAATGTGAAGAATAAATTGGAAAAGCAAACTCTTTACTAAATCTACCAGTTCTTGAAGCCTTTTCTTAAAATATTTAGGTTCTTCTATGCTTAGAATCATATCATCTAGCTTCTTTCCTTTCTACTTGTATGTCTTTTAGTTCCTTCTCTTGCCTAATTGCTCTGGCTGAAGTTCTAGTAATTAAATGACATCTGTGAGAGTGGACATCCTTATAGAAGACTGTAAAGAAAATGCATTCAACTTTTTCTTTCATCCTGATTTTGGCTGTGGGTTTGTCATATATAGCCTTTATTATGTTGATTTATCGTCTAATCACATACCAGCACATAAAGCTATGGCCAATAACAATTTTAAGAATGGTTTGTCTTTAGTAATTTCTAACAGATTTCTAATATATTAATTTGGTATAAACAGAGATTACAGAGATCATTATCTTATGAAAAATATATCCTATCACCTGCAAAATGAATCCAGCTGAGGCAGGGAGAAGTCTGTACTTTGTAAAACAGGTGAGAAAAGGTTTTATGCCTAAGTCCTTTCATGTAATTTTTCTGTTTGCAAACTTCACAGAAAGAATTAAACTTGTGAAATTATGGTAATTTCCTGGAAATAGAAATTGATCCATCACATAATATAATTCTGTTCATAGCCTCAGCTCTGAATACATTTAATTTTAAAATTGAGCAAGGAGGGCATGACTTTAAATATCTTTGAATCTGGAAGAAGACCAATGTGGTCAAAGGAAAATTGATCATGCCACTTTAGAGAAGTAATTGGTTTAAGACACAGAATCATAAAATCAAATAAGGTATATTTCAAGTCAAAGACAGCTCTAACGATGGACATAGAAATAAAAGTGTTTATCTGAATATGGAATATTTTTATGCTTATGCTTGCTTGGCATAGTGGACTGACTTTATTAAATGCATCTTAGTCACTGTGTTGAGAAAAAGGAGATTTTGCTTTTGTGTAATAGATGTGATTAAATAGAGCTCTTACTCAAAAAAAGGTAAAAAAAAAAAAATAGAAATAAACAAACCCAGGTATTATGAGAATCAGAGTTCAGGGGAACAAATCAATTATATAGGGGATGTATAAATTTCAAAAACAATAGTACTCATTTCACTAGAGTCCTCTGGTAATAACTATTGGTTTAAAGATCAGACCATGTGGCAGGTGCTCATGGACTTTTTCTACAATTTAATAATTATCATAGTCGCCCTTTAAGATCAGAAAGTTTTTTGACATTGTGATAGTCATATATCCCTGTGACAAAGAAACTTCACACTAAGTAAAGATACTTAAAAGGAAGAAAGATTTATTTTGTCTCATGGTTTCAGAGTGTTCAGTTCATAGTCATGTGGCCCCCTTGCTTTGTGCCTGTGGCAAGGCAGAATGTCATGGTGGAAATCTGTGACAGGGCAAAGCTGCTCAGATCCTGTTAGTTGCAGAGGAAAGGATAGGAGACCTACTATCCCCTTTGAGGATATATCCTCAATGTCTGAACTTCATGCCCCTTGGTTCCACTTCCTAAATGTCCACCACCTCCAAATAGCACTGTAGACAGGCAACCAAGCCTTCAACACATAGCATTTGGGGGACATTTAAGATCTAAACTATAAGAGTCATACTCCTCATCTGTGCAAAAAATGTGAGCAACTTTCCTAAGGTCATGTAATTAGTAGATTGCAAAATTAGGGCCCAGATATTGACAGTACAGGTTCAAAGCCCATATGAGTACCTCTAGACTTCCTTTTCCTACATCTTCCTTCAAAACAATTATCTAGGTGGACTTGGATCTACTCTCTTATCTTTCTTTTCTCATTTATAGTTCTCAATAATGATTTTTGAATGTTCTGAGCATGTAACTAACATTCTGAGGTAAGGAGAGCCTATCTGGAACAGCCTGGACTCAGTTCCAGTGTTCCCCTAGAAATAGAATGGATTTCAAAAATTTACGCCAGTGAGTCCTGTGACCCTGATATATAAAACTAAGCACGATGTGGTTTTCGAGGTCTGCAAATAATACATACACTTCGTGTAACTTGTTTCATGTGAGAGTGTTCTATTTCACAAGCAGGCAAGTCTGTAACCATCACAGCAACCTGATTAACACTTTTTACTCATCTTTCTGCACAATCTGCAGGCAGATTTTCCTATCAAAGTCTTCACAGAACATCAAAACACTCCGAACATCTATATCCCTGAGTTCATGAAATATCAGAGATGAGAAGGTGTCAATATTAGAGATGAGATGGTGGGAAATGTAACTCTGGCTCACTGTAGAGAGATATAAGACTCTTCCAACTATGTACCTAATACTTGCAGGCATCAGGCCAAGTTGTGAGGTATAATTCATCCTGTTATCTCATCCACTAAAAAAAAATACACTATAGTCTGTTACAATTTGCTAGGAGGACAATACAGAGGTTGGTTATTCTAAGCTCATATGATCAAGCAGCAGAGGACTAAGGACAAGCATCCCTGAGGGGGAAAGCACAGCCTTACTAAGACTTTTTTTCAAAATTTATACTGATTTATATGAGAACAACTTCAGTGTCAAAGGGGACAAGGATACTATAACCTTTGGGAAATTGTCAAAAATGTAGAATTCTCCTGATAGCTATTGAATCAAAATAAATAAGTTAACACGAAGTCAAGAGTGATTCATGTGCCTATTTACTTTTTTATTCTATTTTTAATCACACATAATAATTATAAATATTTACAGGATTTGTTGTGATTTTTAATACATTAATACAACATATACTTACATCAAGATAATATCTATCACCTTAAATATTTATAATTTCTTTATGATGAAAACATTCAAAATAATCCTCTAGATATTTTGAAATATATAAAAATTAGTGTTTACTGTAGTCATCCTAACATGCTATACAAAATTATAAAGTTTTCTTCCTATGTAAGTATAATATCATACGTGTTAACCAACCTATCCCTATCTCCCTCTTTCTGCTACTATTCCCAACTTATGAAAACCTGGTCTCTACTTCCATGAGATTATTTATTTTAATTTCTGTAAATAAGTGAGACACATAGTATTTCCTTTCCGTGCCTGGCATATTTCACTTAATATAATGACATCCATTTTGCTGCAGACAAAAATTTGTTCATTTTTATGACTGAGTAGTATATCACATATGTATGCATACATATCATATATTACTTATCCATCTGTTTGTGGACACTTAGATTGGCTTCTGTGAGTAGGGCTGCTATAAATATGAAAGTGTAGGTATTTCTTTGGTTTATAGTTTTCCTTTCCTTCAGATGTATACCTATTTGTGTTATTGTTGGATCACATGATATTTCTATTTTCAGTTTCTTGAGGAACAGACATATTTTTTACTTTTTTACACAGTGATGTACTAACTAAAATTCCTACAATAGGATATAATCATTCACCTTTGCATCATTAACAGCATTTGTTATTTTTCTGTATTTACTAAGAGTGCAGTTTATAGCAATAAATGCCTACATCAAAAGTATAGAATATTTCAAATAAACAATATTAGTGACACACCAAAGGACTAGAAAATCAAGGACGAATCAAATCCTAAATTAATAGAAGAAATAATAAAAAAAGATAGAAACAGAAATAAACATTTAGATTAAAATAATACTACAAAATATCAATAGAACAAAAGTTTGATTTCTGAAAAATTAAAGAAAATCAGTAGAACTTTAGCTAGAACAAAAGTTATGGAAATCCCAAATTTAGCTATGGAACAAAAGATAGAAGACAGAAATAAATGAAATCAGAGATGAAATAGGAAACATTACAAAAAACGGACAGAAATGTATGAAAGATCATAAAGATTATTGAGCAGCCATATACCATACAAATTGAAAATATCAAATAAATGAATAAATTCCCAGACACAGCTTCCTATGATTGGGTCATAAAAAATAGAAAACATGAATAGAAAAATAAAGAATAACAAGGTTGTATTCATAATAGAAAGTCTCCCAATATAGGTAAGACCCAGGAATAGATGGTTTCACTACTTCACTACTGAATTCTACCAAATTCTTAAAGAAGAAGTGATACTAATTTATCTCAAATTATTGCAAAAAAAATCAAGGGGAAGTGATATTCAAAACTCATTTAACAAACCCAGCATTTTGCTGATACCAAAACCAGAGAAGGGATATAACAACAAGAAAAAGAAAGAGGGGGTGGGAGGGAGGGTGGGTATGGAGGGAAGGAGACAAAGAGAAAGAGAGAGAAGAAAGAAGAAAAGAGGAAAGGAAGAAAAAAGAAAGAAACAAAAGAAGAAGGAAGGAAGGAGGGGTAGGGAGGGGAAAGAAGGGGAAAGGGAAGGGAAGGAGGGGAGAGGAGGAAGAAAGTAAGGAACAAAAGGAAGGGAGGAAAACTACAAGCCATTTAACCATTTACCCTTGGTAAGTTAAAGACATTAATCTTTTTTTCCCCAAAGGATCCTATAAGAATCTGAGAACAATTGCTTAGCTACCAGCTCAGAAAGCAAATATACAACCCAACTTGTTGCTCATTAAATCAGATTAATCTGGATAGTACAATGATAGCTTTAATACATCATTCATCTCAATTGTTCAGCTTTTAGTGGTTAAAAAATCATATATATTTCAGGGAGTTTTGTTTTGTTTTCGGTTTCTCAGTAACAAATTCTCCAAATGTCACTGGTCTTCTCAATAAAGTTTTTCAGACTATAAGGAATCTCAAGATTGAGTTCCTGAATTTGACCAATTTCTGCATTAGGCTTGTAAAGTTTAGGCAAGAAATGAATGTATCTAGAAGATATTTCTTTACCATGACCAGTCAGCTGCCAAAAAGCTATTCACTGAGTCTTAAGGTGCTGTTTGCAGTGGATATATAGTAACAACAATGACTGGTTATTCTTTACCTGAAGTTGCTTTGGGAACACATCCCAAATCTAACTGAATATTCCTATGTTTATAATATCCTCTAAATTGTCTACTTTTCAAAATTTGTGACAAATACTTCTTCTTGTTATCAGGTATTTTTGTAAACCATGCCAATGTAAATGAAAATTATTTAGGGTATTAAAAGGATGGTGTTAAATGTCTTGAATGACAATTAAAATTTAAGATTTTAATTCTTAGAAGAATGATTGATTGATTTTTACTTTATCCTTTACTCTGTGTCATATATACACAAATCAAATAAATTTCTCTGTCTCTAAGACTTTATTAAGGTCAAAAAAAGTGAAGGAGAAAAGCTATATACCTTCTTTCTTTTTGATCCTGTGAAAGCCCCCAAATGAAATTAATATTGATTTGCACTATGAAAGGACATACATACATTTTAGGTGAGCATATGTTTATAATTGGTCGATTATTGATGAGTGGTTAATATAGAGGCATCACTAGAAAATGGAATCATGATTCAAGCATGAAAATAAGAGATCAGGAATTTAATTTTGTAAGAATTCAGGCCATAACAAAGTCTGCTTTTCTCAGAAATAGTCCAGACAACATAAAAAATCAGTATGACTACTGGAATCACATATCTGACTTTAATTGTATTTGCAAAACCTAACCATTGCTTTTATCTGTGACCATCTTGGTAGGCAGAATAATGTCCCTTAGAGATGTTCACATTCTAATCTTACTAACAGATTATATGTATTACATTACAAAGGGTAGTTACGGTTTCAGATGGAAGTAAGGTTGCTAATCAGCGCACCTTAAAAATGACAAAATCGGATAAAGGACCAGATAGAGGGGGGTTTGAGTGCATGGGCTATCTTGCAGCCAACATCTGTTCAGCCTGCCCTGCAGACAACACAGTTCAGCCTGCTCTGTACCCAACGATAATAGGAAAAACACATGGGGATCCAACATGGCCACCGGCGAGGAAGCAGCGATTCCAATGTCTCCACATTAACGGGATCAGAAAGACCCATTGGAACAGCGGCAGTCAACCTACTGAGGAACTTCTAGCAAAATTCCGTTAAGAGGGGACCTGCCGGGAATTGGTAGGTTTATTAGAAGTGTCAGTTTGTCCCAGACAAGTGGATCTTGGCCGGCCACGCGGGCGCGGAGGTCCAGTCCCAAAGCCACCAGCCGCTTCTGCAAGCAGGTGGCGGCCCAGAGCAGCGCGGCCTGCCCGAACCCGCAGACGGCACCCGCCATCCTGCCATCCCAGGGAGGTCCTGCTCTTGCTCTGCGAATGGCCACCACGCCTGCCAGGCTCGTAGCCACGCAGCCGCAGCTGCCCGGCTCTACAGGCGGCCCCCCCAGCGGGTGCAGAGGTACAACCCCGCGGCCACCAGCCGCTTCAGAAAGCGGCCGGCGGCCCCAAGCAGCACAGCCCACCCTAACCCGCAGATGGCACCCACCATCCCGCCGTCCCGGGAGGCCCCGCTCTCGCTCAGCAAACGGCCACCCTGCCTGCCCGGATCTTAACCACGCGGCCGCAGCTGCCCGGCTCTACAGGCAGCCCCCGGCGGCCCGGCACAGCGAGAAGTGTCCCCGCCTGGCCCAGCAGACAGCCCGTGCCCTCCCAGCTCTACTAACAGCCCCGCCCACCCTGCGAACGGCTCCCCCCCGAGACAGCATGAAGGGAACCTAACCAACCCTTTACAAAATAGCGAACTGGGAACTAAAACCAGAGATTGGAGACTTCCGGGCAAGATGGCGGCTTGAATGCAGCGGGCAGCGGTGGAAAGCTTAGATCAGCCTTTCCACAGCTCCTGTAGCAGCATCTGCCCCAATTTCAGCTGAAGACTGAGGGTCCCCAGGGACTGGAAGAAATCACAGTGCCGGCTTGGAAAGAAGAAGAGGAGCCACAGCCGCCGCCGCCGGCCGTGCCGCCGCTCCCCTGAGCGCCGCCGGTCCCTCCCCGCTGCCCGGTAACAGGCCGCCCCGCGCCTCCGCGCTCCCACCACCGCCGCCACAGGCCCGCCGGAGCCGGAGCCGGAGGGAGAGGAACGGCCCCGCACCCCGACCGCCGCCGCCGGCACCTCGGACCGGGCGCGCCAAAACCGCGTCCCGCCTCGCGCGAGGAGGAGGAGGGCGCGTCGCCGACGTGGGACCTGGACCTGCCAAGGCCGCGGCGGCCGCGCCGAGCAGTCCGCGGCGCCCGCGCTGAGCGGCCCCCGCCGCTCGAGCACCCCCGAGGTCCCTGGGCGGCTGAGTGTGGTTTCGCCGCTGCCAGGCCCGCACCGCTGGAGCCCCGCGGAGCCGATGACTGGGACGGAGCCCAGGCCTGTGATTGAAAACATCAAGTCATGAGCCAAGGTGGAGGGAATCCATCACGACTTCAGCGCGAACAGTAAGGCTGCAGCCCCAGGTGCACAGCTCTATCGGCCCCATCTCCTTCTCCTCTCCGCCTCTCCGCCTTGCTTCTCCCCAGCTGTCTCTCCTCCCAAGCTCAGTCTCTAAATCTAGATTTCAATTTCTTTCCCCCACCCCGCCCGCTCTCCCGCGTGTCCGGTACCCGGCCCCCGTGGCCCGAGGCGCCGCCTCCCCTCCCCCAACCCGCACCACCTCTCCGGGGGTCCCGAAGGCCGCTGCCGCCGCCGCTGCTGCCACCGCCTCCCACAGAGCATCATAGAGCAGACTCTTCACCGCGCGAATGAGCTGCCGAATTAAATGAAACAGCTGATAAGATGAGAGACAATTTAAAATCCAAGTGAACCGAGAACACGCACTGAGCCCTGATCCGCTGAATTCAAACTCCCGGTCACCTGCTTCCCGCAGACAAACAGCTATGACTCGGCATTAATCCATCCGGCTGAAACAACTGGTCAGCCCTTCTCATCATACGAAGGTAAATGCCTACCGAGCCTTCATAAGTAGTGGCCACAGGTTTGAAACGGGGCTTGGGAGAGACAGTAAGGACCCACCCGTTGCATTGGTAGCCCAGCAAAGGGAAACAACGTCATCAGACTGCTGTGGAGGAGATAACTTCGTTGAAACCGACAGCCACAGGTGTGTGATCCCACAGCCTTCCCTCTCCACACATCGGGAAAACCTTAAGGGCCACTCCCAGCTCTCCCGCAAGGTCCCCTCCCAGCTCTCCCACGAGTGCTACAGCCAGCCCGAGGGAATCAGAGGTGGTGCGGGTCCCCGCAGCGCGGATCTACCGCTCCCACCAGGGCTGACTGCTGAGGTCTCTTGCACCAGCTACGGGGAAGTGGATACAGGAGGGCAAGTAAAATCCGCTGAGGATTCTCAGCCCCAAGCTCTACAAACTTAGGGTCTGAGGGAATGGCAAACTGGAAGAGTGTGCCCAGTCGTTCATGAAAACAGGGCTCCCGGGAGCAGCAGACCTGGCTTGTAGCCAGTATTGTGGTGAGAGGGGCTTGGCTAGAGAAAAAGTGGGAAGTGACTAGACACAAGAGGAGGCCCTAGACACTCAGGATTGGAGACTCGCCCAGTCTGGGAGGAGCTGCTGCACAGTGATTGGTTCCCGCGTATCGACAAGAGAAACTTGGCCTGGTGGACAAAGTGCCACCTACTGGAAGAGAAGTTAATCAAACTCTAAGACGGCATTTATTAGGGGTTTTTTTTTTTTTTTTTTTTTGATTTGGGTTTTTCTTTCAGTTTCATTTTTTTCTTTCTTGTTGTTTAATTAATTTTTTTTTACAAAATATTTTTAAAAAATTTTTTTTTGCTACTAATTTTAATTTAAATTTTTTTTTAATTATTTTTATTATTATTATTATTATTATATTTTTTTTAATTTTTTTTTCTTTTTTAGTTCCTATTTTTTTCTTCTTTAGTCTTTTCATTTCTCTTATCCCCCCTTTCCTTGAATTCTACCTGCCTACTCTCATTCTCTTTAGTGACTTCACCGCTTCCCTTCAAATACCTTTCCTCCCAAACATCAAATTAATTTATAGGAGTAAACAGTAACCCAGCAGTCAAACAGAACAAGAAGTAACATGAGCAGCTTCAAAAAACAAGGAAGAAAAGGACTACAAACAATGCAGGACAGCCTAAATATTCAGGAGGACGTGGAGTCATCAGAAAAATGGTCATATAAAGAACTCAAGGAACACCTTAGACAGATGGAATGGAACCTTAAGGAGGATACAAGACAGCAAATTCAAGCAGCGAAAGAACACATTCAGAATGAATTTCATAAACAGATAAAAGAAGAAGTTAAGCATCTCTATCAGGAGATACAGATTATAAAAAATAATCAAACAATAATTCTAGAAATGAAGGAAACGATAAACCAAATTAAAAACTCAATTGAGAGTATCACTAACAGAGTGGAGCAAGTAGAAACCAGAACGTCAGATAATGAAGACAAAATATACCATCTTGAAAAGAGTCTAGCCAACTCAGAAAGGCTGGTAAAAAATCACGAGACAAACATCCAAGAGTTATGGGATAACATGAAGAAACCAAACTTACGAGTCATCGGGATAGAAGAAGGTACAGAGATTCAAACCAAGGGAATGAGTAACCTGCTGGATGAAATAATTACAGAAAACTTCCCAGAAATAAAAAAGGAAACAGATATACAAATTGAAGATGCATACAGGACACCGAGCACACAAAATCACAGTAGACCAACACCAAGACACATTGTTATGAAGATATCTAATATACAGAACAAAGAGAAAATATTAAAAGCTACAAGGGAAAGGAGACAGATTACATTTAGGGGTAAACCAATACGGTTAACAACGGATTTTTCAGCACAGACACTGAAAGCAAGAAGGTCATGGAACAATGTATTTCAAACACAGAAAGACAATGGATGCCAACCAAGAATCCTGTATCCAGCAAAATTAAGCTTCAGGTATGACAACGAAATAAAAATCTTTCATGATAAACAAAAATTAAAAGAATTTGCAGCCAGAAAACCAGCATTGCAAAGCATTTTGAGCAAAACACTACATGAAGAAGAAATGAAAAACAATAACCAAAACCATCAGTGGGAAGTGCCTCAGTAAAGACAGAGGGCGAGGGGAAAGACAACCATGGTGAAACAAACTAAATTTTTTTTTTTTAAAAAAAAAGGATAAACAATCAATCATGGATGGAAGTTCAAACCATATATCAATAGTAACTCTGAATGTTAATGGCTTAAACTCTCCAATAAAGCGACATAGGCTGGTATCATGGATTAAAAAAACAAACCCAACAATATGCTGCCTCCAGGAGACACATCTGATTGGAAAAGACATACACAGGCTAAAGGTGAAAGGATGGGAAAAAATATACCACGCACACGGTCCTCGCAAGCAAGCAGGGGTGGCCATCCTCATATCGAATAAAATCGACTTCAAGACTAAGTCAATCAAAAGGGATAAAGAAGGTCATTATATACTGTTAAAAGGAACCATTCACCAACAAGACATAACAATTATCAATATTTACGCACCAAATAATGGTGCTGCGACATTCATAAAAAAAATTCTTCTCAAATTCAAGAATCAAATAGACGACAACACAATAATTATGGGAGACTTCAACACACCACTCTCACCATTGGACAGATCCTCCAAACAAAAGTTGAATAAAGAAACTATAGATCTCAATACCACAATCAATAACCTAGACTTAACTGACTTATATAGAATATATCAACCATCATCAAATGGCTATACTTTTTTCTCAGCAGCACATGGATCCTTCTCAAAAATAGACCATATATTATGCCATAGGGCAACCCTCAGTAAATATAAAGGGGTGGAGATAATACCATGCATTTTATCTGATCATAATGGAATGAAACTGGAAATCAATGATAAAAGAAGGAAGGAAAAATCCTACATCACATGGAAAATGAACAATATATTACTGAATGATCAATGGGTTACAGAAGACATAAAGGAGGAAATCAAAAAATTCTTAGAGATAAACGAAAATACAGACACAACATATCGGAATCTATGGGACACAATGAAAGCAGTTTTAAGAGGAAAATTCATCGCCTGGTGGTCATTCCTCAAAAAAAGAAGAAACCAACAAATAAATGAGCTCACACTCCAACTCAAAGCCCTAGAAAAGGAAGAGCAAAACAACAGCAAATGTAGCAGAAGGCAAGAAATAATTAAAATCAGAGCAGAAATCAATGAAATTGAAACAAAAGAAACTATTGAAAAAATTAACAAAACTAAAAGTTGGTTCTTTGAAAAAATAAATAAGATCGACAGACCTTTAACCATGCTAACGAAGAGAAGAAGAGAGAGAACTCAAATTACTAACATACGGGATGAAAAAGGCAATATCACAACAGATGCTACAGAAATACAGAAGACAATCAGAAATTATTTTGAAAACCTATATTCCAATAAAATAGAGGATAGTGAAGACATCGATAAATTTCTTAAGTCATATGATTTGCCCAGACTGAGTCAGGAGGATACACACAACTTAAACAGACCAATATAAATAGATGAAATTGAAGAAACCATCAAAAGACTACCAACCAAGAAAAGTCCAGGACCGGATGGGTATACAGCGGAGTTTTACAAAACCTTTAAAGAAGAATTAATACCAATACTTTTCAAGTTATTTCAGGAAATAGAAAAAGAGGGAGCTCTTCCAAATTCATTCTATGAGGCCAACATCACCCTGATTCCGAAACCAGACAAAGACACCTCAAAGAAAGAAAACTACAGACCAATATCTCTAATGAACCTAGATGCAAAAATCCTCAATAAAATTCTGGCGAATCGAATACAAAAACACATCAAAAAAATTGTGCACCATGATCAAGTAGGATTCATCCCTAGGATGCAAGGATGGTTCAACATACGGAAATCAATAAATGTTATTCACCACATCAATTGACTTAAAGATAAGAACCATATGATCATCTCGATAGATGCAGAGAAAGCATTTGACAAAGTACAGCATCCCTTTATGTTCAAAACATTAGAAAAACTAGGGATAACAGGAACTTACCTTGACATTGTAAAAGCTATCTATGCTAAGCCTCAGGCTAGCATTATTCTGAATGGACAAAAGTTGAAGGCATTCCCTCTAAAATCCGGAACAAGACAGGGATGCCCTTTATCTCCACTTCTATTCAATATAGTTCTCGAAACACTGGCCAGAGCAATTAGACAGACGAAAGAAATTAAAGGCATAAAAATTGGAAAAGAAGAACTTAAATTATCACTATTTGCAGATGACATGATTCTATACCTAGAAGACCCAAAAGGGTCTACAAAGAAACTACTAGAACTAATAAATGAATTCAGCAAAGTGGCAGGATATAAAATCAACATGCATAAATCAAAGGCATTTCTGTATATCAGCGACAAAACTTCTGAAATGGAAATGAGGAAAAACACTCCATTCACAATATCCTCAAAAAAAATAAAATACTTGGGAATCAACCTAACAAAAGAGGTGAAAGATTTATACAATGAAAACTACAGAACCCTAAAGAGAGAAGTAGAAGAAGATCTTAGAAGATGGAAAAATATACCCTGTTCATGGATAGGCAGAACTAACATCATCAAAATGGCGATATTACCAAAAGTTCTCTATAGATTTAATGCAATGCCAATCAAAATCCCAACGGCATTTCTTGTAGAAATAGATAAAGCAATCATGAAATTCATATGGAAAAATAAAAGACCCAGAATAGCAAAAGCAATTCTAAGCAGAAAGTGTGAAACAGGCGGTATAGCAATACCAGATTTCAAACTATATTACAGAGCAATAGTGACAAAAACAGCATGGTACTGGTACCAAAACAGACGGGTGGACCAATGGTATAAAATAGAGGACACAGAGACTAATCCACAAAGCTACAACTATCTTATATTTGATAAAGGGGCTATAAGCATGCAATGGAGGAAGGATAGCATCTTTAACAAATGGTGTTGGGAAAACTGGAAATCCATATGCAACAAAATGAAACTGAATCCCTTTCTCTCGCCATGCACAAAAGTTAACTCAAAATGGATCAAGGAGCTTGATATCAAATCAGAAACTCTGCGTCTGATAGAAGAAAAAGTTGGCTCCGACCTACAGATTGTGGGGTCGGGCTCCAAATTCCTTAATAGGACACCCATAGCACAAGAGTTAACAACTAGAATCAACAAATGGGACTTAATTAAACTTAAAAGTTTTTTCTCAGCAAAAGAAACAATAAGAGAGGTAAATAGGGAGCCTACATCCTGGGAACAAATTTTTACTCCTCACACCTCAGATAGAGCCCTAATATCCAGAGTATACAAAGAACTCAAAAAATTAGACAATAAGATAACAAATAACCCAATCAACAAATGGGCCAAGGACCTGAACAGACACTTCTCAGAGGAGGATATACAATCAATCAACAAGTACATGAAAAAATGCTCTCCATCTCTAGCAGTCAGAGAAATGCAAATCAAAACCACACTAAGATACCATCTCACCCCAGTAAGATTGGCAGCCACTATGAAGTCAAACAACAACAAGTGCTGGCGAGGATGTGGAGAAAAGGGTACACTTGTACATTGCTGGTGGGACTGCAAATTGGTGTGGCCAATTTGGAAAGCAGTTTGGAGATTCCTGGGAAAGCTGGGAATGGAACCACCATTTGACCCAGCTATTGCCCTTCTCCGACTATTCCCTGAAGACCTTAAAAAAGCATGCTACAGGGATATTGCCACATCGATGTTCATAGCAGCACAATTCACAATAGCTAGACTGTGGAACCAACCCAGATGCCCTTCAATAGATGAATGGATAAAAAAATGTGGCATCTATACACAATGGAGTACTATGCAGCAATAAAAAATGACAAAATCATAGAATTTTCAGGGAAATGGATGGCACTAGAGCAGATTATGCTTAGTGACGCTAGCCAATCCCTAAAAAACAAATACCAAATGTCTTCTTTGATATAATGAGAGCAACTATGAACAGAGTAGGGAGGGAGAGCAGGAAGAAAAGATTAACTTTAAACAGAGACATGAGATGGGAGGGAAAGGGAGAGAAAAGGGAAAGTGCATGGAAATGGAGGGAGACCCTCATTGCTATACAAAATTACATATAAGAGGTTGTGAGGGGAATGGGAAAATAAACAAGGAGAGAAATGAACTACAGTAGATGGGGTAGAGAGAGAAGTTGGGAGGGGAGGGGAGGGGGGATAGTAGGGGATAGGAAAGGTAGCAGAATACAACAATTACTAATAGGGCATTATGTAAAATTGTGGATGTGTAACCGATGTGATTCTGCAATCTGCATTTGGGGTAAAATTGGGGGTTCATAACCCACTTCAATCTAATGTATGAAATATGATATGTCAAGAGCTTTGTAATGTTGTGAACAACCAATAAAAAATTAAAAAAAAATAAAATAAAAAAAAATAAAACCAGAGATTGTGTCAGACCAGAGACAAGCCAGTTCCACCCCTCCCTTCGGACACTCCGGCAAGGAGCCAGGGGCCCGCCATAGCAGAGAGGGGAAGTCACCAAAGTTCGGCCAAAGAGATTCCTTCCCAGCGGAATCTACTTTAGCAGGTGTGTGACTCCCACCCACACCAGATACAAACAACCGGGAAACTTCAAAATCTCTCTGTATGCGTGAGTGTAAGGGCCAATGGACTCTCAACCCCCAATTCCCCCTACTGCCAGTGACGAGGGCATGACTGTAGGGGCAGAGGGAAGCAGAGAGGACTCCCCACCCCCAAATCCCCCAACCGCGAACTGAGAGGGTGTGACGGTAGGGGCGGAGGGAAACAGAGGACACTCCAGACCCCCAACTCCTCCTACCGCCAGCAGTGTGGTTGTGACTGTAGGGGCTGAGGGAAGTAGAGGGGATCCTCGACCCCCAACTCCTATTACCACCAGCAGCAACACCAATGGTCTTAGCTGCCAGATTCCGAAGGTGTGCCCACCAAAGGGGTCCGGAAAAATTAAACAATTGACTCCCAGACCACAGCTCCACAGCACTGGGGCTTAGATGAATGACAGCGAGAGTGCTCAGTAGTTAGGGAAATAGAGCACTCGGTGGGGCTGAAAGTGTAAACAAATCCTTGGGGAACTGCCTCCGGTGAGCAGGACCTGGCTGGCTGGCAGGAGGAAGGGGAGGAGGGGCCGTAGAAGTGAACGGCTCTGGACCAACAGGATTGAGAGACTCCCAGGAACCGCCTTACAGGGATTGCTGTTGACACATTGAGGGCAAAACTCAGCCCAGAGGGCACAGCTTTGCCTACGGGAAGAGAAGAAAATGGATCTCTAAGACCTAATTTTATTTCCTATTTCATTTTAATTTTTTCTCTCCCTTTTCCCTCTCTCTCTCCACTTCCAAGTTTTACTGCTCTTTCCATTCTCCTCTATGCTATCTATCTCCCTCTCCTTCTTTCTTTTCAAGAGCACCTACCTTCCCCTTCCCCCCAACTTTCATCCCAAGCATTACGTCCTCCATTTCACGTAACTGTCTAAATACAAATAGGTGTGCGCCCTCCCCCCGCGCCTGCAAGGTAGCCGGACCTGCAACCCACCAGCAGGTCAGGCCCAGCAACCTGGGAGTGGCAGAGCTGCCCCAGGCGCCTGCAAGGTAGGCGCACCTGCTACCAACCAGCAGAACAGGCCCAGCGGCCTGCCGATGTGGTAGGCACAGTGCCCCAATTGGAGGAGGAGCAGAGCCCCTGCCCGCACCTGCGCGGGAGACTATGCAACTATACAAGAGTAATACAAATATATAGGGGGAAAATTCAATAACACAACAGTCTCAGTAAGCAGAAAGAAACGCGAACAGTATGAAGAGACAAGGAAAGAAAGGACCACAAGCAATGCAGGTCAACTCAACGTTAGAAGAGGTAATATCTGCAGCAGATGGAATGTCAGATAAAGAATTCAGGAGATACATGCTTCAGATGATCTGGAGTCTCAAGGAAGACATTAGACAGCAAAATCAGACAATGAAAGATCTCTTCAACAATGAAATACATAAACAAATCCAGGAAGCAAAAGATCAACTATACAGGGAGATAGAGGTTATAAAAAACAAACAAACAGAAATCCTAGAAAGGCAGGAAGCAATAAACCAACTTAAAAACTCAATTGAGAATACTACCAGCAGAGTAGAACACTTAGAAGATAGAACATCAGACAATGAAGACAAAGTATTTCAACTTGAAAAGAACATAGACAGCTCAGAAAGACTGTTAAGAAACCAGGAGCATAACATCCAAGAAATATGGGATAACATTAAAAGACCAAACTTAAGAGTCATTGGGATACAGGAAGGCACAGAGCTCCAAACCAAAGGAATGAGCAATCTATTCAATGAAATAATTCGAGAAAACTTCCCAGATTGAAGAACGAGACAGAATCCCAAATCCTAGAAGCCTACAGGACGCCGAATGTGCACAATCATAAGAGATCCACACCTAGACACATTATAATGAAGATGCCCAATATACAGAATAAGGAGAGAATTCTAAAAGCTACAAGAGAAAGGAAGCAGATTACATTTAGGGGTAAACCAATCAGGATAACAGCTGATCTCTCAACACAGACTTTGAAAGCTAGAAGATCCTGGAATAACATATTTCAAACACTGAAAGAAAATGGGTTCCAACCAAGAATTGTGTATCCAGCAAAATTAAGCTTCAAGATGGATGATGAAATTAAATCCTTCAACGAGAAACAAAAGTTAAAAGAATTTGTAGCTAGAAAACCATCTCTCCAAAAAATCCTCAGCAAAACATTACAGTAAGAGGAAATGGAAAATAACAATGAAAACCAACAGTGGGAGGTAGGGCAGTAAAGGGGGGAAAATAATCAAAGAGGAAAACAAACCATATTCAGTAACATAAATAAACAAATATGGCTGGAACGATAACCCATATCTCAATAATAACCCTAAATGTTAATGGCTTAAACTCACCGATTAAGAGACACAGGCTAGTAGAATGGATCACAAAACATGACTCAACAGTATGCTGCCTACAGGAGATGCATTTGATAGGAAAAGACATACATAGACTGAAGGTGAAAGGTTGGGAAAAATCATATCACTCATATGGACTTCGGAAACAAGCAGGAGTGTCCATACTCATATCAAATAAAATAGATTTCAAGCCAAAGTTAATAAAAGGGATAAAGAGGGACACTACATACTGCTCAAGGGAACCATACACCAACAAGACATAACAATCATAAATATATATGCCCCAAACAATGGTGCAGCTATGTTCATCAAGCAAACTCTTCTCAAGTTCAAGAGTCTAATAGACCACCATACAATAATCATGGGAGACTTCAACACACCTCTCTCACCACTGGACAGATCTTCCAAACAAAAGTTGAATAAGGAAACTATAGAACTCAATAACACAATTAATAACCTAGACTTAATTGACATATATAGAATATACCACCCAACATCAAGCAGTTACACTTTTTTCTCAGCAGCACATGGATCCTTCTCAAAAATAGATCATATATTATGTCACAGGGCAACTCTTAGACAACATAAAGGAGTAGAGATAATACCATGCATCTTATCTGACCATAATGGAATGAAACTGAAAATCAACAAAAAAAGAAGGAAGGAAAAATCATGCATCACTTGGAGAATGAACAATAGGTTACTGAATGATCAATGGGTTATACAAGACATTAAGGAGGAAATTAAAAAATTCTTAGAGATAAATGAAAACATAGACACAACATATCGGAGAAGAAGAGAGAGAACTCAAATTACTAGCATACGGGATGAAAAAGGCAATATCACAACAGACATTTCAGAAATACAGAAGATAATCAGAAATTATTTTGAATCCTTATACTCCAATAAAATAGAAGATAGTGAAGGCATCGATAAATTTCTTAAGTCATATGATCTGCCCAGATTGAGACAGGAGGATATAGACAACCTAAACAGACCAATATCAATTGAGGAAATAGAAGAAACCATCAAAAGATTACCAACTAAGAAAAGCCCAGGACCGGATGGGTATACAGCAGAGTTTTACAAAACCTTTAAAGAGGAACTAATACCAATACTTTTCAAGCTATTTCAGGAAATAGAAAAAGAGGGAGAACTTCCAAATTCATTCTACGAGGCCAACATCACCCTGATTCCTAAACCAGACAAAGACACTTCAAAGAAAGAAAACTACAGACCTATATCTCTAATGAACCTAGATGCAAAAATCCTCAATAAAATTCTGGCGAATCGAATACAAAAACACATCAAAAAAATTGTGCACCATGATCAAGTAGGATTCATCCCTGGGATGCAAGGATGGTTCAATATACGGAAATCAATAAATGTTATTCACCACATCAATAGACTTAAAAATAAGAACCATATGATCATCTCGATAGATGCAGAGAAAGCATTCGACAAAGTACAGCATCCCTTTTTGTTCAAAACTCTCGAAAAAATAGGGATAACAGGAACATACCTCAACATTGTAAAAGCAATCTACGCTAAGCCCCAGGCTACCATCATTCTGAATGGAGAAAAATTGAAGGCATTCCCTCTAAAATCTGGAACAAGACAGGGATGCCCTCTCTCACCACTTCTGTTCAACATAGTTCTCGAAACACTGGCCAGAGC
The DNA here is from genome assembly GCF_964194105.1 of Spermophilus citellus. Taxonomy (NCBI): domain Eukaryota; kingdom Metazoa; phylum Chordata; class Mammalia; order Rodentia; family Sciuridae; genus Spermophilus; species Spermophilus citellus. Next base: position 135,766,005 of record NC_138188.1, on the reverse strand, counting down.
AATTGGATAGACGAAAGAAATTAAAGGCATAAAAATAGGAAAAGAAGAACTTAAATTATCAGTATTTGCAGATGACATGATTCTATACCTAGCAGAACCAAAGGGTCTACAAAGAAACTATTAGAGCTAATAAATGAATTCAGCAAAGTGGCAGGATATAAAATCAACACGCATAAATCAAAGGCATTCCTGTATATCAGTGACAAACCCTCTGAAATGGAAATGAGGAAAAACACTCCATTCACAATATCCTCAAAAATAATAAAATACTTGGGAATCAACCTAACAAAAGAGGTAAAAGACTTATACAATGAAAACTTCAGAACCCTAAAGAGAGAAATTGAAGAAGATCTTAGAAGATGGAAAAATATACCCTGTTCATGGATAGGCAGAACTAACATCATCAAAATGGCGATATTACCAAAAGTTCTCTATAAGTTCAATGCTATCCCAATCAAAATCCCAATGGGATTTCTTGTAGAAATAGAGAAAGCAATCATGAAATTCATATGGAAAAATAAAAGACCCAGAATAGCAAAAACAATGCTAAGCAGGAAGTGTGAATCAGGGGGTATAGCGATACCAGACATCAAACTATACTACAGAGCAATAGTAACAAAAACAGCATGGTACTGGTACCAAAACAGGCGGGTGGACCAATGGTACAGAATAGAGGACACAGAAACCAACCCACAAAACTACAACTTTCTTATATTTGATAAAGGGGCTAAAAGCATGCAATTGAGGAAGGATAGCATCTTCAACAAATGGTGTTGGGAAAACTGGAAATCCATATGCAACAAAATGAAACTGAATCCCTTTCTCTCGCCATGCACAAAGTTAACTCAAAATGGATCAAGGAGCTTGATATCAAACCAGAGACAAGGCATCTGATAGAAGAAAAAGTTGGCTACGACCTACATACTGTGGGGTCGGGCTCCAAATTCCTCAATAGGACACCCATAGCACAAGAATTAATATCTAGAATCAACAAATGGGACTTGCTCAAACTAAAAAGTTTTTTCTCAGCAAAAGAAACAATAAGAGAGGTAAATAGGGAGCCTACATCATGGGAACAAATCTTTACTCCTCACACTTCAGATAGAGCCCTAATATCCAGAGTATATAAAGAACTCAAAAAATTAGACAATGAGATAACAAATAACCCAATCAACAAATGGGCCAAGGACCTAAACAGACACTTCTCAAAGGAGGACATACAATCAATCAACAAGTACATGAAAAAATGCTCACTATCGCTAGCAGTCAGAGAAATGCAAATCAAAACCACCCTAAGATATCATCTCACTCCAGTAAGATTGGCAGCCATTATGAAGTCAAACAACAACAAGTGCTGGCGAGGATGTGGGGAAAAGGGTACACTTGTACATTGTTGGTGGGACTGCAAATTGGTGCAACCAATTTGGAAAGCAGTATGGAGATTTCTTGGAAAGCTGGGAATGGAACCACCATTTGACCCAGCTATTCTCCTTCTGGGTCTATTCCCTAAAGTCCTAAAAACAGCATGCTACAGGGACACTGCTACATCGATGTTCATAGCAGTACAATTCACAATAGCAAGACTGTGGAAGCAACCTAGATGCCCTTCAATAGATGAATGGATAAAAAAAAAATGTGGCATTTATACACAATGGAGTATTACTCTGCATTAAAAAATGACAAAATTATAGAATTTGGAGGGAAATGGATGGCATTAGAGCAGATTATGCTAAGTGAAGCTAGCCAATCCCTAAAAAACAAATGCCAAATGTCTTCTTTGATATAAGGAGAGTAACTAAGAACAGAGTAGGGAAGAAGAGCATGAGAAGATGACTAACATTAAACAAGGATGAGAGGTGGGAGGGACAGAGAGAGAGAAGGGAAATTGCTTGGAAATGGAAGGAGACCCTTAGGGTTATACAAAATTACATACAAGAGGAAGTGAGGGGAAAGGGAAAAATAATACAAGGGGGAGAAATGAATTACAGTAGAGGGGGTAGAGAGACAAGAGGGGAGGGGAGGGGAGGGGGGATAGTAGAGGATAGGAAAGGCAGCAGAATACAACTGACATGAGTATGTCAATATGTAAATCAGTGGAAGTGTAACTGATGTGACTCTGCAATCTGTATACGGGGTAAAAATGGGAGTTCATAACCCACTTGAATCAAAGTGTGAAATATGATATATCAAGAACTATGTAATGTTTTGAACAACAATAAAAAAAATAAAAAATAAAAATGACAAAATCATCCTGAATTATCTGGGTGGGACCTAATATATTCGCAAGGATCTTTAATATTAGAAAAGGAAGGTAGAAGTGTGAACCATAATGATGGCAACATGAAAGAGGATGAAGCTGATATTGCTGACTTTGAAGATGGAGGAAAGAGGCCTTGAGCCAAGAACTGTGGGCAGCCACTAATAGCAAGAAAAGCCAAAAAAAAAAGATATTCTCCCCTAGAAAGGAATTGTGTTCATTTGCTTTTCATTGATGTGACCAAAACGCTGAACCAAACAACTTAGAGGAGGAAAAGTTTTATTTGGCTCAATGTTTTAGAGGTTTCAGTTAATGGTTGGCTCACTTTGTTGCTCTGAGCCTGAGTTTTGGAAAAATTCCATGGAGGATGGGAATGGTAGAGGAAAGCTCTTCTCTGCATAAGAGTCAGGAACAGAGAGAGAAAGAGAAGGGACCATAGACAGAGTCCAGGCCACATCCCTAGTGACCTACTTCCTTTGGCCAAGTCTCACTCGCCTAGAGTTAGTACTGAGTAGTTGGTTCAAATTATTAACCCATCAACTGGACTAATCCACTGAATAAGTTTCAGTTCTTATAATCATATCATCTCTGAACATTTCCATAATGTCTAACACTTGAGCTTTTCTGTGAACATTAAAAAATCTAAGCCATAACAAAAATACATTCTGCTTATTCCATGATCTGTTCCAATGAGATCTGTCTTCAACCTCAGATATGTAGAACGGGGAGATAATAAACTTATGTTGTATTAAATTGTGGTACTCTTATAGCAGCAATCCAATCTAAATCTGTTAGCACTCTTACCATGACACCTACTTTCATTTTTTCATATTTTAAATACACAATATTTATAGCTACAGAGTATAATGAGTAACTGCCATGTGCCACAAACTTAGAATTTCTTTTAGTTCTCACAAATATCTACAAAATAATACTAAATTTGTGAGTTAGATTATAAAGTCTTCTGTAATATAACTTGTAGTCAAATAATAGTTGAACAAAGATTTGAATGCAGGTATTTCTATCTTTTCTGTCTAAACACTTTCAACTATACATCTACTGTCTTCCAGACAATAAGTATAATCTTGCTTTAACTGAATTACTCAAATAACTGGATTGTCACTAAAATCATGAGCTGTTTAACTATGTGCTATTGTCAAGAAATAATCTATAAATGTTAGAAATTAAATAACTTTTGGTTTAGTCAGCCTTGTATCTCTGTGACTAAAATACCTGACAAGAACAGCATAGAGGAAGAAAAGTTTATTTTGTCTCATGATTTTAGAAGTTCTAGTCCACAGATGGCCTGACTCCATTGCTCTAGGCTCAAGGCAAAGCTGAGTATCATGGTAAAGGGGCTTGGAGGAAGAAGGGACCTCAGCACATGGCAATTAGGAAAACAAAGAGAGCTATGCTCACCAGGGACAAAATATAAACCTCAAAGGCATAGCCTTAGTGATTCAGAAACAACCTACCTGTCTACTATTACCACCTAGTTAATCCATTGGGGGGTCATACCCCCATAAACTAATCCATTGCCTCTTAACTTTCTTGCATTGTCTCACACATGAGCTTTGTGGGGATACTTCAGATCTAAACCATAACAACTGTGTCGTTATATGACAGAGCAACAAAAGTACATAGAAATAAATTAAGTAAGTTTTCATGCATCCTTTGGATGGCAAAGTTAGATTTTGGATTCATGAAATATTAATTGTGTTAAACTCTAATAATTGTTTCCATTGGATTAGACAATGGGGAATGAAGGGAAGGGAGGGGAAAGAGAATAGGAGAGACACTAGAATTAATTCAATATAACTTTGCTATCTTTGTATATGAATACACAACCGAGGTAATTTCACTTCATGCACAAACACAAGAATAGGATCCTAATTAGAGTAAGTTATATTCCATGTATACACTCTATTGTCATGTATATCTTAAAAAACAACAAAAAACCCAATTATTTCATGTTTATAACAAATAAGCAAAAAAGGTCAAATTTATGGCTCAAATACATTTCGCAATATCATGCATAATTTTTTGTAAGAAAAAAGTATTCTTCCCTAACTATTAGAGACTGAATATATCTCCTTGGAAGACGTCTACTATGATTATATGAAATCAATGTAATTCACTGTTATTTTCCTTATCAGCTTTCTGTTTTCTGGCTGCCTTATTATCTGGTTAACCTGTAAACATGGTTTAACAATCTGTAATGTTACTCTGTATTTTCCCTTTATTTTCCCTGTGTCCCTTTGCAGAAGGTCTGGAGGAAGGATATGCCAAGGGAATGATTCAGGCCAGTCTTCATTTCTGCAGAAAGTAGCACAGAACTACAATGGAAACTCAAGTGCTCATGTTTCCAACATCAGTATATTCTGACAGCTGACTCAATAGCTCAGCAGGCATTTTGAGTGCCATCTTGCCAGGTATGTGATTTACACTTGATAAGTAATTTGGATCTTGGCCTCTCACTTCCTTAGCTGTCAGAATGGGCTTCCCAGAGCAGCAGATTGCTCAGATCATAGAGGGAGAGAAGTGATTCCCATCCTTCAACAGACCATTAAAAAAAAAAAACCATCTGGTACACTCAGTACCACTCTTAAGTTCTTGTCGGCAGCAGGATTCAGACACTGTATAGTAGTAGAAAAATTAATGAGGAGTTAGTGGGGAGAATAAGCCTTTTGAAAATAATTAAACATAATTCAATGATAATTCAACATAACTAGAAATATTTTCTTCTGTCTCAAAAATGAGATTTTAATTTTAAAGTAAATTAAAATTTCAATTAAATTTTTATTCTTATAATTGAATATGTAGACTTAAAGAATATGCTGTGTCAGTTAAAATTTTTCTACTTCTTTTTAGGCTAAAAGAAACCTATTTTACAAGTTATTTTTAATAGATTTGATTCAGAGCCCTTTTTAACTTGTCTACAGAAGGCCACATGTTATTATCCAAATTCAAATGTTTAACGAGTGGAATATATTTAAAATATAAACAAATGAATAAAAGGCAGTGTCTATTAAGACTCAGGAAATAGCTAAAAATCATATTAATATGGTACTCTATGAAATAGACTAATTCTTTAATGTAGAGAAAAAGTAACTATCCTGTCCCATTTTGTGTTTATACAGGTATGATAATGCACCAAGCCAACTTTCCTTGGGATGTAGATATATTTGAAAATTATAATTGATATTCTGGAAGACACTATGCAAATTCTTCCAATCACCCTGCTCAAACTTATTTTAGAAATAAAGGACAAATGTCTGAAATATTACAGAAGCCTCAAATATCTTAGGCTTATAAGAGTAATTATTAATAGAGGAACAGCTCAATTAATAAATTTTAGTATTGACTCACCCATTTTATAGCAACATATTTTCTAAGTCAAATTAGAATTTAAATTCTCATCACATAGGAATCACTCTATCTTACTATTGAAATTATTTCCTTTCCTAAAGAGTCAAAAAGGAAAAGGAAACTAAAACAATGTCTATTCTGTTATTCATCCATAAACACTTCTATATCTACTTCTGAATCAGATATCAAGCCCCACAGATGAATACTAATTTTTTCAACAGTCCATTTGGGAAATTCTTCATCATTAAGTCCTTGTAGTATTTATATTTCTTGCTTTTTAAATTCAGGAACCATACTTTTCTAAGCTTGGGCTGCATCATTGATGAGAAATATGATTATCTACTCATGTCCAATCTGCTACTTCTTGACATGCTGTGTTGGCATTTGGCCCTCACTCTGGGTGCTACTTTACTTCAAATTCTGATGTCTTAAGAATGTTTCATGTCTGGACCCTTCATATCTGGTGAGAAAAAAGAATGTACTGGAAACTCATGTTGATATTTTTATTTTGCCTGGATGACTTTGTGAGTAAATTGAAAAATAATGTTCCTCGTCGCTAGTTGTGTATTCTTTTACCATGTTGGTTGTCTTCCTCCATTTCTCTAATAAAAGGTAATCACAGTTTGATGCCAGAATTTCACAGTTCACTTTTTATGCACTTTGTATATAAGTATGCTTACATTCAATCACCATCTTTACACAAAAGTAATCAAGCAAGCTCAACAAGATTTAAAACACTGATGGTCACTACATATAAATGGTGTAGCTTAATATGGTTAGAAAGAGCCTGGGCTTTGGAATGAGACTCTAGATAGAACACCATCTCAAACTGCTTTCATTAAAAAAAATAGTTCATGTGGATACATGATCATCTAACTTTGTTGTAGATGTTGATTATCTGTTTATTCTTAAAAATATATTGGATAGATTCAAAAGTAGCTTTCTACAGCTACCATTTATTTGTACTCTACTTAATTTTGAAAAATAATGAACATTGATTGACATAACACTGAAATAACATTTCGTTTTAATACTTTAAGGAGTTTTGAGGGGTGGGAACTGGGTAAAGTTTGGCAAAGAGATAAGAGAGTTTTAATGATATTTAGAGATTTTGTGTCATAAATATGAAAGTGTAGGCAAACATATGTCTTGTCTTCTTCAGCTGGTTTTGAAGAGAGGGTTCAGCTAGATGGATCATAGGACCTGGGGATGGCAGTCTGTCTGGGTCATCAGGACAACCTCCTTAGGTGGCATAAGCAACAGTGAAGAGGCCTATCTATGCAGAACCACCTAGTACCAAGCCACTGTGGCCAGTCTTTCCTAAATATTGACTTTTGAATCTACGTATGTCTCTTTTACCTTGGAAGGAATTTCACATCTTTGAACATAAAGCAGTTTTTCTGGGTATTTAATTTTATAGCCTACTCTATGTTTAGAGTTCTATTTATAGATATATCATAATAATATACAGATATGAATACTCCATAAATATGCATTATTAGAAATGTATTATTAGTATTAATAATGTCTTGACATCCCTAGGCTAAAAATCAAGTTAAATAGGAAGAAAAATAGTTACAAAGAAATAAAGATGATTATGAATTCATAATAACAGAAAATCTGAAGTTGATACTGCTATTAGAAAAGATTATAAAATAGATCTTGAGTAGTATAAATCTTTCATAAATGACCATGTATTTCCAACATTATGAGGTTTAGATTAGTCCTTTCTTAGTTTTGTTTATCCTTAAAGTAGTAATAGAGGTAATTTTCAATTGAATTAAAATAAGCTGTTGGCACTTCTTCACGGATCATGGTACATGTTAATAATAAGACCTATTATTGTTAACAGGGAAGAGTGATTCTACCAGATGACAAAACTGATGTATCCCTCGGTGCTCATTTATAGTGGTTAAATGGGATTTAGTGAATTGTTAACAAACTGGTATAATTTGTATAAATATATTTTATTGCTACTTTTGAGAAAAAAAATACTTCTGTCACTTGAATTTCTAGTATTTTAATCCTCTTTATTTCAAATATTATTATTTTTTCAGTAATCAATCCAAGAATAAATAGGTAAGGTTGAAATGAGTTAGCTTTTGATGCATAATAAAGAACCTAGTAATGATTAGAGATATACTGAAGTGGAATGCCACATCTGAGAATATAGTGGGGATTCCTTTTATCAAAGGTATTAAAACAGTGTTAAAAAGCCATTTGTAGAAATGGTTCATGTTGGGATTGGGGATGTGGCTCAAGCTGTAATGTGTTTGTCTGGCATGTGCAGGGCACTGGGTTCAATCCTCAGCATCACATAATAATAAAGACGTTGTTTCCACCGAAAATTAAAAAATATATATTAAAAAAATTTTCTCTCTCTCTGTCTTCAAAAAAAAAAGAAATGGTTCATATATCTGAAAAGGACATGGACGACTTTTAATATTTCATGTAAATGCAGTGGAGTATACATTTAAAATCTTTTTTTTTGTAGTTATAGATGAACAGAATGCTTTTATTTTGTTTATTTTTGTATGGTGCTAAGGATTAAGCCCACTGCTTCACACATGCTAGGCAAGTACTCTGCCACTGAGCTATTTATACTATTACTGTTGCAGAGTTGTTACTTTTTATTCTAAAAGTAATAAATATAAAGTAACACATTCAAATGTTTAAAAATTAAGCTATCAAGAAAGTGCTGAGGTTGTAGCTCAGTGGTAAAGTGCTTGCCTAGCATATGGGAGGCACTGGGTTCTTTACTCATCACCTCCATAAATAAATAAATAAATAAATAAATAAATAAATAAATAAATAAATAAATAAATAAATAAATAAAGGTATTATGTCCATCTACAACTAGAAAAAATTAAATACTATTATATGTCCTCTGTCTTCATTCTTTTATCCTAGAGGTAGGCATATTTAACCATTGCTTTTCTTTTTGGTCAGTTTTTTAGATTAATGACTGAAATCAGAGTAGCATACTTAGGTCCATATACTTTAACTGTTACATTTAAATATGTTTAAATACCTCTGTTCTTTGCAAAGAAAAATAATGAATTCATCACCATCACCATCACCAATACAATGTAACACCATCTCTGGTATTGTGTTCAAAGTGGTAAGACTCCAGGGTTCATTAGAGTGCAACATGTACTTCCATGGAAGAAGTTATGTTTTCATTAAGCTAGTTATCAACTTTTGTTCTAGTTCTACTTCTATTTCTTCTTCTGCCAATTTTAAACTTTGTTATATAATTTTATACTTGAATAAACACCTTCTCTTCTTTTTACTTTTGTACTATCAAAGATATTTATATTTTATTCTGTTAATAAATTATTTGATACTTTGCCTATGAATTATAAAAAGTGGAATTCAATGAACTCTGATTTCAATTTTGTGTTTATTTGCATATTATTTCCTGCAATTAAGTAGAGTTATTAAACCTGAAGAGAAAAGTTACATGATCCTGTGTACCATTAAGAGGGGAATGTTGCCAGATTTTAAGTAATGTAGACTTATTTTAGCTTTTCATCAGCTCAAAATCATATCTGATTTGGGAGATTAAAGTCCTCAAAAGCTTATTAGATTAATAATATTATTCTTTCTTATGGAAGCAATATGATTGGAATGGAAAACCATCTTTTTCAAAATACAAATTTCTGCAAGAATCATTTATCCTCAGCAGAAGCAACATGAAGCATTTTATGATGAGGAGTAAGAAGTTAAAAATTATGTGGAATTCATGCAAAGATTAAATTCATTTCTAATAGTATGTTTATGTGTTTTGCTTTTCATTGTCTGTCAAAGAATAGAGAGGGATCTGCATAGTGACACCAGTTCAAATGAGGTTGTAGAATTGCAACTAGGTGTCATCATGGCTCATTAATGCTCTAGGGGGCAATAAAAGAGTTTGGCAAAATCTCTCCACTTTAACATGGCTGGTGGATAATTCTTACAAAGCTCTATGGCAAGTTGAAGGCAAACTCCTTAGTATCTGTTTAAGGCCAAGTGGCCTTGCCACTTGGTGACTTCTCAGACTATAAGTTGTTCAGCGGTGCAAATAACATAACATTGCTTGGCATTTATGGCTCCGAAACTTTTATGTTCACTCACATTCCTGTGCTCCTTCAGTTTTCTTGGCCCTATAACTGAATGGAACATGAATGGAAGTACTGGACATTTCCAGGACAGACCCTGAAAGTATCTAATACCTTCTAATTCCTTTATCTGTGCATCTGGAAATCAAGGACTCTGAAATTGCAGTTGCACATGATGGAAATACCATGGTTCTATGGCTTTCTCTTTGCAAAAACATGCACAGAAGAGCCATTTGACCAGCATTTATGTTCAGCAAAACCCAGAAATAAACTTGCATTATGTTTCAAGTCATAAGACTCCAGAGTTCATTGGAGTAAGTGCTCTATCCTGACTCCTACAGCATTATTTTATTAGGAAAAAAAAGGTCCACTTGATTGGTCTCCGTTTCTTGATGACTTTAAACTATATCATATCATTTATTTAAAATGAATCAAAATAAAACATAACCCAGAATATAAGGCATACCTGATATTAATGTCTATTTTGTTTGCTTTATATATGGACTGATCCTTTTTAGCTCATGTTTTTCTGAAGTCCGGAAAAGTTTTCCTTCCTTCTTTCCCTCCTCCCTCCCTTTTTTCCCTCCCTTTCTTCCTTCAAACTACTTTATAATTTCTTTATCATATTGCTAGACTATTTATTAATGATGAAATATTGATTTCCTTTCTAAGTCCTTCAATAATTTGTACTATTTTATTTTAACTTATGCCAATTTCTCTCTCTCTCTCTCTCTCTCTCTTGATAGTATCTCATTAAATTGCCCAGGCTGGCGATCCTCATTTTTCAGCCCCCCAGTTAGCTATGTTACCAATATGCACCATTGCTCTTGACTAGGCCAAATGATTAACTTTTCTGTCTACTGCACAGATATCATTCCAGGTTTCCTTTCAAGTGTTAGATCCACTTCTCCTTATATACTAGGTTTCTTTTTTCTTTTGGAATTTTCCAAATAATATCCTTTAGTAAATTTTAAAAACATTATTGATGGTTGGGGATGTAACTCAGTGGTAGATCACTTAACCGCATATATCCCCAACACTGAGATAAAGGTAGGAGATACATAGTATTCAAGTGACATAAACTTTTTTGTCTTTGTACATTTAAAAAAAAATTGTTTTAACTTCCTTCATAAAGTGTGAAGGGCTTGTGTAGGTACAGAATTCTGGTTTCAAAATCCTTTCTGTAAAATCTTTGATAGCACTGTTTTATCAACTTACAAAAATCATTGTTGGTAATCACCTGTCTATTACTTTAAGGGTCCTTCCTTAAGCATCAAGCTATAATTTTCTGGAAGACTCTTTAATGTTAATATTCTAAATTTCACATTGATGTGTCTACTATGAACTACTTAATTGTTTATTCTGCTTGGCCTTTGGTAGGCTCTTTGGCTTCAAAACTTCCTTTCTTTAGTTCTAGGAAAATCCTCTTCGTTTGCCTTGAATCATTTCTTTATCTCCATTTTCCAATCTCTCTCATTGTTTCAGGACCCTCCAAAACACCTCCGAGATTTGTATTTAATATCTTGATTCCATGCTTTATATCTGTACACACACAGACACACACACACACACACACACAAAAATTCATTAACACAAATGCTATTAACTAATATGTAATACTGCGTCTTCAATAAATATTTTTTTGTAAAGAGAATCTGGGCATTCTGTATTTTCCATCTCCAAACAATTTAGAATTATTGATATTTTAATCTATCTAACTATATAATTATGCACATTACACACATAACTACTACCTTGTAGGCTATTGAACATGTATTTAAAAGTATTTCATAAATGAGTTCTTGAAAATAGGTTAATAAATTAATTTTGGATTTTATTCTTTCATTTATTTTTTCCCACAATTTTAATTTTCTCTCAAATACTCAAACCTCACACTATGGGGGAAAAGCAGGGATCATGTATGCCTGAGAAAGAGTTCTTTAGTCCCTAGATCATGAAAACAAACTTTATGAAACTACATATCTTTAATCAGTTTGCTACAATTGGGTTCTGTCATTTGGTAAAGATCTAAGAGAAAATTGACCCTATCTTCTTCCTGGAATTTCCTATTAATTCTTAATTCTCAATATATGTTACCAATATCTAGAAATTTTAAAGTTAAAATTTTTTTCCATCCCCATGTTTATGTCTGATTTGTCCCAGGAAATATTGCTTAGTCTTGGTATATTCCAGTGTGTGTGTGTGTGTGTGTGTGTGTGTGTGTGTAGGGTTTGAGAGAAAGAACCACTTGGAGGCCATCAATGCTAACATGTGGGAAGGAAACTCTTGGATATACCTTGCTCAATGTTACTTGAGATTTTAACTATATAGTGTGGTTTCTGATTTGCAGCAAGCTATCAGGCTTTATCATTTGCAAACTTCTGATTCTTTTTTATTGATTTCTGCAGTCATTCTCTTCATTTTTTTTTCTTTTTGCTGAGATACATTTCTAGAGTTTGAGAATGCATGTCTCTCATCTGTTCTCAGTAGAGCTGACTTCTTGGCTTGCTCCCTCTGCAGCATGAAAACAATTTGCAACTTTTATCTTATGTATACAGAAATATCTGCATCTCTACAGAAGGTTTCAATTAAAGCAAGGGTTCCTGAAATTTCACATCTATGTTTCAACAGAAATAGCATAAACCGTTAAAAATGTTTTTTTAAAAAATCACTATTACTTCAACACTGGGTATTGGGAATGATATCATCAGAACATAAAAGAATTTCGCAAAGATGTTTGTGACATTGATATTGTACATGGCTAGCAGCTCCTTGTTAATATTGTGGTGGAAGCAAGATACTACATAGAAAACACAGAAATGAAAGGCCTAGTGTCTCAGGTCTTTGTTTCTTTGTTTTTAGGGCTGTGTGTCTGTGTTTGTATATATACTTGCAAATATCTTTCCTTCTCTGATTAGATGTGGGGTTATGATGACAGGTAGTTGGAACTTTAATAAATATTAAAATTGAAAGCACAGAGCATAATTAATGTTATTTCAAATCCATATTATAGTCAGTTCCAAATTTTGAGATCATATTATAATGAGTTTTTGCTTCATGTGTCTATGATATAAAATATGAAATCATTAAGTAGAAAATAAAAGGTGACATCATTTTCGTCAGTTTGTACTTCAATAGAAACTCTATCCAGGTCAAGTTTCTCAGGTTTACAGGCTGTAAAAACACCTGTTTATTTATAAAAGCACAAGTGATGCATAAAATTTAGAAAGAAGACAGACTGCAAAACACTCATATTTTGAAATATTATCCTTATTAATAGCTATTATTTAATAAAAAAATTAAACTGTAGTGATATAAAACTAAAACCATTTAGTACTTATTAGTTACAAAATATGTGCATAGCAGCCCTTGAAAAAGAAATGCAAAGACTCTTATTTACATGCATTATAGGTGAGAGTGTAAAATCTGTCTATAAATCAGGTTCTGAATTTTACTATAATTGTGCTTTTCAAAGTAGATAATTAAATTGCTATGTCTTTGGGAAAAGGTCAGCCTGTTGGGATAGCACAGATTAATCTCTCTAGGGCATTTGCTCTTAATAACCATGAATCGTTGTTTCATAAGCTTGAAGGCTTGGCGAGATTCCATCCAGCTGAAAATACTTTGAAAATGACAGGAATTCACTAAAAAACACTCTAATAGTTTTATTTAATCACCAATTAACCTGCATAAGCACCTTCGTGTTATCATCTACCAGTAAGCCCGTACTTCCATCAGATATCTGGGAAAATGAGAACAGGAAGCCTGCAGGGTTTCTTTGTTCATTCCTCTGTTTGGTTTGGTGCTGGTGCCCTGAACAAGATGAAGAGGGCAAGAGATATGAACTCAGGTTCAGACGAACTAAAACCTCTAATTCTATAAATTACTATTGAATGCCGTCTGGTTTTGTGTTTTTATTATAACGTATCCATGTTGTACCATTATACAAATTATCAAGAATAATTTATAACCTAACTTAAGAGTCCTAAAAGGTCCTTCCTAAGATATGCTGACAGAAACTCTGTCCACACAAACAAAAATGTCCTTTATTTAGAAAATGTCAGTCTCTTAACCCTCCTAATGAGGCAAAAACAAAATAAAAAATAAATAATATGATGATGAATTATCAAAAAGGAATATTCTCCTGTCAATGGGATTATCCAGTGTCCCATTTATATAGCCTTAAAGAAAAACAGCAGGTTGATAAATTATACATGAAATATCCTATTTCTAAAGAAAAACTACTAGAGTGTCTTAACACTCTTCATTTGTGAAGCTTTTAAAGTTGGGAGTCTAATATTTTTCCAAGTTCTACCAACATACTCAGCATACTCATAAATTACTAAAAGATATGAATCACACAGTAAAAGAACATTTTTAATGTTCTTTTATTAAAGCTTCCTTTTTATTTTGCAAGTTTACTTATGTTATAGGAAAACCTGTTGTTTAAAATAAAGGTTGTTGTTTTGAAATTATACTTGTTTTTTTCTTCTTGTCCATTATGCAAACTTGGGCTTTCTAGTAATATTCCTTGATTTTTTTCAGTATACTAAGTAAAGTTTTCCTTGTCTTGTATTTGAAAAAAAGGAGTCTGTTCCTTATCCTAATGTCTTCAATATGTATATTGGCATCAACAGCTTGAACTGCTAAGGAAAACGAGCTTAAGATCTTGAGATGGAAGCTTTTAAGATAAAAGCAGGAAAAAAAATGTACATTATTTTCTAGAAGAAAAGTCACATTTTTTAATTAGTCTTAACTGGATATGATCATAACAACAACAGAAATGTATTTGCTTCTCTGAATTGCTAAGTGGAGTTTTGTGATTATATTAGCTTGAACAGCTATAATCAACCACTATAAATTGAGTAGCTTATAAAAATAGAAATTTAATTCTTAACTGTTCTGGAGACTGAGGTGTCTGTCCATCATTGAAGAAAATTCAGAGTCTGATGCAGGCTCGATTTCTGGTGCATAGATGGTAATTAGACTATACCACCACATACTGGAAGGGGTGAGGGGCTCTTTGGGGTCTCTTACTTATGGTAGTAAGGCCATTCATTAGGGCTCATTACCTAGTCATCTCATAAGGGATCCACCTCATGATACCATCACACCAAGCATAAGGATTTCAACATAGCACTGTGGCACATAAATACCCATCCCGTTGCACAGGCACATGCCAATCACAAATCACACTTCAATATTCAAAACCATTTGACTAAAATTGATGCAATTATCTTTTCTATTGAGGGCAGACTTTTAAGTGCTAAACTTTATCAAAGTTCAATTATGAAGTCATGACCATTGTTAAATGATTATATCAACTAAAAACACTTAATAAATTTTGGTCTAGGGGAACATCTATTCTGAACCACCAAAAAAATTTTTGGTCAAGTCATAGACTCGTATATTTATCATCAGAAGTACTTTGACTCATCATCATTTAATATTTATAATATTTTATTTTTATTATTATTAACAAGCCCTTTTTATCATTTTCTAACAGAGATATTTAAGTGGACATTTATTACTTTTAAAACTTTATTCTTGGCCATTGCCAGTATTATACAAAATATTTTAAATAGATGTGGTAGCAATTTCAGCATGAGTTTATGAAGTTACTGGCCAGAAGGTATAGTTGCAAATAAATTGTTCGATAATATTTTTGACTGTTTCTGGAATCCTACACACTGAGGACCAGTATCTTCATGGCCTTTATGTCTTTCTACACTTAGTAAAAAATATTTACTGTACATTTCATATTTAGTGAAACCTTCCCAAATTGATCTATACCTCAAAAGGATCCTGTCAAAAATAAGCATAATCATAACTGTTGCTAGGTTTACAAATAATACATGTATTATTTTATGACATAAATATTTTATATTGTTAAAATATACAAAAGGCATCTAGTTTTTAAGTTGCTTTTATGCATGTTGTGAGAATTTACATAATTGTCTTTGATTTTTAATGTTAAGACTGACTTTAAAGATTCTTTGTTTTGTCAGCTGTTTTTTTAATGAGTTAAACATTCACATTCATTCTAGTCTATACTATCTAACAACATGGTAAAAACTTACTATGCCCTAAGGCTGTTTGAATCTGAAATTAATTTTATTTCTCTGCCAAATAATTTACTACTAATTCCTTGAAATCTCCTTACCCTGTTCCAGATCATTTGTTGCTTTTACCATTAATAAACCCATTAGCCTAAAAGTTATTGTTTAAAATGTGTTTTATATGATGATAACAATCTACAAAATCATTTGTTCATTGTTACATCCAAAATTCAGTTATTACTACTGAGATAATAACTCTTACCTCTAACTATGCTGTCTACAAAGGCTTACAATAGCTTTGGTTTTTAACAGAACATCCCTTCAAGCAATTCACCTCAAACTATTAAACTAAGAAATTAATGACTCTGTCTAGTATGGCTGTTTCTGGCAGATTCCTTGAGTAAGATAAAGTTTGTGTAAAGAAAGCACATTCTTTATCTGCTGTCCTTGACTGGCAATTTATCATGAAATTTGATGACCTTCCCCCCAACTCATCATTCTGATCAAACTTTCCCATTTCTATATAAAACTCCAGCTACTACCTGTGGTGTGTATAGTAGCTGTTGATGGTGTGTGTGTGTGTGTGTGTGTGTGTGTGTGTGTGTGCACGTGCGCACGCACACACACACACACACATGTTCATCTGAGTAGGGAAGAGAGATTTTTGACATGAAGAATAGTGTCTTAAGGAGTCATATGGCAACACTAAAGACTATAGATACTAAAAGAAAAATGAATCAGCTTTTGTCCCTGGGCATTTACCTCTGCCTCTCTGATATATATTGAGAACTTACCTAGTTCTCTGTCTGGTCCACCCTTGCAAAACTTGCTTATAGAAAGGAATTTGATTGATCCATTCACACTAAGATATAAACAATGAAAGGCTCAAATAATGTTAGAGAATAGGTCTTTATGTTTTCAAAGAAATCCAACTGAAAATTATAAAGAATCTTATCTAGTTAAGAAGTAGTGTTGCTTTTCAAGAATAATAACAATGGTAGTCTTAACATATGAATTATATTAATAAGTACATATGCAAGGCAAAATTATATGAATTTTACTTTCATTATCTCTTTTATTCTAATAACAACCCTTTGAGTTGGATAATATTATTTCAACTATGCAAATGTGTATCCATAGAGATGTCTTCCTGAAATTTCTGAAACCTTAGTGCTGTGGCAGTTAGTAATGTCTCTTGTCACTTAATAAGCTTTCTGTGTGTGGATCTGGAGAACTTGTATCTACAAAGCTCATCCTAATCTTTGAAAAGATATATGTTCCTGATGGACTATATGCACATGATCTTTATCTTATTTAAATCTTAAAATATGACAATGCCTATAGACTCTGGGGAAAACATAAAAATACTACTTGCAAGCACCAAAAGCAAGTGAAAATAGGGAAAAGTCGGACAGGAGGCTGCCCTTGGAGGAAGGCATAAGATGAGTCTGTCAGATCTGTGATTGGAGTCCCAAAGTAAAGAAGAAAAATGACTGGACAAAAATTAAGATATAAGAACACAAATTTCTCCAAAATTGATAGAAAATCAATTCACTACACACAAAACATAGAGAGAAAAATTTTAAATTAGAGGAAAAAAATGACACATTAAAACAAAGAACCTAAAACACAAAGGAGAATAGACTTCTCAGAAGAAATTCTGAAGGGCCTAAAATAAGAGAAAGACACTTTAAAGTGCTGGGAGAACAAGCCATCAATTCAGGAGTACATACTTTTTGAATATAACTTTCAAGAAAAAAAGGAGACATAGATTTTTTGCAGATAAGCATAAACTAAGATGATTCATCAGAAGAGCACTATAAGAATGATGGCAGGAAATAAAACCATATGGAAATGTACATCTGCAACAACAGAAGTTCTAATGACATATATATCTTTTTCTTCTTAATTTTATGAAAATATATATTATTTTATTAAACAGCTGGGAGTTTCTTAAATGTTACATGAAGTGGTACAATTTGAACACCAAGTAAACTGTGTAATGTAATGATACTTATTGCCTGACCTAGGGTCACCGCTAGAAAATACTTCAAAGAGGTTGACCTAAGTTAAATAAGCAAAAACAGAGTTTTCAAAATATATAACTAACATGAGATTTGAGAGAAAACTCTTAGAACAAATTATTTGAAAAATCAACATACAAACACTCATGCAAGATTAATAGAAAACACTGAGATGTGTGTAATTATGTAAAAATAAGTTAATCAAAAACTTTTTCACAAAGAAAACTGCTGCTTCAGATGGGTTCACTGTCGAATTCTATCAGACATTTAAAAGAAACACAATACAAATTATATATAAACTTATAGAAAATTAAGCAGGACAATTCCAATTTGTTTAGTAAAGCAATAATTTTCCTAATAACAAATCAGATAAAGCTACTACATACAAAGACAAAATATAGTTCAATGTCCCTGTAAGCATAGATGCAATAATTCTCTACAAAATATCAAGGAATCAAATTCAGAAATACATGTTGTGTCAATGTGATGATCAAGTGAGTATCATACCATGAATGCAAAGTTACTTTCATATTTTTTAAAGTCACTGTGATTTATCATTAAAAGGTTAAAATGAAAATCATGTGATCATTTCAATAGATAAAGTAAAATCTTTAAAACTCATATGCATCCATTTAGTAAATAGACCTCTGCAATTAAAAGTAAAAATGGAAGACAGTATCTTGAATTTGATGAAAAGAATATACAAAATACCTACAGCTAGGATACTGTTATTTAATGGTCAAAGACTGACTGCTTTACACATTGTGGTGGTGCATACCTGTAATCTCACCAACTTGGGAGGCTGAGACAGGAGGATCAGAAGTTAAAGGCCAACCTCAGAAACTTAGTGAGGCCCTAAGCAATTTGGTGAGAACTTGTCATTTTTCTTTTAAACATAAAAATAAATAAATAACAACACGATAATGACAAAGACATATAGAAAGCAGATCTGAAAGGAACCAGTGAAACAATATTCACAGCTAAGATATTTTTAAAAATGCATAATATGTTAAGATCTAAAAAACAAGTACTAGAACTAATACATGAAGTTACCAAAGTCAAAGTTGATATAAAATCATTTGTTCTTAGATACAATAGTGACAAAAATTGGGAAAAAAAACACTGAATTTTTTTTAAAAATTCAATTATGGTATAGCATCAAGGAATTGCAGATATTAAAAATGTATTTAGCAAAAGCAACACAATACCTTTACCCTGAATACTACAAAAGGTTGCTTACAAAAATTAAATGATGCCTTCAAAAAGAAAGAGATATACAGTAATGAATAAGCTGTAATGAGATAAAATAACACCTTACAATTCAATAATAAAATATCAACCAATATAAATAGACAAAATTGCTTGCACAGATCAACACAAGAAAAGGGGAATCCAAATCACTGACTGTCAGGTAAATAGAAATTGAAATCACTGTGGTAGATCATTGCACATCTACTGGAATAGTTAAAATTTAAAAGAACAGAAACACCAAATTTTGAGGCCAATAAGCAATTAGAATTCTTGTATCTTATTTATGGCAGTAATAAATGGTAAAAGCATCTTGGAAAAAGATCTATCAATTTTTTAAAAATTGAATGTATACTTACTTTCTGACCCTTCTAAATTACTGAACTAGGATGAATGGTACACAAAATTCTTATTTTTCATTGCTGGTTTAAAAGACTTTTTAAAATCATTGCTGTTTCTTAAAACTTTCCCTTCTGAAGTCGATGATACCCATATCTCTCACTGCCAAATTCTGAGACTACTCTTACTGTGGTGTAGATGTCTCTTGATGATTTCACTGATGAATTTTATTCCAGAGACTATTTTATACCTTTCTGTTCAGCAATTAATTGACTTCTTTGAATACCTACATGGCATCTTGGTACCATGATTTTGTGGCATTCTCAATTTCAAGGACTTACAATTAAACAGTTGCCAAACTGGCAAAGCCCCATCTCAGACTGTGTCTATAGTTGGGATTTGAATTATTTTTCTGTGACTTATAGTTTTTAATTTGCTCCACTTTCACATCTGCTTTTTTTTATTTTTTTGCTTTGCTTTCATTGTGACCTCTGATCCTTCAACACCTGCTCATTTTCCTGGCCTTTTTCTTTCTTCACTTATTGGGACTTAGCACCAAGCCTTGAAACTGGACACCTCCCATAAAGGTTAGTTAAACTGAACTGAATCCACACACCTCTCTGGATTGGCTGCACATTGTGACCTGTCATCTCCAGGTCCCCTTTATAGTACTATAGAACCACTCACCCCTTGCACTACATTACTGGGCATATAATCATGTATCCTTGGATTTTACTGTTTTCTCTTTTCTACTTTATCGAATGATGATACACAGAGTCATAGAAGTGATGATTGCTTATAATAATTACTATAGCTAAGCTCATTGTATTCTTTTTGTGTTCTATTCCTACTCTGTCCCCCACAGTAATTATTCCAATCTTTTAAAATTTCTTTCCATTCTTGTTCCATTCCATTTCTTTTCTGATTTAAAAAAAAGGCTTTCTTGTTTTCTAGCATAATATTTCAATATTTGGTACCATTTTATACTGGCATCTACAAAAGAACAGGTTTTATTAATAAAATCCACCATACCTGCTCCTTCCATGTCTTTTGCCTTTGCTGATTTCCCCTCTTCTATAAAGTTACTTAATTCCCCTGCATCAAAAAAAAATATACACCTCCATTGTATACCTCACATTACTATCCCTGATAAGTCAAAAGACAAATCTGAACTCACCCCTTCTATTCTTCAAGCGTGTAATTTAGTCCCTGTCCCTTTAATCACTCAAGCTACACCATTGTGGTAACCACTCTCAGAAGGGCCACTTGCAACTTTGCACCAAAATTGATGCTCTCTGTTTCCTCCATTTTCATCTATTTTTGAGTTGCCAAGGTAGGAAATGCTCAAACACACTATACTAAAATCTTATCTTTGACGTGGCACCTATGTCCCTACTTGGATTCCAAAATCATCTTGTATTTTCTCCTTAAATACTTATTTGTTGATAATTTTTATTCTCCACTTTCTATATATCCTTCTCTTTCATCTTCAAAAGTAATAAAGCTTAGCCATAATTTGGCCATATCATCTCAGTAATTTAATTATTTATAAGATATACCCCACATTGGTACTGGTGAAGTGCTTCCTTACAAACATCTGGGTCTCAGTTCTTCTGTACCTCTTTCATCAGATATATATTTCCTTTCCTTATCCTATTTTTCACTCTCCTATCCATGTTCAGTACTCAATATCCACTTTTGGGAGCCATGTTAGTTCTAACTCATGTGGAACTTTTTGTCTGAAATTTCTAGAACCTAAGTACCTAAAGCAGTTTTTCCCTCTGCATTGCATGCATCCGTTACCATAGCTATTGCTTTTTATAATTGTTACTGCACCAGTCCAGGGAATTTCTTCACTGTGGTTGTCTATTGCTCAGTTTTAAATTTTTAGCTGTAGAAGCAAAAATATAAAGCTGCCTACTATAAGAAAATTCTTCCTCACTTGCTTTGTGCTCTCTAACTCTTCTTTGCCAACTCTGCAAGGATTAAATTATAATCAGTTTACTTTCTACTCAGTGAAACGAATTTGCTCCTATCCATTTACTGCATCAATTCTAAACCCTTCTTAAAAGTTTTCAATATTCTTCATAAACTGAGCTAAACTCATGTATTAGTATTTTATTCCAACCCACAAAGTTCCTTTCATGACACAGATTTCAACTGCCCTAACAGTGTGATGATTCTTGTCAGCACACCTTGCTTAATGGAGTTTACTTCACCCTGTGGCCCTTCGTTCTTGCTCCACCATTATTAATCCTATGTATTATTCATGGTCAAACTCAAGTCTTAACTCATCAAAGAGCTATTCTTCAATTATTATACTGTTCTCATCTTCTCTTTCCCTTTTAACATTTATTCTGCACCATCACTAGGTATTTGGGTAAAAATATTATTGCATTCATTTTTTTTCAAGAAAATTGTCAAATTCCTGCTGTCAGGTGCTTTATTAAATAAAAATATTTATTGACAGAAGGGAAGTAGACTTATTTCAATTTTCAGTACCTGAAATATTATATATTCAGAGTGTTTGCTGGGTGCCAGATGCTATCTGAAATTCATTTAATCCTCCCAACCACACTCTGCAGTTGTTGTTATTAAATCCATTTAATAAATGAGAACTGAGGTTTTGAGAGGTTAAATCTCCAAGGTCATAGAGCTAATCAAAACCAGATATGTTTGATCGCAAAGCCCATAATCCTTCCATTATACCTGGAAGATTCCAAATACTTGTGAAATGATTGTTTAAAATTAGAAGACTTTGAGTTGGTTTAATATGATGCTGAGTATTTGTATATGAATTGGCTGGTAATTTTGAGTCTACACTCTGAAAAGAAAACTCTTTCTTATGCCATTTTTTTTATGTTGGTAGTGAATATGTTTTCTGGTTTATTCTTTTCTGCCCTAAAATGCCATAGTGAACTATGAAGTTCTTCATAATCAATGTTAATTTGTATTATGTGGTAAAGAAACCATGAGTCCAAGTGGTTGATATTAAGAAACTGTCAAAATGTACTGGAACTATTTTTTTTTCTCACAACAACAAGCAACAAATTAATAAGATGATAACATCTTAAAAACCTGCTCATACTGTGGTATTGAGATTAATGGAATATGAGTGTTTGGTGATAAGGGTTTTTAAAAGGTTATACTGTGAAGTTTTACCACATAAAGAATAACATACATATGATAAATAGTGAATGGGAATAAGGTTAAAGGAAGTCATACACAACTTTCCAATTGTATCTTGTGCAAGTCAAATATACTCTGACCTTTAGGGTAGAGAAAAAATTGACAGAACTTCACAGAACAACAACCAAAAATAAATAATATGAGCAAAAACAAACAAACAAAATGGATCAGGGGAAATGTATCTCTTTTATTATATTAGCTAGAAATAATTATGAGAAAACAATATAGAAAATAATCCATGTATAATAGAAAGAGTTTGTTAGTATACCTGAATGAAATTTCACTCCAGACTCCTGAAAGGAAATACAGTGGATGAACAAAGGAATGTAGAACTTTTTTCTGACACCATATTTGGCTGGGAAACCCCAGGAGTCTGATTTCTTTGAAGGGCTGGTATCATTACGTAATGCCTTCAGAGATATTAAAAGAGACGGAACCATATTTCTCTTTCACTGCTTATCTTTTGAGTTATTAATGAATCAGCTTGAATTTTCTCTTCTGGTTAAGGGTCCTAAGAGGCCTGTGCGAATGCTGTTTGCTTTGTTTGGAAACATCCCAATCTGAGGACCTGAGGGTTCTTCTAACACCTGGAACATTTTGGTAGCAGGGCATCTCACCAAATCCCCTACTGTTTTGTTTCCAGTGACTTCACAGCAATCAATCTAGACATGGGAGGCTGTTGATATCCATCACCCTTTATCTCCATCCATTCAGTGGCTGCAGAAGATGTTTCCTTTTTCCCTTCCAGAGGAAGAAAGAGCCTCAAGTGGGAAGAAGAAAAGAAAAGCAACCTAGTTGATGTCAGGGGACTTTGAGGCAAATAAGAACTTTCTATATGAGAATAAGGAATGAAGAAACATGACAGAGATGACAAAAAAAGACATATCTTTCTGTCAACAGTCTTACTTTCGTTCCGCTGAGATCCATTAGCAGCTGTGAAGTGTGAAAATTAGGAGCGAAAGCAGAGATGATATTTTAAGACGGAGAATGCAGCAAGCGCTCACATTTCTTTATCACATTCCTTATTTTCCATCAAACATGTTTCATTGTACTTTTTTTTTTTAAATGTTTGCTCAACAGATTCGAATATTGCCCAGCAGTCTGATGAGGGAACTGATCTGGGACAGAACGATAGCATCAGGGGCCTATTTCCCAAGAGAATCTTTCAAGAGGACAGGGAAGGAAGCAGATGTTTTCTATCCACAATTGATGCTGGAGAGCTACCATTACTCCCCTCCTAACCACATGCTCTAGGCCGTAATCATGTACTCCCTTCTTCTGCTTTCATAGGCACAGCAGCATGTCATAATTCAAATCCTGTCTTGTTGACACAGCTTGCTTCAGCTGTTCACATAGCAAATTGTTTGTTCACTGAAACCGAAGACACAGCAGCTCTTTGTGGAGTGACTAAAGGGAGCTGTGGATTTCTGGATGATGTTTGCAGTCGAGTGTACTGCCACTGCCGCACGGGGGTCTAGACACATCACACAAATATGTTTACACTCTTTCAGTCCCAGCTACGTATGTGGTATTTCCATTGCTGCATTAGCCAAAGCAAGGCCTATGCATCATTTGATGAAACTTCTCTAAAGCCTCAGACCACTGCAGAGCAACTTGATCAAATTCCTTTCTGAACCAAAATGCAGCCTTTTTCAAAGGAGGGAACAAATGTAAAAGCATAGACAACCAGGACTACTATGTGGGACATAAAATGTCTCTTACATGTCATTGCATCATCCTGGAGTAAACTGAACCCTTCTTTTTTTTTTTTTTCATAAGTTCACTTCTTACTCAGTGGCAACTTATTGCATATTATTTCATTTCAAGAGTTTGCCCCATAAAATGTGATTGGCCTTCATAGGTTCACTATAGCAAGCTAGGGGAGCAGAGGATTGACACAATATTTCTCATCTCAGATGCACACAAATTATACAACCTGGACAAAAATCCCTCTAAGACTTAGTATTTTTATCTGTGGTAATAGATCTAAAGTATCTCAAAGACCCATTCAAGTTTTTAAATTCCATTTTCTCTAAATTAATGCTTGGTAATCAAAGCTGCAAATCAGTACATTTGCAATCTAATCATCTTTCCAAATGATTACAAATACTTTACAAAGACAAAGTCCAGATGCCTAATTTTCTCTGCTCTTCTAAAGGTGCTATGTTAACAGACAGAATTTTCCCATGAAAAATGGCCAATTTTATATAATCAGCTCTCTCTCTTTCCATTCCACTCTGATTAGCCAAGTCCAGGACTCTGTAGATTTTCTGGTTGGCCTTTTTGAATTTCAGTTAGTCTGCCCATGATCCCTCCCTCTCCAATCCAATTCCTTTATGTCACAGCCAGAATTATCATTGTTTCATCCCCCTTTCAAAGGTATAAGTTATATATATATATATATATATATATATATATATATATATATATATATAGGCAACTGTAAATCTAAATACTTTAGTCCAGCTCTCAACGCTTTTGTATTTATACCATCAAAATAAAGCCCCCAGAATTATCCATTGGAGATAGATTAGATTTCTCATGAACTGAGCTATGACACTGTGTTGGTCAACTTTTAGCCACTGTGACCAAAATATCTGACAAGAACAAATTAAAGAAGGAAAAATTTCTTTTGAACTCACGGTTTCAGAGATTCAACCCATAATGAGTGGACTTCATTGCTTGGGGCTGAAGGAGATGCTGAACTTCATGGCTCAAAGGTGTGGCAGAGGAAAACTTCACATCTCACAGCAGTCTAGAGAAAGAAAAGAAAGGGAAAAGAGGGATTAAAAAAATCACCAAGGGTACACCCCCCAGGGACCCACCTCCTCCAGCCATGACCACCTGCCTACAGTTCTACACAATACTCCATTGAAATAAGAAATCCATCAATTGGATTAATCCACTGATGAGGTTACAGCTCTCACAATTTATTGATTTCATCTCTGGACATTTCTGCATGCCTAACACATGAACTTTTCAGAAGATGCGTCAGATGTATATCAAAACAGTCACTTTCATTTCTACCTATGTGGTTATTTTCTTCCTGGTGTGATTTGTATGACTTGGATTCTTCTGATCTTATACTTTTCTGTGTTCCTCTCATTATTTGAATCACAGTATATACCTCAGGCTCCTTTCTCTTGGTATTTCACAGGGCTGTCTGGCTTATATTCCTTCTATTTTAATTAACAGTCAAAAAAGTGGTATTTTAGTGGGACAAAGATTAGTGTGCCTCTCCCCATACAAGAAAGGAACCCAAATTACTATACACTGAATTGGAGGTTGAATTAAGGCATCACTAATTATTTTAGCCTCGAATCAGATAACCATACCCTATAGACTATATATAAATTACACACATATTTTGTTTCTTAGTGCTTAACAAAGATTTAACATGTCTCCCATCTAGATATTAAGTCTGAAGGGGACAGAAACCAGTATCTGAATTTCAAGTTTTCATTAAACATAATGCAAGGCACATGATAGTTCTTCATAAATTAATTGTTCCCCAATTGCTTAAGAAATTCAACAATTCCTTATTGTTTTATAATTAAAATATATATTTTGGATTTTGTGTGTGCATGTTGAATATGAAAAAAATAAATATTTTCAGGTGATAATTAGGATAGTTATCACAGACACTTCTAAAAGAAATGCGTAAAGGCTAAAAAGACACTAATTTTGAGAATATCTTTTCTGTTGAAGTGGATGGTTTCATTAAAAGGTATCAGTACTGATGCTTATTTTATTTTTAATGAAGTTAAATGAGCACAGCTGACAGTTAAAAAAGAAAAATAGGAACCAACAAATGAAGCCTGCCATATTTGGTTAGCTCTTCACTGTAAGGAAAAAAGACAAAGTGTTTATCATCTGCCATAATAAAATACTATTATACACACATTTTATTCTTATTATCAAGGGAGAGGGATGATTTTTCACCACAATATGGCAGACTTTCTTGATATCACAAACTTGGAATGAACCTAGAGAACAGAAACTTTTGCTGATGCTCTTGAATAAATAGAACTAGGTATTCCTCAAACACTTTAAGGAAAGGTAAAATGAATACTAATACTCAAACATAAAAACTGTAGTTAATGAATCTTAAAAGAATAAAACTACATATTTTCAAAGGACTAATTTGTTCTTACCTACCTGTGTAACTTTCATAATAAAAATTTCTTAATTTTATTACCTTTCAACTTATATTTTGCTTCATTTTTCTGATATTTGTGAAATACTCAGTGAAGAAAGGAGAGAAATTATAGTGTGTGTGTGTGTGTGTGTGTGTCTGTGTGTCTGTGTGTCTGTGTGTGTGTGTATGTAAGAGAGTGAGACAGACACAGAGAGAGAATTTTCCCTAAGTGACATTCTTTCTTCTTTGGGTAAAAGATACAACTGTGTTTTGCTTTCATCACTATTTTTGTCCTTGTACCTTGTGTCAATTTTCCCAGAACATAACAACAACTAAAGCCTGAGCTGCATGCTGGTAAGACATACATAGATGGCTGGAGACAGCTTTCTAACAGGCAGTTCTCCAGAGGAGACTCAGACCTCTTATGCCCTCAGCCCTATCTCATACATAATAAAGGGGTCTCTAGCGGAGTGTTCTTCTGGTAAGCACAACTCCCTTTTAGGCTGTCCTATGCAGAAGAAAATATGAAATTCATTATCTGGCAGTACCTGGACTTAAATTGAACAAAATATTATATAGCCAGATGGGACAATTGCTGAATCTTTTTCTGTGTATGCCAGGATGTTAAAGATAAAGGATGTGGTAGGCATTGCTGTAGATTATTGGAATTTCAGTATATTAATATAATTGTGTTTTTTATCTACATTAATATTAACATTTGGAATTTCAACTTTTCATTGCTGGAATAGAGAAATACAAATGATGTGTTATTGTATTTACCTTATATACTACAACTTCGCTAAAATCACTCAATTCTTCTTTGTAGACTCTTTGGAGCTACATACCTATACAATTGTATTTTTTTTGTGGATAGATAATATTGTGATTAATAATTTCCACTGTTGGAGAAGAATGGAGAGAGCAGGCATTCTTGTCTTTTTCCTCATTTTAGGGGCAGATAAATAAATCTGTAACTAAGATATTGGCTGCAGGTCTTTTGTAAACCTTTTATCATGCTGAGGTGATGTGGTTTATTCCTAGCTGGTGGAGAGATTTTATCAATAATAAAGTATGGAATTGAGTCAAGTGCTTTTTCTGCATGCCATGAAATAATTATATGCTTTTTAGTATTAATAAATTTATTTATTTATATTGAGTCCTTTGTTGCCCAGGTTGGTCTTGAACTAGTGGGCTCAAGTGATCTTCCTGCCCTAGCTTCTCAAGTACCTGGGACAACAGGAATTTGCCATCACACCCAGCTTAATGATAATGTTCTAGACACATTGTGACTTTCTTTTTAATATTTTGTGGTTTGGGGATTGGACCCAGGGCCTTACATAAGTTAGGTCAGTGCTCTACAAATGAGCTACATATCCAAGCCATATAATTTCCAATTTATTCTGTTAATATGATCAAGTACATTGACTGATACTTATATATTAAACCAGTCTTGTATGCAAAAATAAACCCTCCTTATTTGTGATGTGTTATACTTATATGTTGCTGCAATTAGTTTCATAATAATGTTGAAGATTTTTTCTGTCTGTATTTACAAATATTATTGATCCATTATGTTTTTTCATCTTTGATATAAGGATAATAATGGCACTATAAAATAACTTAAGTGTTTCCTTCTCTTCTATTATCTAGAAAAGATTGTATAGTATTTAAACAATGCCTTTCTTGAATATTTGATAGACTTTAAGAGGAAAAGCATATACACTTGGAATTTTCCATCATTGAAATATTTATAACTAAGAATACAAATTTTTTTTATCAGTGTAAGGATCTTCAGGTTACCTACTACTTACTAGATGAGGTGTGGAAGTTTATGTCCATTTTAGTCAGTTTGGGAAGTTCTAACAAATTACTACAGACTATGTGGTTTATAAGCAACAGAAATTTATTTCTCACAATGCTAGAGAATGAAAGGTCATGATCAGAGTGCCAGCACTGTTGGTTTCTGGTGAAAATCCAATTCTGGGTTGCAGATTGCTAACTGACCCCATGACTTCACATGGCAAAAAAAGAGGTAGCTAGTCTCTGGCCTCTCCTTGTAAAAGTGTTAATCCCAACTCATGAACAATCCAACCTTATGAACTCAGGCCCCACCTCCCAAACTCTCACTCCACAATCAGGGTCTTAGCAAAAGTTTTAGGGAGAAACAAATATTTAATCCATTTCAGTGTTTTTCAGACAGTTGGTTTATTTTACCCAATTGTTTTTTTTCTGGTTGTTTTCCTTGTTATCAGTTTAATATCAATGGATTCTACAGTGATCATATTATATTTTTAATACAGACATGATGCAAAGTGTGTTTTCAGGCAATAGTGGAACTAAACGGGGGGGGGGGGGGAGAGAGAGAGAGAGAGAGAGAGAGAGGTGGGAAATGAATACTAACCAAATAGTGATCATGCCTTTTTCATTCTCAATGTTGATATTCCATGACCTTTTCTTCCTGTGGTCAATCCATTTAGAGGCTCATCATATTAATGACTTCAATTGTATTTGTGAATTGGATAGGCTGTCTTTCAATTTTGCCATGTTTGGTTTTATACATTTGAAAATTATGTTATACGGTAAATGCACACTGTAGAATTTTATGTTTTCTTAAGAGACTGGACACTGTTGTTACGTGATATTCTGTGAAACCAGAAGTAATACCTCATTAGATATAAAATGTGCAAGCACCTTAATCTTAAACTCTCCTGTACAAAAGTTGTGAGAATTTAATCACTATTGTTCATCAGCCACCCAGCTTATGCTATTTCTTTAGTTCTTTTTAATATTTTTTTCTTTTTTTTTTTTTTGCTGGTGGTGTTGGGGATTGAACCCAGAACCTTTTTCATACAAGGCAAGCACTCTACTGACTGAGCTATATCCACAGGCATTATGGTATTTCTTTAAAGCAATCCAAATAGACTAAGTCAGTAGTCTTCCATCCTCTTCAGTTTTTTGGAAGAATTAAAGAATATTTATTTTAATTTTCCCTTAAATATTTTGTGGATATGACCAAAAAGGAATGAGGTCCTGAGGTGTTTTTTTATATTTTTGTTTACTAATTCAATTTTTGAAGTCCTAATTGATCTGTTCACATTTTCTGTGTCTTCTTGACTCAGACATTGCAGGTTGTGTTCTAGGAATTTATCCATTTCCTCTAAGTTACCTAATTTTTGGCATAAAATTATTCATAGTAATCTCCTACATCTTTTCTATTTCTGTGCTATCAGTTGCAATGTTTCCTTTTACATTTATCATTTTATTCGAGTCTTCTCTTTTTATCTTTTAAACCTTAGTTTGATTAACCTATTCTGTTGTTTTTCTAGTATCCATTTCTTTCCTTTTTCCTCTCAATTATTTTTTTATTCTACTAAATTTGGATTGTTTATTCTCATTTATCTGATTCATTGAGGCATAAATAGTCCCATATCCAATGGCATAAAAAATAAATATTTAGTGCATCAAAGGAATGAAAGATCTGTACACTGAAAATTTTAAAAAAACATAGAAAAAATGAAGAAGATGAAAAAAAAACTATCCCATGGATTGAAAGAACTAATATGTTTAAACATTTAAATTATTCAAGCTAATCAATTCACATATTCAGTGTAATCACTTTCAAAATTTCAATGGTATTTTTTCACAGAAGAAGAAAAAACATCCTAAAATTCACAAGGAACCACAAAAGATCCTGCATACCCAAAGCAAAACTGGACAAGAACAAAGTTGGAAGCATTACATTTCCTTATTTCAAGGAACACTACAAAGCTAAAATATTCAAAACAGTATGATGTTTATATAAACACAGAAACATAGTTTAACAGAACAAAATAGCCCAGAAATAAACCCATACATTAATGT
This sequence comes from Spermophilus citellus, assembly GCF_964194105.1. Classification (NCBI taxonomy): domain Eukaryota; kingdom Metazoa; phylum Chordata; class Mammalia; order Rodentia; family Sciuridae; genus Spermophilus; species Spermophilus citellus. The sequence goes on along the minus strand of NC_138188.1, from coordinate 135,735,421 downwards.
TTGGTTGATCTTTGAAAAAGATTTCAAGAACACATGATGGGGAAAGGACCACCTTCAGTAAATGATGTTGGAAAAAACAAATATCCCCATATAGAAAAGTGAAATGGGATACTTATATCATATAAAAAATTTACCTCAAAATGCATTGAAGAATAAATGTTAAAAACTAAGACATAAAAACATAAATCAACAAAAAGAAAATATAGAAAAAATGTTTACTGAAATTGTCCCACACAATGATTTTCTGGCTAATCCCAAAAGTAGAGGCAACTAAAGCAAAAATTGACAAATGATATTGCATTAAACTAAAAAGTTACTGCACAGTAAAGGAAAAAAATATATGAGTGAAGAGACAATATATGGAATAGAAGAAAATATTTGCAAACCATACATCAAAAAATATCCAAAATATATAAGGAACTCATAAAGCTCAATAACAAGAAAGCAAATAGCATAATTAAAAAATCGACAAATAACCTAAAGAGAATTTATCAAAAGAAGAGGTATAAATGACCTACAGGTGTATAGTAGTATGCTCAATGTCACCAATCATCAAGGAAATGCAAATTAAAACCATAAGGCAGCATCTCATACCTGATAGAATAACTATCCTTTTCAAAAGAAAATGTGTGTGTGTGTGTCCACGCGTGCACGCATGTACTATGTATGCTTTGGCAAAAACATAGAGAAAAGTGAACACTCCTGTACTGTTGTTGGGAATATAAATTTGTACAAACATTATAGAACAGCATAGAGTTTCCTCAAATAAAATAGAATTACTATATGATCCAGCAATCTCATCTCTGGATATATATGTCCAAAGAAAAGGAAATCAGTATTTGAAGGTGATATTGACATTCTCATATTAATTTCAGTAGTATTTATGATAATTAACGTGGAAACAACATAAGTATCTACTTATAGAACAATGAATAAAGCACATGTGATATATATGCAAAGAAATTATTTTTCAGCTTAAAATGGGAAGGGAATATTTTCATTTACAACTAAATGCATAAACTTAGAGAACAGTATACTAAATTAAAAAAAAGTCAGGCACAGTAATACTGCATAATTTCACTTCCACATGGAATAAGTTGAACTGAGAAAAGCAGACATTAGAATGTTGATTGCCAGGGACTGGGAATGGGGGAAATGTGGAGATGCTGATCAAAGTGTACATAGTTTCAATCATGCAGGACAAAGAAATCTCTAACATAATGTACAGGATGAAAATTATAATTAAAATATAGAGAGAATCCTTGAATTATGATGGGTTCACATCTTGATTAACTCCTCATGAGTTGAAAATACCATAAGTAACAGTGTTTAACATACTTGTTGAACACCATATCTAAGCAACATGGTACACTGCAGATTATGAGTTTACCCCCTGTGTTTGCATAACTCATGGAAGGGTCACTGCTCTGCCCAGTAGAGTAAGAGTATGGTGCCACCTATTTCTAGCCTAGGAAAACATTAAAATTTAAATTTACTATGTGGTTTCTATTACTTGTATATCCCATTTTGTTTTCACCATTGTAAGTAAAAAAAAATCAGAGGCTAAATTTTCTGAAGTCAGGGACTATCAACATATTGTATTCTTGAAATTTACCAACAGTAGAATTTAATGTTCTCACCACACACACAGGTATACAAATGGAAACTGTGGGAGGTGATAAATAACAATTTAGTTCTGTGCAGTAATGATTTAACAATGTTTATTAATCCTAAACCATTTACTTGTATACCTTAAATATATAGTTTTTAAATTTCCACTATATTTCAATAAACCTAGGAAGAGGAGAAAGTCCAGAAAAGAGAGTCCTAAATATTAATAAATAAGGGGATATATATATATATATATATATATATATATATATATAACTGATCTTCAATTGAAGGGGAAAATATAAGCAAGAGGCTATCAGTCATTATGCTAAAGACTTTATTAGTGAGAACTAAAATAGTATCATTTATTGTTCTTATTAAATTTTTGTGTTCAATTTTAAGAATTCACCCATACATCTTTTAATTCAGCAACATATATATGTCTTTGAAAAGGATTTATGTTATGAACAAAAAACAGAATAACTTTAAACTCCTGATGTAAAGTAAAAAAACATTTATTTCATTTATGCTCTTTGTCACCAAATTTATAAAAATGTATTTACAATTAACATCGATTTCTATAGTTTTTTAAACTTATTTTTTATTGTTTATTTGTTTTGCCATCCTGGAGAGGACCCAGGGGCACTCTACTGCTGAACTACATCCCCAGCTTTTTTTCATTTATTTTGAGAGAGTGTCTCACCAGTTTCTCACCCTGGCCTTGAACTTGCAATCCTACTGTATCAGCCTTTTGAGTATATGGAATTATAAGTGTGCACCACCTCATACATCTCAATGTTTTCTTTTAAGCTTAGATAATATTTTTCCCTATACCTTTGTAGATTTGACTACAATTTATCAGAATACACACTATTACAGAATCCAGTTTTTTATTCTTTCTAAGCATGAGATAGATACCTCTTTAAAAATTCTGAGTTCAGGTTGACTCGCTTAGTGTTTTATTCGCACTGGCTCATTTCACCTTCTGTGCTCAGCCAGCCAAGTCTCTGATTTCAATAGGAATATTGGCCACTCAGGATCACATTATGTTTCAGTATCATTTGTATCAATTCTTTGGGTTCAGGATGGTTTTTATGAAATGGGCTGGAAGTGGTGAGATTTTCAGCACCTTCAAGCCTGAAGGAGTTAATTTTCAAGGCTGAACTGTTCCCATAGTTCCGACTGTAACTGCTGCTGATTATTTTTATGTTGTAATGAAGCAATAATGATCAAAGCACAGGGCATTTCTTAGGGATTCATGACTGGCTGGCTTTGCCTCGGGCCATTAACCCCCTGTCATTAATTCCCCTGGAAATGCATTGTGCTGAGGTCATTATTGTTAATAACAGAGCTGTATGAAAACATTTGCACACACTCTGAAGTAAAACTGTTGATTATTTTCTGCTTATACAAATTTTAAGATTAAAAGACCAAAGGGATTTTATTCTTGGAATATATATATATATATATATATATATATATATATATATATACATATATATATATAATGTGTATGTATGTGTGTGTATATATGTATATATATATATTTTTCACATATACATACATACACATACATAAATGTTTATTTACATATTTATATTTATACATACCATTATTTATGTATTTACATATTAATATAGATTTATGTATTTCTATTTACATACTTATATATTTACATATTTTGAAGATTTTTTAAACTTTCATATTTAATTATAGCTACATTCTTAATTATAACAACAAATACAGAAAGAATGTACTTTGTTTTCCAACTATAAATCTGTTTATTAATACCACTGGGAGAATGAACATGAATAAAACTTTCTTGGTGAAGTAATTCCCTATTCAGTAAATCTATTTTTGTCTGTGGGGCACAGTTGCCCACACTTGTAATCCCAGCAGCTTGGGAGGTTGAGGCAGGAAGAGTATGAGTTCAAACCCAGCTTCAGCAATTTAGCAAGGCCCTAAGCAACTCAGCGAGATCCTGTCTCTAAATAAAATTTTTAAAAAGGGCTGGGGTTGTGGCTCAGTAGTTAAACGCCCCTGAATTCAATCCTTGGTACCAAAAAAAAAAAAAAAGTAAAGAATCTATTTTTGTCCTCAGTTATAATTTCTTCAAATAATGACAATAGTGACACTTAAATCATACTCACAATGTTTATTTTTTAAATTTTTGTGTAAGTATTCTATATACGTATCACCAGGCCTTACCAAAAGAGTAGATAAGGGATGAGATATAAGGTGCACAGTTAGACATAAGAAAAATTAAAGAACAACACAGTCTACATTCTGTTTAAAGTTTCAAGAGCCATTTGATAATCAAAGAATTATAATTAAAACATCACTTTAGTTGAGTTTCTCTAACAGGTAGCTGGTTGCCACCAGAAACAGGTAAGACACAATGAGACACCTGTCATCAAATAGAAATTTGAGCAAAACTAAGAAACTCAGTCTTCCCTTTACTACTTGAAAATGTAGTTTCTGTGGCAAATCTCAGGCACTGTTGAAGTTAGCATGCTGAAATAGATAACCTCCAATTTTCATTAATAGATTCATATATAATTGTAATTTAGTGTTTTTCTTTTATATTCTACCTATTTAAATTTTAAATTGTGAAGTGTATAAACAAAAGAGGTTGGCTAGTGGAATATTCCAGATATTTTTCCAACAAAGTTCACTGATTCTAATGGAATTATAAAGACATAAATATCAGGGAAGTATAGAAATGTAAATCTTTAAAAAAATTATCAAATAAAAAGCAGCTCTGATAAAATATTTTTAACCCCAGAGATACTAGGAAAAAAAGTAGTTCGAGCTTTATAGCTCAAATAGGAGCAAATAAATGCAATGTGAATTACTGGAAGGTCTGTCCTTATTTTACAGATGGAAAAACCAAGCCTCCAATAAGTAATTTAACTGAGGTAAATCATGTATTGAAAGTAGAACCAGAATTTAATTTGCTCACATATTGTCCTCCTTATTTCATATGCTTTTGTCACAAAGAAATATTCACTATCACTTTTTAAAAACACTTCTAAATCACAGATGGCAACTAGTTTTCAATACATGCAATGATGGTTAATTTTATGTATCAACGTGGTTGGACCACAGTGCCCATATATTTAGTAAAACACATTCTGGGTGTTTCCATGAGGATCATTTTGGATGACATCAACATTTACAACAATGGACATTGAATAATGCATTTTATCATCCATATTGTTCTTGAGTCCAAATACTTTGATAGAACAAAGACTGACCTCTCTTGAGCAAAAATGAATTCTGCCAGCAGACTGCCTTTGGACTCAAAGGGCAGTACTTGCTTGAGTCTTTTGCCTTCTAACCTTTTCTGAGGATTGTGGATTTACTAAAATCTCATAATTGCATGAGCCTATTCTTTAAAGTAATTCTCTCTGCATATGTAAATGGTGGTTCTGTTTCTCTGTCAAATCTAATTAATACAGATTTTTTCTAATCTAATTAATACAGATGTTTTCTTCTCAACAAAATAAACAATCAGTGAGGTGAGTAGAGAGCCTACAGAATGGGAGCAAATTTTTACCACATGTACATCAAATAGAGCACTAATCTTTAGGATATATAAAGAACTCAAATATCTTAACACCAAAAAACAAATAACACAATGAATAAATGGACCATGGAACTGGACAGACACTTCTCAGAAGAGGATATACAATCAATCAACAAATATATGACAAAAATATTCAAAATTTTTAGCAATTAGAGAAATGCAAATCAAAACTACTCTAAGATTTCATCTCACTTCAGTCAGAATGGAAGCTATCAAGAATACAAACAACAATAAGTGTTGGTAAGGATGTGGAGAAAAGGGCAAACTCATACATTGCTAGTGGGACTGCAAATTGGTGCAACCAATCTGGAAAGCAGTATGAAGATTCCTTGGAAAACTGAATGGAACCACTGTTTTACCCAGCTATCCCACTCCTCTATTTATACCCAAAGGACTTTAAAAAAACAGCATACTGTAGTGATGCAGCCGCATCAATGTTTATAACAGCACAATTCACAATAGCTAAATTGTGGAACCAATCTAGATGCCCTTCAGTTGATGAATGGATAAAGAAAATGTGGTCTACACACACAATGGAATATTACTTAGCATTAAAAGAGAATAAAATCATGGCATTTGAAGTTAAATGGATGGACATGGAGAATATGATGTTAAGTAAAATAAGCCAATCCCAAAAGGCAAATGCAGAATGTTTTCTCTGATATGAGGATGCTGATCCATAATGGGGATGGAGTTTAGGGAAGCATGAGAGGAAAATTTAGATAGGGCAAAGGCGAGCCAGGGGAAGGAAGGGGGCAATGGAATAGGAAAGATATTGAAATGAGATGGACATCATTACTTAAGTACATGTATGAAGACACAAATGGTGTGACTCTATTTTGTGTACAACCAGACATGAAAAATTGTGCTTTATATGTGTACTCTGAATTGAAATGCATTCTACTATCCTATATAACAAATTAGAATAAATAAATTAATTATAAAAAAGAAGAACAGATATAAAGGATATAGTATGAATTTAGAAATATTATTAATTGAAGTAGTCAAGGAGCTATCTCCACCACCAGAAAGAAAAAGAACAATAACAACAGCCTTAGTGGAGTGTGGGACTGACATGAAGATCTAGTGACATTTTACTGATGCTTTGTCCATGGTGAAATTACTAAAACCCTTTATATTTGATATACCTAGAATCTGTTTTCCTTTTTCAAAAGAATCTGGATTTATATGTAGTTTACAATTATAAAATACCTGGAAAATCCTTTTTCTGGTAAAGTTTTTAAACAGAATATGTATGAATGAATTTACATAAATATGCATATACATATATGTATACATATATACACATACACATACATTCACATATATATGTACACACATACTTTACATAATATATATATATATATATATATATATATGATAATTAGTTAAATAGGTAAATGTGGAGACTGGGAATAATGAATCCTTTGTGATAGATATTTCACAAAGGCTTCTATTTTCTATGAAGTTTAATTTGCTTCAAATTAAAAAAAAAAAGGAAAGCCCTTTAACAACATATCATCTCTCCTGGAAGTCCCATATTATTTCAATTACATCTAATTATACACACAGGTACACACACACAAACACACACACATGTTTATGGCAGGGAGGCATACTTGCAAAGAGCTTCATTTTATGTCTTATTGTTTTATAATCGACCAGCCACATATCCTTCAGAAATAATTAGTTCTACGTATCTGCTTAATGCTTTTTTTTTTCCATCTATTTCAGTCTTAACAGTGGGGGAGGTTTCTTTAAGAGCAGAGCAGAATGGTTAAGAAGTGTAGTGGCAGCATCTAGAAGAGAGTTCCAACTCCTTATCCCTGGAATTCAATAAGAAAAGAAAATGTTTTCTTTTTGAGGAAATAATTTTATTATTCTCATGTGTTTAATCCACTGTAACAGTGGTAATATACTATTGCTTAATAATCTCTCTAAAATATCATTTCTAATGGCTATAAATGTAAGAACAAGGGAAATGGGAGAGAAGGCAAAAACTCCCCAAAGAATTGGGAATTATTTTTTGCAACAATGATTTCCTCTAAGTTTGTCTGCAGAGTGCATTTTATGTATTTATAGGGAACTACCTTTACACCTACCTCACTAGGTACCTGTGGTTTAGAGTAGGGAAATAGTTTCCATTTATAGACAACTACCTGGGACACTGTGGTTAGCCTATGTTCTTTGAAATATCTCCTGCATTATAGCAATTTTCTGGACTGAAGATAGGAAGACCATCCTTCTGAGGAAAAAATACAAACGGAGAGCAAAAGTCTATGAGAGGGATCTCTCTTCTACAAGTATTTCACAGAATACCAAGTGGTAGTATTCACCCCCATTATTTTATTTTGTGTAGTGCTTTTCATAAGAGTTCAATTTGATAATTTTATGATGAGTTATGAAGATGATGAGTTTAAAATAAAGTATTATTCATGATATTTGAGGAATGAGAATAAAAAGTTTTCAATTCAGAATGTGCCAGAAACAAATTTTTATATAAATAGCCTTATCTATCCTTAGTTTAAGATGCAAGCACACTTTCATATGAGGAAAATTTATAGTCCTATTTGATGATTGTCATTCTTTTTACAAATATAACAAAATAGTCATAATACTACTATGCCAAACTGCTTTCTTCTTCCTAACAGATTTACATGTATGTGTGTGTATATATGTATATATGTGTGTGTGTATATACACACATAGTATACATATGTCTGTGTGTATGTGTATGTATGTATGTGTGTATGTATGTGTGTGTGTATATATATATATATATATATATATATATATATATATATATACCCATTAGTTTAACAATAATCCTTAATACAGTGCAATTTTGTAAACTATAGTCCACACACAGTGTATGTGTGTGTGTATGTGTATGTATGTATATGTATATGTGTGTGTATGTATATGTGTGTGTATATATATATATATATATAACTGATACTAAATAAAAATAACACAGAGTCCTGGGAAGAATTCCTGTCTGATCTTAGGCACAGGAATAGTTCTGCTTAGTAACTGATTTTGTTGTATGGACTCTCAAGATTATGTAATTGACTAAATGTTTTCCATTTTCTTCTTCTTTTTCTCTTCCTCTTTTTTTTCTTCTCCTCCTTCTTCTTTTTATGCATTCTGTTAAAAAGAAAACATGTGGGGCTCGGGATGTGGCTCAAGTGGTAGCACGCTCGCCTGGCATGCGTGAGGCACTGGGTTCAATTCTCAGCACCACATAAAAATAAAATAGAGATATTGTGTTCACCTAAAACTAAAAAAATAAAAAAAAAATTAAAAAAGATAATGTCTTTAAAAAAAAGGAAAAGAAAATGTGTGGCTTTCCCATAGTGTTGGCTTCATTTGATAATCCTGTTCTCATTTTTCTTTAGTCTAATGCCCCACTCTTATGTCTACTTCTTAAATTCCCTTATCTCTTACTCTTATTGTATAAAGTAGATAAAGTGGGGTTCATAGCTAGAGAAGCAAACAAAAACTAAAATGGGGAAAATACAGTAACAGTACGTACTTTTAGTATAGAGATAACCAGGATTCTGAATTCATATGCTGTTTTTGAACCCTTTTAAACACAACATTTAAATACCTTTAAAACCCAGTATTCCTGTTGTTTCTGAAGAAGCACCATCCTTATTATAGTAGTATATCTGAAATGCAGTAAAGTCAAATTTTATATTTGGAACACTACTAAATCAAAGAAATTCTGTGCTACTTGAGAATTCATAGTCCAGTGCCTACAGGAGGAATTGGAAGAAAGATTTTCCTCAGATTTTCAGTTTATAAAAAGAAAACTAAGATGATAGTAGTAGTAATGTATCTGTTTCTCAAAACAAAATATCACAAACTGGGTATTAAAAAAAAAAACAGAAATTTATTGTCTCCCAGTTCTGGAATAACAAGTCTGAAGTCAAGGTGTCAGCAGAGCCATGCTTGAAGTTTCCAGGGAAGAATTATTCCTCCTTCCTCACTCTTTCCCAGATCCTGATGGTTGCTGGTAATCCTTGGCATTCTTTACCTTGTAGACGCCTCACTCAGATATCTGCTTTCATTGCCACATGGACTGCTTCCCACTGTGCATGTCCAAATTTACTACTCTCCTCCAGATCCACTACCATAAGGCCAGTAGTTTTGCAAAAGTAAGCATAAATTGACATTTTAAAGGATATTTACAGACTCATGCAAATGATACATGAATTTGAAACTATGGTTATATCCATGCTGAAACCTTCAAGACAATATATCCCTTTCTTTCTAAAAATAAATTAAATTGTGTTCATTTGAGGTTTATAACAGGAACCTAGGGGACACAAGTACATAGCAAAATGGTTATTATAGTGAAACAAGTTAACATATACATCATTATGCATAATGACCTTTTTTGGTGATATAAGTAACTAAAATCCATTAGTTTAACAATAATCCCTAATAAGGTACAATTTTGTTAACCATAGTCCTCATATTGTATATTAGCTCTCTGATCTCTAGAATTGGTCATCCTATGTATTTCTGACTTGAATACTTTGAACTATATCTCCCCATTTTCCTTTCTTAAGTCATTCTTCCTTTGTTTTACTCAGCTTTTTCACTGCTGTGACTAAAAGATCTGACTAGAACAATTGTAGAGGAGGAGAGGTTTATGTGGAAGCTCCCGGTTTCAGAGGTCTTAGTCCTTACACAGCTGCCTCCATTTCTTGGGGCTCAACGTAAGGCAGAACATCCTAGTAGAAGCACGGGGCAGATGGAAGTGGCTCATACTATGAATGGAAAGCAGAGAGAAACTCCACTTGACAGATACAAAATACATACCCCAAAGGCACGCCCCTAATAGTTCACCTCTTCCAGCCACATCCTACCTGCCTTCAGTTAGCACTTAGTTAATCCCTGTCAGGTGATTAATGCACTGATTGGGTTATGAGACCCTTAAACCTTCTAAACCTTTTAACATTGTCTCACACATGAGCTTTTGGGGGATACCTCACATCAAAGCCTTAGTATTTATTAAGTACCATTTTATTTTCTCTTTGAATGTATGTACCCTTATATTTAGATTCCATTGGTAAGGTAATAGCATATTTTCTTTTCTGTGTCTGGCTAATTTCACTTAGCAAAATGTCTCCAGGTCATCCATGTTGTAGCAAATGGCAGGATCTCTTTATTTTTTAATGGCAGATTAATATTCATTTTATTAATGTAAATTTTGTTATCTGTTCTTCCACAAATGGGCATTAGGATTGTTTTAATATCTTGGCTTTTCTGAATAATGCTATAATGAACTTGGGAGTGCAGTTATCTTTACAAGGCAGTAATTTCATCTTTGGGGGGGGGTACATATTCACAAGAGTGATTCCTGGGTCATATGGTAGTTCTATTTGTAATTTCTTTTGAAACTTTCCTACTGATTTCCACAACAGTTGCAGTAGTTTACATTTTTATCAATAATGTACAATGATTGATTCCCCTTTCTCCACACCCACAACAACACTTGTTATATCTCATCTCTTTGTAGTAGCCACCCTAACAGGTATAAGCTGCTATCTTATAGTTGTTTTGATGTGTATTTCTCAGATGATGGTTGATGTTGAGCTTTTCTATATATCTGTTGTTTGTTTATTTCTGACTTTGTTGAAAAGGTGTCTGTTCATGTCTTTTGCCAGTTTTTAAATTGGGTTGTCTTCTTCTGTTGTTTTAAGGAATCTTCATAAACCATAGATATAAATCTCTTATCAAACATGTGACAAGAAAATATTTTTTCCCAATCTGTGTGTTGAATTTTCATTTTGTAGATTATTTTCTTTGTTGGACAGAGTTTTCTAGTTTGGTGTTATCTCCTTTATTTATTTTTGGTTTTGTGGCCTGAGTATTTTTTTATGTGAGAGCAAAATATTCATTGCCAAGGACAATGTTATAATGATTATTTTTAGGTCAGTTCTCACATTTAGATCTTTTATTCATTTGAGTTGATTTTTCTACATGGCATAAGCATCCACTTTTATTCTTTTGCATGTAGAAATCCAATTTTCTCAGCGACATGTTTTGAGGATATTATCTTTTCCATATTATGTTCTTTTGGTGCCCTTGTTGAAAATTAGTTGACTATATATGTCAGGTTTTTTTCTGGGCTTTCTATTATTTCATAGGCCTCATTCCCTTCCTTCCTTCCTCCTCCCTCCCTCCCTCCCTCCCTCTCTCCCTTCCTTCCTTCCTTTTTTCCTTCCCTCTTCTTCCTTCTGCCCTCCCTCTCTTCCTTTGTTTCCCTCTCTCTTGCTGGTAGCAGGCCCACCCTGGCCCCTGGGGACTCAACCCCCAGTTCTTTGTTCTGCACGTTGATGTGGCCAGCTCACAAGGCCGTGACGCAGGCTTGCGGTTTCCTGTTTATCTGCCTCGAGCACATGTGTCTTACAGGAACATCTTGACCCGTTTGGAGCCTTCTGATAGGGGACGGTGGAGGTAACCCAAGGACGCAGTTATTACTCTTCCCTCCTCGATTTTGAATAATTTCCCGCAGCTGTTACAAAAGATATATAAGGGGAACAAATTTGGCAATAAAGTGTGCACGCTTCCTCCTGGATGAAGAACCTTGGTGTCCTGTGTATTTCTTAACCTCGCCGTCCCTTGCCGGACTCGGCTCCCATAGCCGGACGCGGCATCTGGAGGTTCCACCAAGATCCGGAAAGCAGGGGTAAGCGGATGGGGCTCACCTTCTAAGGAAGAAGGGGGAGGATTGGTTTAAAGATAATTCAAGAGAGACAGGGTACGTACCATGGGTAATTCAACAGCGAAGCTTCGTCTGGCCAACGAGGTTAAAGAGCTGTTAAATAGAAAAGGAACAGGAATTAAGACTAAGACAGCAACAAATTTCGTTGAAACTATAGCCCAGGTTTGTCCTTGGTTTCTGACAGGAGGCTTTCTCAATAACAGTGATTGGGACTTGGTGAAGCAGGATCTCCAAAAGTTGTTGAGAGACCAGGGTCCGGATAGAGTCCCGATTGCTATTTTCTCTCTATGGAGATTGGTTAAGGATGCTCTTTTAACTGACAAAGTAAAGATTAAGGAACAACTTGCCGAGTGCGAGCAAGCCCTCAGTGAGGTTCAGGAAGAGCAGATGGCTGCGTCTTTAAAGGACAAAGGTCCCTCGGAAGACCTAAATGGTAAAGCAAAGAGGTGCCTTCAGGTCCCCGCTTCAGAAAAGGGTGATAAGGATCTTAATTCTCTCTCCGAGGAGGAGGAGGAGGAGCTGGAAAGGGAGATAGAGGAACTGGAGGGTCGATTGAGGAAGTCAAGATTGAAAGCACCTACGGCCCTGATCACTGTTGCACTCCCTCCTTATAATCCCGATTGGGACGAGGGCAACCCCAGAAGGCACGGGGGTGTTCAGTGGCAGCCTAAGACAGTCCAAACTTTTCTGGTGATTGAAAACTTGGGTGCCAATGGACAACCGGCCAGAGCACAAGTTCCTTTAGCCTTTAAGGATATTAAACAACTAAAGGAGGCAGATACTAATTACAGACCCCATGCCCCCTTTACATTGACTCTCTTCGAGTCTTTTTCCGCCAATCAACTGACACCTAGTGATTGGCAACAGCTTTGCAGGGCTGTGTTGTCCGGAGGGGATTTTTTGCTGTGGAAAAGTGAAAATCAAGAGAGGTGTCACGAGCTAGCCTGAGTCAATCAGGACGCCGGCTTCCCACGGCGTAACATAGAAATGTTAACAGGCTCGGGACAATATGCTGTCATAAATCAGCAAATTAATTATGATCCTGGGGTCTATGCTCAGATAGCCACAGCAGCCGTTCAGGCCTGGAAGGCTCTATCTGTTTCAAATGCTGAAACAAAAATTTCAAAAATTGCTCAAGGGCCCTCTGAGCCTTATTCTGACTTCATAGCCCAATTGATGCAGATAGTGGGAAAGATATTCCCTAATTTGGAACAAGCCATGCCGGTCATTAAACAATTGGCTTTTGAGAATGCAAATTCCTATTGCCAAAATGCCATCAAATCTTCCAGAGCAAAGAGCGTAGATGACATGATTCGAGCTTGTAAGGATATCGATGGAGCTCATATTACTGGACAAGTCTTGGCCACTGCCCTCAAAACGGGATTGTCAGGGTTTAATGGTAGAGGGGCCCGACCCAAAGGCTGCTTTCGATGCGGGAAAGAGGGACACATTAAACGAGATTGTCCCGAAGGTGGCGAGGGGAAACGTAGGAGAACACCTGGCCTTTGGAAACCATTGGGGCAGTGAGTGTCAATCCAAATTTGACACTCAAGGCAATCTGATCCAGTCAGGAAACGGAGTCAGGGGCCCGCCCCGGGCCCTGGAAGCCAGAGTGTACGAGGGGGCCCAGAGACAGGGCAATGTTCTGGGGAGTGGGCGACTCCGTCACCTTCCTCAGACCAACCCCTTTCTATCTGGGAGCTCCCAAGGGGAACGCCGGGGAGTGCAGGATTGGACCTCAGTTCCACCTCCCGAGCGGTACTGACTCCACAGATGGGTCCCCAGACCATGCCGACTGGAGCCTTTGGCCCTTTGCCGGAGGGAACTGTGGGACTGATACTGGGAAGGGGCAGCACTCTACATAAAGGGCTCAAAATTCTTACAGGTGTGGTTGATGGTGATTACCATGGGGAGTTAAAAATTGTTGCCGAGGCTACCCAAGGGATCGTTATTATTCCTCCCGGAGAACGCATAGCACAATTATTGCTGCTGTTGGCGGCGTCCCTACCCAGCCGCGCCCTACAGGTAGCCCTCTGGGCTGAAGTTCATCAACAAATTGGGGGATTTCACCACCCTAAGTGGGTATGTGTGAACAAACCAAAGATTAACCCCCCTGGTCCCAAAAAAACCCTCAGTAACTGCTCCACAACTTGTACTTATACTTCAGCAGTTCACGTCTCCTGCTATGAGATGGCCTCGATTTGTGTATACAAGGGACAACAGCATTTTGAGGCCAAATTGACCAAGACTCAGTCAGAGAAGGGAGTGGGGGTGAGCTATCACTTTACCCCGTTTCTTTTCGGCCAAGGGGGAGTTGAATCTAAACTCCGGTTGGCTGGGTGCCAGGGTGAGGTTGGTAAGTCCTCCTGTTGGCCCACTGCAGCCCCTACAGGGATATCTGATGGGGCGGGGGGGGAACCTCCTGATTCTGTTAAACATCTTCAAGTTATCAAGTTTTTGAAACTGCAGATCCCTGAGCTCATATACCACCCCTTGGTGCTGCCTAAGTCACAGCTCCCGGATCTGGATGCTAACACGTTAGATATCTTAAGGACCACCTTTTCCTTGACTCCAATCCCACACTTGCTAATGATTGCTGGCTCTGCATGACAACAGGGGCGGTTTTGCCCGTAGCAGTCCCTATTAATGTCACCATGCATAGTAATGATACTTGCCAGCCCGGATTGCCTTTCAAGGTCCAGCCCATGGGTGTCTTTACAATATGCCTTCTGGGTGTGATGCAAAACAATACCTACGATGTGGATGTTGGAGTGACCTCCTATGGGAACTGCTCGACGGAATTATTCCTCATTCACTCCAGCCCTCTGTCCCCCTAATGGAACTGTTTTTATGTGTGGGGGAAATTCTGCCTTCCCTCAACTCCCTGCAAATTGGACAGGTGTCTGTGTTCTCACCCTGCTCCTCCCTGACATAACCATTGTCCCTGGGGATGAGCCCCTGCCCATCCCCAGCCTAGACACTCTAGTGAGAAGACACAGGCGAGCTATACAGGCTCTACCATTACTCGCCACACTGGGGATAACAGCTGCTGTGGGCACAGGCACAGCTGGACTGGGTACAGCAATACATTCTTATCGCCATCTATCTCAGCAGCTTATAGATGATGTGCAGACCCTGTCTGGCACTATTAAGGATCTACAAGACCAAATTGACTCTTTGGCAGAAGTGGTCCTCCAAAATAGGCGAGGCCTAGACTTACTGACTGACAATCAGGAGGGAATCTGTTTAGCCTTAGGATAAAGGTGCTGTTTCTATGCCAATAAATCGGGCATAGTCCGCACTAAGATCAAACAGCTTCAGGAAGACCTAGAGAAAAGGAGAAGAGAATTATTTGAAAACCCCCTCTGGACTGGACTTAATGGGTTTCTACCATACCTCCTTCCTTTCTTGGGACCCTTTCTGGGTCTCCTTTTAATGCCACTTTGGGACCTTGTATTGCAAACAAATTGATTCAATTCATTAAAGATCAAATTAACATCTTAGTCTCTAAGCCAATACAGGTTCATTATCAGCGCCTGGAGGCGGACGAACCTGCCCATGAGGTGTACTTACGACCCATCCGAAGATGAGATGTGATCCCTGAGGATGAAGCCAGCATCCAGGCCCCTGCATATGTGTGTTTGCTTTGTGTTTGAGTCTTTTTGTTGCCTTGCCACCGTTGCCATAAAACCCTGTGTTTAGGGAAGCTCACTGGTCATAACTGTCCCATCAACAAAAATGATAAATGGGATCCGCAGTCATGCCCTGCTGGCCATAATATTCCACCTATCAATAAAAGCTGATCTTGTAGTTCCCAGTGATGGGCAATTTCCACGCTTGCACTGCAACCTAAGACAGGGGAATGGGGCCTCCCCAGAGACGGGTAAGCACTGTAAGGGCAGTGGACGACCTAAGACAGGGCTACTTGATTCCCATTGACATGCAAAAAACAAAAAAGGGGGACTTGCTGGTAGCAGGCCCACCCTGGCCCCTGGGGACTCAACCCCCAGTTCTTTGTTCTGCATGTCAATGTGGCCAGCTCACAAGGCCGTGACTCAGGCTTGCAGTTTCCTGTTTATCTGCCTCGAGCACATGTGTCTTACGGGAACATCTTGACCTGTTCGGAGCCTTCTGATAGGGGACGGTGGAGGTAACCCAAGGACGCAATTATTACTCTTCCCTCCTCGATTTTGAATAATTTCCCGCAGCTGTTACAAAAGATATATAAGGGGAACAAATTTGGCAATAAAGTGTGCACGCTTCCTCCTGGATGAAGAACCTTGGTGTCCTGTGTATTTCTTAACCTCGCCGTCCCTCGCCGGACTCGGCTCCCGTAGACGGACGCAGCACTCTCTCCTTCCTTTCTTTGTTTCTCTTTCCCACCCTAATCCAGTAAGATCTCATGTTAACTTGATCACATACAAAAAGGCTATTTCTAAATAATTCATTCACAGGTACTGGAGATTAGGACATGAACATACTTGTGGGGGGCACAGGGGACACAACACAACACACAAGTAGTAATAATAGTAATATAGCATGTATGTATGTATATACACATATACATACATACATATATATACACACTACAAACCAAGTTTTGGCCTCCCTTTCCATTAATACTTATTACTATAGCTATGCTGTTTAGCTAAAGTAATTGTACAAATTGTGTTTGTTATCCTGCACTCCAATATTTTTATTTTCAATGATACTTGGTCTCTGCATCTATATTTGTACCTGAATTATCTTTCACTGGCTAGTCCCTTTAGATAGATTATTCATGGGATAGGAAAACTAGGTGATTATTTTAGTTGCTCACAGGTTCTTCTTCCTGGATGACACATCCTGGACTTCACACACAGCATTCTGTAAGCAAGTAAAACCACATTTCCTCATAAGACTCGGGCTCCTTGAATGCTTATACTACAATTTACCTCTGACAGAGGATTCCACACAAGGCACCAGGCTGAGCCAGAGTAAGAAATGCTTGTTGATCCTTGTTGTAGGGTGAAATGTTTCACAGTTTACTGTGCATGGAATTGGGAGATACCTAGAGATCAGTTCAAACTTGGGCTTCTCAAACACAGATGTTGATGCATATAATTGCATGGATTACATAGGCTTACAGGGGCACAACTGAGTTCAAGTTTTTCTAACATTTCTAATACCAAAGGGAGACAATTTTCTCACAGAAATCTAAGAGGAATTAAACAAACAGTAATCTGATGCTTTCACTTCTGAAGTATATAACTTGTACATTAATTCTGTCCCCAAATAAAATTTTTTCATGTAAAAAAATAAGGAAAAAAACAGCTCCTAGTTTGAATGTAAGACATAAATAAACCAATCTATCTAAATTTTTGCAAATGTGACAATACAGTGCATACTTTTGTTGGGGCTCAGATCCACTACCTCAAAATATGGAATCTTGGAAGTTGAGAAAATTGCAGAAGGTAAAGCTCAGTCTCTGACCTTCCTCTGCAATTCTGGGTGAAAGCTGAGCACAAAAAGAATTATTGCCAACCTCCTCTGGAAGTAGGTCATAAGATCTCATGTGACAGGTGTCTCAGCTTACACCTGGAAGCCTGTAAGAATATGAACAAAGAGGCCTTGCTGGACAGCTCTCTCCCCTCCCCCAACCCACCCCAGTTAAAATCATTAGATTAGCCCACTTCTGTTGAATCATACTTCTACATGACTGCTGTGGTTTGGATGTGAAGTGTTCCCCAAAAGCTCATGTATGAGACAATGCAAGAAGGTTTGGAGGAGAAATGATTGGGTTGAGCTTTAACCTAATCAGTGATTTGTTCCTAATGGGATTAATTGAGTGGTACTGGAGGCTGAAGGAAGTGGCTCCTTGGGGGCATGGCTGTGTGGTACAGATTTTGTATGTGGAGAGTAGAGTCTTTCTCTGTTTCCTAATTACCATGTGTGCTCCTTCCCTCTGCCACGCTCTTCCGCCATGATGTTCTGCCTCACCTTGAGCCCTGAGTTATGGGGCATCCTTCTATGAACTAAGACCTCTGAATAAGCCCTCAAACTTTTCCTCCTTTACAATTGTGCTGGTGTGGTCTTTTATTTCAGCAGTGAAAGAGTGACTAAAACAATGACTGTCTGTTCTTCATCAAACCTAAACATAAATGTGCAGTTTTCCCTCATTCTTCTGTTCATTTCTGAAGGTCCACCATGTCACCTAAAATTTGAACTAAATAAATTTGTTATAATTTATTTCTTATCAGTCTTATTATTCTGTCTTTTATAATGCCATCAGCCATGAACCTTACAATGAATGAGGAAAATATATTAATTTTATTATTGACACAATAAATTTTAGTTCCTGTACCTCCCACAGAAACACAAGAACTTAGATTATCTTTAGTGTCAATCTGTAATATTCTTCTTGGGATATATTTTTGTGACATATTGAAATATATTATATGAAATATTTATATCAATGATATTCCAAGGAATTTCCTTCAAAAGTTATATTTATTTATATACACAGTTTTTTTTCCTCCACTACACAAATTAGTTACTTCGGTTTGCACAGGTTTTGTGAGCCTGACCTAAGAAATTAACCTTTTTCAATGTAGTTAACAAAACATTTTTCAAATTAACAGAAGAGAATGTTGCAGAGTATTAGAGTAAGCATTTTCCCCTTCTTCTAATTTTTAAGTCCCCAAAGTTTCCATGAACACTCAGTGAGAAACAACCTGGAGGCAAAACATAATCATTTAAAATATGTAAAATTTCCTAGTTATTGACCTAACTTCTCATATTAAGCCACCAGGAAAAAGCAGCAAGTCCATGGCAAAATAAAAGAAATTTTATCACAACACTTACATTTAAAAAGAACTGGTTTTCTATACTTTACCAAAAGCTGATAATATAATTCATAGATTGCACATTATTAAACACCACACACACACACACACACACACACACACACACACACACATACACACACACATACATATTATATACTAGTGAGGACCAAGTGGTCTCATTTGTTTGAGATTTAAAATAATGATAATATAATTGAAATAAAGTTGGTTTTTAAAAAATAAGTTAGAAATATATACATATATTCACTTTTGAAAGCAGATGGTACACTAGCACTCATTTTCAGAATAGGAGGAAGAGGTGAGGAAGACAGAATACTTTTCAAACAGAGACCATTTAAGATTTGCTATGTTGTTCAGATGAACCACAGAACTATTACAATAAAAGCACCATGATGTAGCAGTGAATATTTACGTCCTCATTTCCCTTTCTTAGAAGTTATTAACTCCAGTACACACATGTGCTGAATTTAGTACCTGGTAAGAATGCTCTATAATACCCTTTATATTATCATTGACACAAATGCAAATGTCTTAATTTATACCTTCAAGTTGATGATATGTTTCCTGCTTTGTAAAGTCAGGATAAAATGTGCTTTCATTAGTAACCTTGATGTATTAGTGTCAAGAGAAGCTGAGGTTCAGAGTGACAGCTTCTGAATAGTTAAACTTACATATTTCAAGCTTTTTAATAATTAAGCTAGACATGCGTACTTCAGAAGCACAGGAAAACGTCATAGTAATATTGATAGATGCTTCCCTAACTTGCAGAATATTTTTAGAAACCACCTCAAAAATATTTTCCCTTTTTGCATTATCTTAAATTTCTGTCTTGCATTTTTTGCCAAATGAATATCAGTCTAGCTTTCTGTTCTTTTATGAATGTCTATTACATTTTGAGAATGTGAAGAAGGCACACTTAGGAATATATAGAAAAAGTATCACCTTTGGGTGGCAATATGCACTTTTTAAGCTCATTCACACAGCCAGTTCACATTTTTTCAATGTCTACTCTGCAGTAACTAAAGAGTATGGAAAAATTGCTGGTCCCCCAAAAAATCGATACTACAGTTCTTGCTATTTATTTGCCTATAATATCAAGCTCACATTACTGAAAAATAGTACAAAGAATTCTTATATATCTTTTTTCCAGCATCACAAATTATTAACATTTTCCTCATTTGCTTTACCATGGTACATATCTGTATGTCTATGTATCTACAGTTTTTTTTTCTTATCCCCTTACTCTTGTACCTCCATGGTACATTCCCAATGAAAAGGAATATTCTCTAATAATTACCAGGATTATACAGTGGATTATACAGTGGAATTTAATATTGACATAATCCTCCTATTTTGTAATATACATATTCCAATTTTGCAAATGATGTCTTTAAAGCATTTTCCCCTCAGTCCCTGATCCACTCTAAACACACATTAGATTTAGTTGTTATGTTTTTTAATTTCATTGAACATGGACCAAACCGTTCCTCAGCCATCTTTTGTCTTTCATGACAGAAAGTTTTGAAGACTAAAGACCCTCCTATTTCTTTCTGGCAATGCGTTTAAATGATTTATTGGAACTTCTCTCATATTTACCTTACGATCATGTGTCCCAGTCTGAAGTGTATACAGGAGATATTGTGTCCTCTTAACCATGTACATTTAGGAGGTTCACAACACTGTCTGTTCCTTGATGGGGAGGCTGATTTGAATAAACAGATCAAGGTAGTGTCTGGTTCCCCTACTGAAGTCAAATATATCTTTTCTCATCTATGTACAATCATGGAAAATTTCCTCTGAGAATTCTGCTCCATGTCAAATTTCCCCTTCTTATTTGACTTAACAATTTTTTTTCTATGATGACTAAAAAGAGGTGTCTTTCTATTTCCAGGATTTTTTTTCTACCATTATAGATCAGAATTCTATTTCAAGAAGGAATTTTCACTTATCATTCTTTTTTTTTCACTTACTGATTGATTGATTAATTGGTTGATTATCTGAATGGACTCATTTCTACTTTTTCCATTATGGTTTATAATTTATAATCTTGCCTGATTAATAATCTTATTTCAGACCTGGTTAGTAGCAGCACTTTAAAGTTGGTGGAGATATCTTTTGACTGGTCTCTATCATTTCTTTCTGCACATTTTTTAGTTTCTAGCACACCAAGTGATTGTAGACTCATATTAACTTGTCTTCTTTGAAACCATGAATTTTTCAAATCTCTAAGGATTCCTGATTATTTTTTTTTCATGTGGAATGCTACAGCGGTATGTAAATTTACACATGTTCATTGCCACTCGGAGTTTCTTAACTTCTTGGTCATCACAACAGTCGGAGCTGTTATTTATAACATGAATTTATATTGGATACTTCCAACTGCTGTCTAATGCAAATGGCCTTTTCTTCCCTTCATTCACCCATGTTTATATTTACTTTCATCCATTGCAAGAACTCTGGTTTCCATCATTACCTAGGCACTTATTTGCACAATCCTACAGATCACCTATGATAATTGGAGAACTGCTTTATCTATCCCACTGTCAAAAGTAACTACTAAAAGAGTTGAGGGTGTTTTTTGCATTTGTTCTCCAATCTTCAGGAGTCATACACTGAATTGAAATGTTATTTTGATTCAGTTTTCTTTTGCTTGCATTTGGCTGGTTTCATCTCTTTTGGTGTTATTTATACTTTTTAAATACTATTGGATTCATTTATGTTATTTTTAGTTTTCTCTCCATGTTTTTTACTTACATTTAATTTCCAAATATGCAAAACATTAATGTTTCCAAGAATCAAAACTAGGTAAAAAGGTAGACTCAGAAAGGTAACACTTCCTCTCCCTTCCTTTCTCTTCTTTCATTCTTCATCAATAAACATTTCATAATTTTCTGGTTCATTCTTGTAGATTTCTTTTAAGAGCAAATATATGCATACTTTCTTATTTACCCATCTTTCTTACTCAAAAATGTCACATCCATCTACTTATCTACCCACCCATCTATCATTTCTGCTCTTCACTTTTTTCATTTAATAATATAATATTATATTATTATGAAAAAATGATGCTTTTAAGAGCAATAATATCACAGTGTTATAATGCATATGTGGCATTATAGAACAGCACAGTACACAAGAAGAAAAGTGAATGGACACACAACACATATTGTTGAGGAATACAAGGTCTTTCCTGTCTTCCCATCAGGTATGCCTTTGAGAAACGGTAACTTATGCCATATCTTAGCCATATGCATTAACCCATTTCTCCCTTTGAATGTATCAGACTTTAACTTTCCCACTTCATGACAGAACTTCTCAGAAAAAAAAGTTCATCGGTACTTTTCTTCCTTCCATTTCACCCTGTAGTCCATTTTACACTAATTATTTCTGTAATCCAATTTTTATTAATTTTCCCTATAACTCCAAATAAATTTTTTCCTTCAAAGGTCACTGATAATGATTATGATGACTATTTCATTCCTGCTACTCTAAGTGTCTTCAAAGAACCAGAATAATCAACACTTCTTAGGAGTTTTGCAGAAAAGTACCACAGACACAAATTGAAGGGCAGTAGACCACACTTCTAGAGAGAAAAACTCAGTGAGTTTGGCAGTCTTTATTCTGACAATGCTCTCATTAAAAGGAGGGTGAAATCTAACCATTTCTGCTCAGAACACATTGCAACCTGAAGAAAGAGCACGTATAAAAATCCTCAACTGGGCACTTTGACTTGTATAATAAACAAAAGAGGCAGAGGTGTGTCTGATGCTTAGTGACACACTGATTGGCAATAAAGTTGAGAAATAGGCAGAGGGTAGATCCCAAATGTCTGAATAACCAATGGTAAGTATTTAGACTTCATTTTACAAGAATGAGATGCTTTTACTAGAACATTATAGTCTGTTGTCAATACTTATGCCACATTCCTTTCTCCTGATGCATTGTTAATTTCTGTCATCTGATGGAAATGTTTTTCATTACTGCCATATTTCCTTTCAAAGTTGAACACACCAACTTGGGATCACATTCTAAGTCACATGGTCACATCTATCAGTCAGTTTGGGAAATGTAATCCCCCTCCCCCTGCCCCACAGGTTACCATATACATACCTAAAAATCAAATTTCAACCTATTTAGAAAAAAGGAAGAATGAAAATGTAATACCAATGACTTAAAGAGTCTAGCCTACAATGTACTAGGTGACTAAAAAAAGAGAAATCACTTTTTATTTTAAGATCATTTTTTCCAGCATGGCTGGGTTCTTTTGAGTTTTCTGCCTGGTTTTCAGGCAGCCATCTTCATTCCATGTTCTCCCGTTTTGGAGAGAGAAGGTTCTGACACTTTCATCTTCTTATTTAAATGTTAATCTCATCATGGGGTCTCTACAGTCATAACTAATCTACACCCAATTGCCTCTCAAATGATCCACCTGCAAATATTATGCAATTGTATTGTAATTAGGTTTTAAATATATAAGTTTCAGAGAAAACATTCAGTCTTATAACAACTAGCAGTCTTTAAATCTTATAACATCCAAATGGAACTATTTAATCTTCCTTCTCCACACATGTCAAAATAAGAAACATTTTTCTACTCCAGTGTTTCCCATCTCAAAAAGTGCATCATTACTGAAGCCAGTTATTTGTAAAGCACTCAGTGAAGATCAACATATATTCATCGGGTGAATGAGTAAATGTTTGAATGGTCATTCCTCTAAAAGATCTCCCAGGTGAGAAAGTTACCATGTGGATGTCAGTCTAGAATCCAGCTATGGAATTTGGACATGCATGAAATGGGCAGAAGAGGTTTCTGTAGTTCACTTCTGTAATTCACAGCTTCTCTTTTTTGGTGGGTGGAAGTATTCGAGATTGAATTCAGGGACGCTCAACCACTAAGCCATATTCTCAGCTCTATATTGTATTTTATTTAGAGACAGCATCTCACTGAGTTGTTTAGTGCCTTGCCATTGCTAAGGTTGCTGGCTTTGAACACCCAATCCTCCTGTCTCAGTCTTCTGAGCTGTTGGGATTACAGACCTACACTCCCATGCCTGGCTTACAGTCTCTCTTTTTAAATCAACTGACTCATAATTGGCTAAGGGAACCTGATTTGTTTATATTGTTGATCTTTTAACATGGAGTGTGCAGACATTTCTTAAAAATTCTGTCACTTGAAGGTACTTTCTTGTTTTCCATAACTGCCTTCATACTCTACAATTCTAATCCCTCATCCTTTCTTCTTCCTCATCGGCATCCTCATTATAACCTACCCCTTTACACATCATTATTGTAATTTCATGCATTACAATCACTATCAGCCAAATTTGGCATTTTGTTTCAAATGTCACATCATTCTTCATCGTGCTCTTTACCATCCAGAATCATCTTGTTCATTTACTCTTTACTTCTACATTTTCTGTCAATCCCCAGTGCCATGGAGGCAAAGACATTGTTCCTATCATACAGGGCTTAGAGATAAGTACTCCATAAATACTCTGTAATAAGTGGATGGATGAATAATTGCTTACAACTATTCTTGATGCAACTTTTTTCTATGTTCCAGCTTTCTAGCTGCATACAGATCTGATGATGCATTGTTCACTTCTTTAAAGTAGTTGAGATAAGAATAAAAATGGAATTCAATAACAGAAACCAGTTTCAAATGTGAGTTTGATTTTCTCTGTATCACACTTAACTGTTGTAATTTTAAACATATAATGTAAACCTATATATCTAAAACCACTATTTATAAGACAAAGAAATACCTTGAAAAATTTAATATGAATCTTCATTTCAATTGGGAAAAAAAAATAGAATTGTCAGGAACCTACCATTAGTTTGTGTATTAACATCTAAGTTGAATGACTAAAAATATTTAAGAATTAAAACAACAAAAAAACATAATACTTGAAATAAATCATTGAATGATATAGAGAATTCATGCAGGAATGTTTTAAAAATCTGTTGTACTTAAAAACAACAGAAATTAAATTTTATATCATTCCTGAGATTGGTTTGAAATCAATAAAAAGTAGAATGTTTATGTGAAGAGAGAGTGGTGCTTTGGGGCTTCTAGCAGCTATTTTGAGTGAGATTTGTTTCATTGGATTCTGTTTGTAAGGCTATCTAAGAGCAAGTTTTGCCTTTTAAATTGTTCATGTGATTGACACTTGTATTGCATAAATGGGCTTCCTGAGTGCCTTGTTCTACTTACAGAAAATATAATTCAGATTGTAGCCATAGGAATAATTCATTTGCCGGAGTTAAGGGATTTGGTCCCAGGTATATGGTATATTTAAGAACAACAATTTACTGTGTTTTCTACTCTTATAAAAATGTTACATTCTTTAGAGCCAGGTTCAACTAGAGATACTAAGTAGGATTAGATATGGAAGCCAAAATATTTCTTAACTTTGTGATTCCCAAAGCAGTCATAGCCAGCCTTTAGAAATCTCCTGTTCACAAAGAGGGAATCTGATTATTTCTATATTCAAGGAATGAAGATATCAAATTCTGCATGTACATTTCAGGATATAAACTCCCAAGATCATGCAGGCTCCTTTAAGAAGTTTTCCCAAGGCTGTTCAATTTAAGTTTGAATGTACATACCATTTCAGATCTAATGTTGTGACTTAATTAATAATGATAATAATAATAATAATAATAATAATAAATATTTAGATATATATAGGATCAATTTCCTGATTGTTTTGAATTCATACCAAATGTATCTTGATTAAGTCTTTTGTATATATGTAGACATTTTTTTATATTAATTGCGTAATACCTATTGGGTGAATCCCCCCCCTTTTTTAAATGTAAACATTTAAACATTTAAAATTAGTAAGCATTTAGCAATTTCTTTTTATTTTTATATTTAAAAAATCCAGTGACAAAAAGCTAATAGTCAAGTGACTGGTTAGTAAAATTTTTTTTTGTATTTGCAATGTAGGCCCTCTAGAATATATAAACAATATTGATAGTAACTGGAAAAAAAAACAGTGCCAAAAATGTATAAATGACAACGATAAACAAACTATAGAGTAAGAAATATACAAATGGATAGTAATAAAATGTAAAATACATCAACCTCAAAAATAATTACAAACTGATATTTAAAATAATATCATGATTACTTCACCCTCATATTGAATTAACTGTATAAACCAAGAAGTTAATAGTTTTAGACACTTGAACTCATTGATGGTGAAGGATAACTATTAAGTTTTTTTATTATACAGTTATAGCATCTACCTTATAAGACTCTTGATTATTCATCTAGGCAAACAGTGTCACATGCAAAGTTCATTCCCTCTTTCTAATCTTTTATTTCCTCCACCAGAGCTGTTGGCTCTGCCCTCTGGCTGCTTTAAAGACTTTTTTTGTGGCTGGTCCTCAATCCTCCTCCATACATATGTCCGGGTCCACTTTTGAAGAATGCAATCATTTTAAAAGCATTTACTCTAAAATGTGAAGAGACAATAGTCCTCAAAACTCTGTATTTTATAAGAAAAGTTTATAAGGTAGTACACTTAATAAATTATTAATATTATATGGAGCAAGGTGATATAAAATTAATTTTAGGTGATGATTTTAGAATGTTTTAGAGCAGGAGAATTTTAGCTCCTGTGTGTTAAGTGAGCATATTCTGAATTCTGAAGAAAAGTGCAAGATTAGAGATGACTACTTGTTTTCTTTCTAAAAGGTTTTCTTTGAAAATACATAAGAAAGGGAGGTATATGTGTTATTTTAGCAGAAAATTTACAAAAGCAAAGAATTGGGTTTAGACGACCAATTAATATTGTCTTTCATATAAAATTATTAAATATGTTATACTTGAATTTGATTAAATATCTTCCCCTTCAATGCATTCACATTCTGTAAATTTTCCCTCTTTACATAAAATATTTTGTTTGGATAGAAATGACTATATGGCTTATCTTCCTAAGGAAATATGTTGTAGGCTGATTGATGCACCAATTATAGCAGATACATTTATAAAGGGAGAAAAGGTGATTAGGGTCTAAGTGAACTTAAACCACTAACGAAGGGACCAAGGCTAAGTGGTTTTAATGCTAGTGCTTCTGACTGAACTGTAAAAATGTCACTGCAACATTTTTTGAATTATCTCAGTTTTATAAAAAAAAAGTAGTTCTTAAACAGAGGTCAAAAAAATTATTTTTTCATTAAAGCTTGTTGATGCATGTTAGTTAAAATGTCTCATCAGATATGAAACATTGAGGATCCCATCCTCTGAGGATAATACTATATGAAATAATGAAAAAAACAGTTTTTAATCTTATAGAACCATGATTTTATAATTAAAGATATGAGAAGGCTTTTCCATGGTCTTCCTTCTGAAGAAAACAAATACATTTGAATTTCCTAGAATATTTATCTGTCTAAAGGTATATAGTTAGGTGCTATTAGATTTAGAGTTTATGCCAAGGTTATTTGAAACTCCATAATTTAAATTAAAGAAATTTGCCAAGCAGAATATGCTTTAACAAAATGTAACAGAATTTATGAGAAGTTAAATTATAGAAAATTTAATTCACAAATTGAGTTTTCTTTTACTACAGCTCTCAGTTGTAGCCAACAACAACCCCAGTGTCAACAGTTCAGAATAAGAGTCTTTCTTATCGACAGGGCTTCTTTATCAACTGTGCAAAGAAGTTTTTATCAAGGAACGTAGAAACCATGCCTTTTCAAAATCTGCTATACTTTATGGAAAACAGTAAAAAATATTTTCTTTTCTATTTAACAGGAAAATAATACATCTTTTCTGTCTTATTCAAACTGTGTGTCAGCTTGGGTTATAGCCTGAATTTTAGTTCCATTATATGAATGACAGTGAATCTCAGCTCCACAAAGGTACATAAAGGTATTTGATGAAGACCTGATATTGCTTTGTTAATTAATTTCCTGTGATAAAACTTACAAATGGAGGTATCTCCCCATGGCATGCTGACTTTACAGAATAGGCCATTCTGTCGAAATTGCACCACTGCTAACAAGCTTTGTTATGCTCATTGGGTTTCTGCTATTAAATTTTTTAATTTAACCGTAAATTTTATTGACAACACATTCTAATTTTGAGGTGGATCAAATTAGTTTTCAACTTTATTAATAATCAGGCTGGTTATGAAATCCTATCTAATTCAATCATTACATAAGAATTGAATGATAAAGATTATGATACCACTATTAAAATACCTTAATTGCTTTTTTTCAAGTGTGGAATAGAATGCTGCTACATACTTAAAATCACAAACTGGTGAATTAAAAATCAACACAGGTTATTTTTCCCTAATAATGGAAGTGAAATTGATGGGATTTTTTTAGAATTTTCTCACTTTTAAATTGTGTGTGTGTGTGCACACATTTTATTACAGCATCCAGAATATATTAAGTGAGATTTCTATCTCTTTTTAACTTCTAGAAACATCATAACAATCAGATAACATCATAGCACTGTGTGAGTCAAACCATTCCAATTGTACCTTTGATTCAGCATTCTCAGCTTTCTCACTTTGGTCTGTATTTTAGTCTGTTTCAGCTCATGAATTAAACTGTTAGAGCCCTTTCTGACTCCTTTAACATGAAATGCAAAATCTCTGCTTTGTGGGCCTGTTATGGTCTAGATATTAGGTGTTCCCCCAATATTCATGTGTGAGACAATGAAAAAATTTCAGAGGTGAAATGATTAAGTTATGAAAGATTTAACCTAATTAGTGCATCGCCTGATAGGGATTAACTGGGTGGTAACTGTAAACAGGTAGGCTGTGGCTGGAGGACGTGGGTCATTGGGGGTGTGCCTTTAAGGTGTATATTTTTTGTCCCTGTTAAGTGAAGCTCTCTATATCTGCTTCCTGGTGCTATGATCCTGCTGCTTTTCTCCTCTACATACTTCCCTCATGATGGTCTGCCTCATTTCAGGCCCCGAGGAATGGAGCCAGCCGTCTATGAACTGAGACCTCTGAAACACTGAGCCACAAAGTAAATTTTTCCTTCTTTAATTTTTCTTGTCAGGTAGTTTGGCCACAGCAGCAAAAAAGGTAACTAAAACAAGGTCATATCAAGAAATAACAACCTGATTCACATTTACATTTCTTCTACTATTATCCTTTATCGCTACTGTCCATTCTGACACAGTGCCTGGATTTATCTGTATAAATTAGGAAACACAAGCAGTTGTTTTGGAGTATAGAGTACCCCTGAATATGTCACTGTTTTTCTAGAAGCAAAGAAGGGCTGTAGGCATCCTAATCTCAAATACTGTCAAATTCTCACCATTAAGGTCTTTTGAATTAAAAGATATGTGGGGGCATGGTATCTGGGAGCATACCATTTGGCATGATTTAAATTATTAAAATAACTTTATGAGAACACTTAAAATTGTCCATAAAAGAAAGGATAAAAGTATAGTAGAAAATGCCTTCCTTTCTGACTAGGGAATGTTGACCTCCAGAGAAAATTCACATTGATTTCCTTCCTAGAATCCCTTTTCAAGAGCACCCAAAGGGGTAGAGAACATCCTTCAATAACATTCAGTTCAACTCAAAAATTAACAAGTAGCTGCTTCATGCCAGATCATTCTTGAAGCCATGTGGAAAGTTAATTTTGGGAACAGGTTGGTGGAGGAGAAACTGGAAATAAAGGGACTCTTTTGCAGGTAAAATGTGATGACAGTTCAAAACCAGAAAAATACTGTATGGAGAGAGAGAAGAAGAATTGAAAGTGGACATTTTTAATTGAGTAATAGAGGCAGAGCCAGACTGCTGTGGAAGGAGAATTTTTTTTTTTTTTTTGCAACAAACTACAAGTGACACTGCAAGTGGTTTAAGTTTGAAGACACCCTTGTGTAACAGACACATCAAAGCTCATATAGTGAGAAGTTGACAGGGACCTCATAATTCCAGTTCAAGGACTCTTCCATTGCATTACCTGTCTCAGCCACTGCTTGTAGAAGGAAAATATTCTCTTTGAAAGAGAAAGTGAATATATCCAATTTCGAGATGGTGTATTTTATAACAATTGCATCAGCAATTATAAGCATAAGCAGCTATAAGCAACTCTGTAATTTGATAAGGTATTTTCTCTCTCACAAGAGGTTTTCAGTTAATCATATGTTGGTGTTTTAATTTCTGTTAAACATCTCCTTCTACATTCATACTTATTTCTTGACCAGATCATTCAGGTAGATAATCTCTTTCCTTAATCAATCCTTCTGCACTCTGCCATTGCCACTTACTGTGGGAAACATATTTCCCTATCTTCTATCACCTTCTTGCAGTAATTTATTCTTTCAACTAACAAACTTTCTATGTTGTCTATGGGATACTTGTTACTGCTTCCCACACTGATATTACTCGTCTCCTCATAGGTATGCTAGGATTGTACTCTTTGGTTAATTATATATAAGCAAGGAGAAATATTAATTTTCAGGAAGACTCTCCAAGAACCAAGAAGTTCACCCTATATCTATATAGATCATGGAACCAAGTGTAGAGACGGCATCTAGTTCTACCAGATCCCTAAGTAATATCTGCATTAGAATTGTGTTATGAGTAAGCAATCAACCTGAGATTTTGGAGGGATTCACTACTGTAAATACTGAAATTTACAAATTAAGGTGTAATGTTCATGTAACAAAAACCTACACTATTCATTTTTTGGAGTGTTCAATTTGTGAGAAATAAGAAAATTTATTGGAAAATAGAAGAAAAAAGAGGATTGATGTTTTAAAATAATGAAGAAACTGGTAAAGCTGCTGCCTGTTGTAAATTAGATGATCAGGATTCTAATGAGCTCTTGTAGGTCTAGAAATAGGCTGAAAACAATATTTGTATTTCATAATGTGACCCAAAAAAAAGAAGCTCAAAAAAATTGGACAACTTGAGAAGGTTTGAAGGCAACAGAAAGAATGCATGGTAAAAGATACTTTGGGGTTCAAAGAGTCAACTGCTTCTTAAACTCAAGATGTGGAATTTAGAAATGACAAGAATATTGATTAAAAATCATATTAAAATTCAGCAGTACAACTGAATTAAATCAAGGAAATTACCAATATCCTTACCAGTAAGCATTCTGACTTGGTTATGGCATTCTAGAAAAAAAATTCATTAAGTAATTCTGAGCAAATACTTTGCCAATCAGAAAATTAAAAGCCTTTTTAAGAAAATTAACAAGGTATTTGGCTTTCCCTTTGAAAGCAGTTACCTTGCTAAGTCTAAAGATAGAAGATGGCCTAATGGAAGTATTTAATAGATAATGAAACACTGTACATTAAGAATAAATGTATAGAATGGAACTGTGACTATGGATTTTGACACATGGAGGTCAATAAAGTCAAGTAGGTAAAAACACTAAAATTGTTTTGAGAGAATTGTTTTGCTAAAAGAATCACAAGACTGGATAAATGTGTTGATTTACAAGAGCAAGTGACCAAAAGAATCCCATCCAACAACAGATGGGAAATGGGCTGAGAAAGAACTCAAGACACAAGACAGTCTCCTTTGCCAGTGCCTTTTTCAGTTATGGCTAGGGAAGTGAAGGAAAAGAAGGGTTTCCTAGAAGGTAGAGCAAATTAGCTGTAGAGAACACAGATTATAGGAAGTACTGCTAGGTAGTGGACTCTGCCCCTTCTGGTATCTCCATTGGAATTAGGTCCTCAGAATGTCTACACTACATGAGGTCAAAATTACTGCTGCCCTAGGTTGCTCTTCCTTCTACTTGCTAAATAGAAATATTACTATGGTTATTTCTCATGTTATCATCATTGTCTTCTAAGTATCATAATTATTAGTCTATATCTGCTTATTCCATGTCTCTACCTGAGCACTTGATATCAATGAAACAAAAAGTAAGCAACTCTGCCAATTGGTCTAATTTTTAAATTCAAGACTATAAATTGCAACAGGACTAACTGATGCTTGGAAAACATACTATTTTCCCCACTCCCTTAGTTTCACACTCTGCAAGCCAGTATTCTTCCTTCACTTAAATACTACATCTCTTCTGATAACAAATAACAAAACAAAGAAACTCTTCTTCTATCTTCCCACTATAAAATCTGAGTAGTATTTTCCCAACTCTTTGACACATTCTGTTATTACTTATGAATTCTCCTTCTTCTATCAAATGTCAATATCTCACTGTGCAAATGTCCCCTTTTCTCCTATGCCAGAAATTTCTCTCCATCTGCTGAACTATTTTGCTAGGCCTTGAACTATCCAATATTCTGGTATTTTTCTTCCACACATTTTTCAATCCCTATTGATAGTAAATAATTGAAAGAGTTGTCTGTAGTTCCTCTACTTGCTAATTTTGGACACTCACCCTTGTCTACCAGTCACATTTTTGCTTTTTCTTTAATTGAATTCTCAACCTCAGCTAAACCATTTTACCATTACTTCTTTCTTACAACATTTCTTCTCTTGGCCTCTGTCACATTGCCATTCTCAGGCTTCCTTTCCACTTGTGGCACTGCTTGTGAGTTTCTTCCATTCTGCTTCTCTGCTTGATCACTAACTGTGGCAGAACCCTTGGTCTCAACCTTGGGCATCCTTCTTGTTTGTTTCCATAATTGCAGCTAGATTCTCTCACCTAATCCCATAGCGTTACATAGCACTGCCGTGATGATAGCTCCTGAATGTATCACTCTAAAGACCCTTCCCATCATCCCCACACTGACATATTCAATTTCCAACTTAATTTCCCTATGTGTATTTCTAATTAAGCAACAAATTCTTTATGTGAACAAACCCAAAAACTCATTTTATTTTCCAAACTTGCTCTCACTTCAGCTATGCCAACTCTGTAAATGATATCATCACCAGGTGGTGTTCTGGGCAAAAGCCTATGTGACTCCCTTGAGCACTTGCTTTCCCTTATTTGCCATTAACAGCCAAATCTATTGGCTGATTATGCACCAAAATTATATTTTAAGTCAATCTATCTCTCTTCTATCATTACTCTCCTGAACCAAGTCTCTGATCTTTTGTCTGGTACATTGCAATAGTAATTCTGCTTACTTCTGCTTAATTTTTCCCTTCACTGGACTCTCTTGCACTTGGTATCACTTCTGAACACACTACTTTGGCTTGTGGAGTCCTATAGCATTGTCCTGCCTTGTCATTTCTTCCTTTCACTATTTGTGCTCAGTCATGTTTGATTTTTCCCCCCTTATTCCTCTGATACATCAGGCTGTGTTCTTCTCAGAGCCTCTCTACTCCCTGTTCCAATTCACATTCTCATCAGCATTCAACCTTGCTGAAATATCAGTTCCTCAGAAAAACCTTATGGTGACCACAATATCATGTAAACTTGTTGGTTTTGACATATGTTTTCACTACCTTAAATGGTCATGGTCACGTGTATCCTCGGGTTTAATTTGATACCCTACAATTGAATGTAGTCCATGAAAGAACAGACTTAGGTTTTTTTTCCCTGCTATTTTTTTCCAGGGCATAAGTAGTTTATTTCTTATTTTAAATGCACGTTTTTTCATACCTGCATGACTTTAGACATTGGATATTCTGTTCTGTCCCAGTCCTTAGGCTTCTCAAAAATCACAGGCTTTTTAGGAGCCCTTGCTTCTTTTCTAGGCTTTCTTACTGTGTCTCTGTGTTCTAGTTCCATCTGGGATACTACTGAGTCCTGGCATGGAAGTGATTTCATCAAGTACAATATAAGACCTCAGAAGAAGAGTCCTGTCAATTAGAACTGCCAAGCTAATATGATCTAATCCCCAGTCATTTTTATGCCTTGTCCTAATTTAACTTATACAGCAGATCAGAGAGAAAAGCAAGAATAAAAAAGAAGGAATTAGTTTACAAACAGAACAAACTAGATAGAAGCTTAGAGAAGATAATAAGAAAACGTTGGAAAAAATAATTTATTAGTTTGTTTTAATTCAGATATTACTATGTTTTATGGAAAGCATTTTTGTCAGTGTTTCTGAGTCTCTACAGCATTATTCTCTCTTATTTCCATAAAGCCAAGAATTTTAAAAATACTATTAATTCAGTTTTCATGATTTAAATATGTATGTGAAAATTATACAGCAAGAAGCATATAAAGAAATTATTCACATGTGACAGTCTTAAAGAATTACATCAGCAAGATAACTGCATACACATCACATATCTTAAAATTTTAAGCATAATTAATCAAATCTTTGTTAATATCAGGAAAGTGTTTGTAAAACTACAATCTTGACTTTTGATCATTCTAGTCAATAAATTAATTTTCAATCTACATAATGTGCAACATGATATAGTGGGACTAGATATAGTTTTACTGAAAGATCCATTCAGCTAAAAGTAGCTTTAGAGGGCATTTTTTTTTTCACTAAACCCCATCCCTGTCTTCATGTCTGAAGCAAACTGTTTCCATTTTAGCCCTGCATGCAATATAAAGACTCTAGTCCAACTGCTAAGTCATACTAGCTATTAAGCTTCAAGAAGATCTACTTACAAAATCATTTTAATGAAATGCACCATTTTTGCCAATAAATGTGCACCAGCTTATTTCATTATGGAGCACCTGTCCTTCACAAAATCAAGTGTGACTTTGTCCAGGTCTGCTGCACACAGCCATGGTCAGAGGTGCTATTGACAGGAGAAAGTTCAACTAAGCACACCAGACAGAAGAAAAGGACATGGACATGTGCTGAGCTTCAGTACAAAGAAATTCCACTCAACATTTTTGTAATTCAGTTTCTGATTTTTGAATGTTAAAAAGTAACTTTCTCATAATAAAGGCAATAATTTAGAAAGTATGTATATATATATATATATATATATATATATATATATATACACACACACACAGAGTACATATATACACACATATATTTAAATTTTGCTAGTGACAGAGGAGTAAAAAGTCTCTCTATTGTCTGGAAACATTTGAACACAGAAAGGGACAATAACTTCATTCCAAAAGACAGTGTGACTAATAAAATGATATTAAAGTGAGATGTTAAACTATTGGACTATGAAAGAGAACCATGTGGATATTTGTAAGGAAGATAGATGTTACAGATAAAAAGGAAACTGTTTTACATAATTAATTATACTAGGTAGACACAAAGAAATGAGGACTCTAAATGAAATTATCACATTCTTTCAATGAGTTAATGATAATTTTCCTACATTTCAAAAAGAACAATGAATTAAATATCAAAAATGAGAATTGGAAAAGGGAAGTCAAGCTTATAGCTGAAATTAATATGGGAATGAGAACGAAATGATTTTGGACACAGTTGTTGAATTCCAAATTAAACTTGAAGAATGAGAGAGATCCAGCTGAGATTATGTGAAAATGAAAGTGAGATTTCAAAATGCTTTTTAAAGAAGGTTGTGTATCATTTGGATACTTGCTTGAGGAAAGTATAAATTGATCCTTTTTTTGAGAAACATTGGGTGGTAAGTATCTAGAGATATAAAACTGAACATTTCCCACTTTGCAAAAAGAAAACCATTGAAAATATTTTCACGAAGTAATTTTCTCCCCAACACAATATTTTCACCTTTGGGATGACAAATATGACTGCAGGAGTGATTCATCTCGAATATTAAAAATATCACTGAGCTTCATGGCTGCCCAAGGGGGATGCAGAGAAAAACAAACACTTTCATTTTTTTTCTCTTTACTATAATGCATCTTTCCTTTTAAAAAAATTTTAGAAAACCATGCATCACACAGAATACACTGTCTTTTACAGACAAAACAGAGAGTTAAACAAAGGACAGGCTTGCTATAGGCTAGTGCGAAAAATCAATAAATAAGGTATGTCTCTTCTCTCTCTCCTTAACTCTATTCTCTTTCTAACTGTATTGTCCCTTATCCTCTTCTTAACTGATTGGTTTAATCCAGAGCTGGACTGAATTGTGATGGACACATATGTTTAGTCAATAGTCCAGATAAATGACATCCCCATACTTTTTTGGTTGCATTCAAAGAAAGTGACCAAAGAAATGTATTGGCCACTATCTTCCTTCATTAAAAAAAAAAAAAAAAAAAAAAAAAAAAAAAACAAGATAAAATTCATAAAGGAATAACTTCATAAATATCAATTACATATTTTCTGAATTTGGAATTCATTATGTAGTTTTTACTTGTCTTTCTCCTTATCAAAATTATCATGTAATATATATCAAGCATTCTTAATTTTAATCCCTATAAAAATGTCTTAGCAAAAAACAAGATTATGAAATCAAAGTAGTTCATATTTTAGAAGATGTAATATTGAAGTTAAGAGAAAATAATGTAAAGAAATGTATTGAAGTGAAAAGTCTCCTAGAGCACAAAGCACATATTGTTTATTTTAATTAATAAGTGGGTTATTTATAATTTGTTGAGCAACTATTAGCACCTAATAGTGCTGGAAACTGCGATGACAATATATGCATTTCTATGTTGAACAGGTACAGGAGGCACAATTACAAAGTAGAGTGAACCTAAGAGTAAAAATAACAACTTATGTAGGGAGAGTAAAACTTTTAAAAGTTCTTAAGGAAGAAAGAATTAATAGAAGCATTTATTTGACATCATCAGTTAGTTTTACAAATTAGAAGGACCTAATCTGAACCCTGAAGTGCAGAACACTTTCTATAGTTTCAAATGGTTAAAAAAATTGTTCATATATGAAAATTGTATTAAATTGAAATATCTGTCCATAAATAAGGTGTTTTTGAAACACAGTGCTACACACACACACACAAAAAAAGTGACAGATGAGTAGGTAAGTAGTTGTAGTCTGAGGTGTTTCTCATAAGTAAGAATTTTTTTCACTCAAATTCTAGGCAAGTTGGCAAAAAAAGTAAAGCAGATAATATTATAAAAATATGGTAATCTTAACTTTTAAAGTTAATAGTTTATAATAAGTCTTATATCCAGGGGCTATTGGAAGCTCTGATAGTGCTTCTCATTTTATGGAGATTTGCATATCAAGTCAGAGGTATCTCTGGGCAATTGCAGGCTCTCATTTGGGTCACAGGCTCTCTGTAACATATGGCATAGAACAGAGCAGCATGCATAGGCCTGATAGGTATGTATGTCCTAAAACAGAAAAATATGAAGGGCATAAGGCTGCCAGTTTCTTAGGACAATGTCAGTAATTAAATAAACAAATCCTACTCTCCAGTGGAGTAGTCAGAGAGGAAAAAATAAACTGCAAGTGTTTTCTTCCTGTGGACATTTAAGAAATGGTAAATAGTTGAGCTCAGTGGCACACACCTGTAATCTCAATGGCTCAGTAGGCTGAGACAGGAGGATCACAAGTTAAAAGCCAGCCTCAGCCACTCAATTAGCCCCTAGCTCAAAATAAAAAAATAGAAAGGGCTGGGGATGTGGCTTGGTGGTTAAGAATGCCAGTGTTTACTTCCCCATTCAACAAACAAAAAATTGGGAAATAAATGCTCCACCCTACCTGTCCTTAACTATATGTATTATATACATAATGCTCTGGCTTTAAACAATAATCCAATTTTTTACCACAGCAACAGATATCTTCTTTAGGGAAGATGAACATAGACAGTCCCGTCTGCACCATATTGAATATAAACAAGTGATGGCTGTGGCTTTTCTT
The DNA here is from genome assembly GCF_964194105.1 of Spermophilus citellus. Taxonomy (NCBI): domain Eukaryota; kingdom Metazoa; phylum Chordata; class Mammalia; order Rodentia; family Sciuridae; genus Spermophilus; species Spermophilus citellus. The sequence continues at coordinate 135,698,040 of NC_138188.1, read as the reverse complement.
GAGATCACTGGAGCCAAGTATAGATTTGGAACCTAGAAATCTGTAAATTTTCTCAAAATAGTGCATTAATATGGTTGACTCAATATCTATTCTGTACCAAATATTTACATCCAATGTCTACACTTTATCTTATCCAAAGGTTTCTGGCCACATTGGCTGCCATAGTCTGAGCTTTAATAAATATGAAATGGAAGACACCATTATAAGGTTGCCATAATAAAAAGAACAAAAAACTTGAATAATAAATTATTAATAATGAAAAAGCAAGATCTGAATACAAACCCCATTCTTCCATTATCAATTTCTCTTAGAGAAGATAAATTTTGAAATTATAGTTCTACACAAGTTAAAGTCTAAAGAAATCCATGTGTCCCTGTTACTGCTCTTCACACTCCCAGATTAGATATCCTTAGTCTCTTCTCCTGCTTTTCTTCTGGGCCCTATGTTTCAATTGTTACTGCCACTCATACTCTGGTTTCTAACACAGGAAATCTGGGGGTGTTATCTCATATCTACTATGCATCCCACAAATGTGCAATCACCAAGTTCTAGTGACCCATACCGGGAATCACCCTTCCATGTGCCCAGTTCTGATTGAGTTGATACTCTATGCAGGGCCAACTCTCCTCATCTCCCAAGTGAACTAATGTAAAAGATTCTTGCAGTTCTCCTGTCTCTAGTCTCTTCTCCTCCACCCACCATCCACTCTAGCCAGGAATTGAGACCAATAAATCACATCAACAGGCACAGAAAGGTCTCCTATATGAGAGATTAAGGGTAAAATTCTCATCTATATAAAAAAGAAAAAAGTGTCAACTCACTTCTAAGTAACAAAACATGAAGCACTCTATACATGTGATGCACATAAATGGATAAAAGAAAAAAACTATTTACAGTGGTTCCTTATGATAAAAGGCAGAAATACCAGCATGGGGTTTGTGAATGTGCAGGTGAATTGGTATATTTTATTCAACATAATTCTGTATTATTCCGTTCCTCTAGTAACATAAAATATCATGGCATGCTTTTTATTTTATTTTTTAAAAAAGGAAAAACAATGTCCAAATAAGCAAAACAATGTCTAGAAATACGTAAAGCAACAACAGTATAATAAATATGTGAAGGTATGTAAAAGCCTCATCACAGATACTACTCAGTAGGCTTTCCAGTGCTGTGAATGTAAAGTGGAGAAAAACTTGGTGGAACAGCAGCAATAGGGAGCAGAAATTCGTATCAGAGAGAAGAGGCAAAGCCCAAACACATTTGCAATGGGAAAACATCTCAATTCCTCCCCCAGCCTAGCAGATAAAAGAGAATTAGATATCAAAAGACACTTCAAAGTGTCCATCTTGAGTGATGACTTAGAGCTGACATTAATGGTTTATATATGAAGTTGACACACTTTTCCAAGATGCTATTTTTTTATTTCCATTTTAATTGGCTGAATGAGAGATGATAAGACAATCAGGTAGAGAGAGTGCCTTGCTCCTGAGGGTTACAGTCTTAATGGTAAAAGTTGAGGTGGGAGATTCAGCTGTTTCTCTATTGAATATAAAGGTAATAGTGGATCTGCGAGTCCTTGTGGCGAAGGAACAAAAATGAGAGAGGACCAAAAGGCTGAGCACAAACCTTTTAAAAGAGTCATCAAAGGGACTGGAAGGCAACAATGAGAATAGAATAGATAAAGAATGTGGAATGTACAGTCAAAGAGCTCAAAGGAAGAAAACATCCCAAGCAGCACGGAGAAACCAGCAATCTCACACTTTATAAGTGATATAAAAGATGAGAGGATGCGAAAAGTTGTTTGAATTTGACAAGAAGTAGTTATGGGTAAGCTGAGAAATAAAAGTTTCTGTAAATATATATTTCCCCTTTTAGAAAAAAAGAATGTAGATTAAAATACACTGCAGTGCATCAGTAAATGTGCTATACCACATTAAGCATATATTCTGTGAGAAGAAGCTATAAAATAGGCAAATGATAGGAACAGATGATAAACAGACGGTGAAACACAAATAGCTATCAAGTATATGAAGAGATCCTCAAGCTCATTTGTAATCAGAGAAATGCAAATTAAAGTAAAATTATTTACCACTTTACAACCATCACATTGGCAGAAACTAGAAAGTTGAATGGTGATAATTATTAGTGGGGATGTGGAAAAACCAGACTCGTTTAATCTTGCTGAAGAGCACTTCAGCTGTATTTATTCAGATTAAAACCGCATCTCCTATATGACCCAGTATTTCTATTCCCAGTAATATAGTTTGAAAATATTCTCTCATGGGATATTAAAGGGGCATGCATCTCTGCTGATGGTATCATTCAGAGATTAGGTGATGCTGTGGTAAACCCAAAAAACCCTACTTGCAAAAACATAGGTTTGGTTTTGATTCACACTGCCAGGCCTACCCAGATTGGCAGGCCAACTTCATTACTGTCACCACTCAGGCTGATGGAGCACCAACCCATCATGAATACTATTGGTTACTGCACAGAGTGGAAAGATGAGCTCTAGAGGGTTCAATTCAGCAATTATATGCTCCAGGCTAGAAGTGACATATGCAATATTGACCCATACTCATTAGCTGGAATTATATATCATAAGTGGTCAAAGATTACAATCATCCTCCCATGTATTCACATACTGTGTGTCGTGGGCTGAATGTTTCTGTGACCCCAAAATTCATGTGTTGAAACCTTACCCTATAATGAGATGGAATAAGGAGGTGGAGGTTTGGGGAGGTGATTAGAATTAGATGAGATCATGACAGCAGAGCCCTCTTGATGAGAACAGTGTGCTCAAAAGTCCCTAGAGAGCTTTCTTGTCTCTGCTCTCTATCAAGTGAAAATACCAGAAGCTTGTAGTCAGCAACCTGAAAGAGTGCTCACCAGAACCTGGCCATGTTGTCACCCTGAACTTAGACTTCCAGCAGCCAGAGCTGTGATAAAAAACATTTCTTTTGTTTATAAGTCGCCCAGACTAACAATTGGTAGAGCCACTGAAACTAAGATACTTTAAAATCAGAAATATCTGACTCCTCCCACCATCAAAAAAGAATTGCTCAATGCAACATTGTGGTAGTAAATATGTTGTTAATTTAGGAATTTTGGTTTCCATCTTAAGAGGAATTTCAGAGAAGTAAAAGAATGTGTAGGTTTCTTATGCAATACCACGCAGCAATTGGAACTGAAATATACACAAGAAAGTAGGGACCTATTAAATAAATTCTGAGTGTACAAAGGATAAGATAATGAGGTTTTCTGCCCAACATTTATATGAATTAAATATGAAAATGCTCCTCAGTTTACAATGGAGTCTCATATCATCTCAATACATCCACAGAAAGTTGAAAGTATGGTAAGTCAAACCTCCCACATCATAGCTTAGTAATACAATATGCTGTATGGTAGCAGCTGTTCACCGGCCTGACTGCATGACTCACTGGAAGCTATGGTCTGCTGCTGTTGCCTGGCATGAGGGCAGGTTGGGGGGGGGAGAAAAAAATCATAGGTATAGATAAAAAATTTAAATTAGAAAATTAGAAGTATAGTTTCTTTTTATTTATTTATTTATTTTTTGGAACTAGGAATTGAATCCAGGGGCATTTAACCACTGAGCCACATCCCATCCCTTTTCATATTTTTGAGGCAGGATGTCACTAAGTTGGTTAGGGCCTGGCTAAGTTGCTGAAGCTGTCTTTGAACTCATAGTCATGTTGCCTCAGCCTCCTGAGCCACTAGGATTATAGGCATTCACCACCATACCTGGCTAGAAATATAGTTTTTACTGAACGTGTATTGCTTTTGTACCGCATGAAATAAAAAACTCATGTCAGTGAAGCATAAGTTGGGGACTCTGTGTATATATACACTAGACAACAATATAAAGATATATGCAAGTTTAAGTGTACATATCACAAACGTTTCTCTTAATTATTCATTGAAGAGAAGAATGGGTATAGGAAAAGAGAGAAGAAAGTAATAAATTAAATAAATAGAACAGAAGTATATCACATACTGACCAGTGACTATAGTCGCCAGGAAGAGGGGAATATGACTAATTTGGTCATGCACACATAGGCAATATATAAAAAATAAGCAGCTTATATATAAAACAAGTCATGATAAAACTAGCATCTATCTAAAAGAGACTAGGTAATTGAAAGTCAGCAAGGAAGTTGGAAAACATCCTATAAGGTACTGCTTGCCTATTGGAGCAACATTTTTTAGGATTAAAGGAAACTGAGAACTGTTCTAGGTGCAGACATAGGCAATTTCAGTTATTACCATTGAGTATTGCAAATTGATAAGACACAGAAAAAGGGACAAAATGATCTGTTTGAGGAAATACGTACCTTCTTGTCACCTTTTGTCATTTGTTAGAATTATCACAGGTGAGGAAAGTACTAGGAAAGATAGTGCAGGGAGAACAAGTTATCAGTAGCAATTGCTTATTTCAAAAGTTAATAGAAATGATTAAAGTCCCATTCATAGTTTTTAATGGAACTATAATTGTAGACAGATATGAAAGCTCTACCTATATTGCAAGTGCCCCCTCCCACTTGCTATAAAAGGTAGGCTCTCCTAGGTTGTGTGACAAGAACTTCTTCCCACCTCACCTTTGTTTACTGCTAAGCTTCTTTGCCTTTTTTGATTTATGATGCTTCTTCTCAGCATAAGTCACCCTATCAATGCTTTGATGCATGTCAGTATGAACCATCTGCTTCTCTTTCCTCTCAAAAGTGAACAGTTATGTGGTTCCTGCTTGATAAGCTGTAACTTGACCTCAAACTAGAAATGCCTACCAACATTGGACATCCACCTGCACCCCTGCTAACTCTCCCCTTCCTATGTACTCACAGGGCACAATACAAACAAGTAGCCTCAGGGTGTTTTGTAGTTCTCTTTTTCTTCCTCGGGTTATGTGTCCAAGTCATAACCTGAAATGAGCATGAATATCAAGCTAGTAGTCTTCAGAGTTTCATGTCACATCTTTAGAGAATCTACTGATAGAGATCAGGCCATAAATTATGTTATTTTATGTACTACTGTACCATTTTTTTTAAAAAAAATTGTATTTGCATATTGGATCTTTCTGACTTTTCTGGTCAAATGGAAGAAAGTTAAACTTGGCAAGTTGACAAAATTGTAGTGTTGAAAAAGCTGGAAGTGACTTTTGTGGTTAGTCAAAGTTTCACAGTTCTCTTTGGGGAAAAGCATGACCTCTATTTTATAGATCCAGAACTTGATGCCACATTGGAACTATATTCAGACAAAGGACACAAGATTAGGAAGGGCAAAAGGACAGTTAAAAGCACAGGCTTGTACAAAGGGCTTATTGTTTACTTGAATTTTTAATAATTCCATGTTATATAAGTGTTTGAAATAAAACTTAGCTGACTGAACTCTAACATTAATATAGATTTTAATGATAATTTATTAATACTTGGTTTTGCTCCTCTTCAGAACTCAAAATAATATTGACATCAGAAAATATGCTATTAGCTAGAGATGCATATGGCTTACAGAGAAGATTATAATAAACAAACATTGATTTTTGCTGAGGTGAAGATCAAGGTAAAAATTAATCAATAGTTTTCCACTCCAACAAAATCTTAATAATATCACCAGCATGAAAATCCAGCGAGTTTGATTCCTCACTCTTTCCACTGGAAAAACCTTTTGGGAAATTACAGCATCTTCTAAAAAAAAAAAGTAAGAAAATTGTTCTCTGTAACCTTCTTGCATCCCTCTTTGGTCATCTTCCTGGCTCTAAGCGCAGAGTGCTGTCCAACCTCCTTGGCCAGGAACTAAATGTCTCAGACAAAAAAGAGTGGTACCTCCTTTTTAAAAGTTTCCTGATTCAAATTAGGAGTAATTACCCACCTCTTAGATAATTCAGAAAACACAAAGAAGAAAACAAAATGGAAACAGAGTTCTAGCGAATGAATAGTAAAGAGAAAGTCATATTTCCATATACTTCATTTGAATCATACAAGATTCTTAACAAATCCTTCATGGATACTGTTGTCTCAAAAAACATTTAAGAATAAACTGCATAAAAGTTGATGGATTTTATTTCCACTATTCCTATGGAAATCATATTTTATTTTTGAAACTTTAAGTTGTTACTTGGGATTTTATATGCTTGGTATTCCCCAGTGGGTGGCTATCATAACAATACACTCATTTTTCACTTCTTTTTAAACTTTTTCTCCTTAGAATTTGTAGCCATAAAATCATTTACATGTATTGGCAGTTTTTCTCAAATTTTAAAAATATGCAAATGCATACATGGATATATGCATATGCTCAAACACAGCCTGGGTGGTGGGCATTCCAATGCAGAAGCCATAATGCCCTATCTCAGGAAGGGTTTTCCTCCTTCCTTAAACTTCTCTTCTAACACTATTTTGCAAACAAAAGTCAAACAATTGATTGTCATGGCATGTGTTATGACCAGGAGTCATGCAATGCTGCTGGTGGAAGCTTTCTTAAATATCAATTCTACCTGCTCATTTTTAAGATAAGAACAGAATTCAGAAAGGTTGAGACAAGTATATAACATGTGGAAGATCTGGGAGTAGACAGGAGGTCTCCAGTATGCAGTTTACAAAAACAACCTCTCCAGCTGTAGCTTTTGTCATTTTCTAAACATGATATTGAACTTCTGTTTCTAGAATAGAATTTGAAAGGGTAGGGTCACTTTAAGAATAAATGGAAAAAAGTGACTAAATCTTGATTGGAATTAAAACCCTAAAATAGAACATTTGTACATGTTTCATATAAATTGATACTATTTTCAAGCCTTGTTTTCCTCTTTGCCCTAGATTCTTTGCTTCATTAAAATTTACCTTCTCTCTATTCTGCTTATTTTCCTGACTTTGTCAATGGATTTGCAATGGCTGGCACAACTGGACTGCTGTTAACTCCAGGAAGTCTGTGCTAATAAGCAGGAAACCACGAAAACTCCCTCCTCAGAGCTTCCCCTTGCTCAGGGAAGCAATAAACACAGAACCACAGCCAAGGAATTGAGTTCAAACCACACACTCTCCCAAGTTGTCCTGTAAGGTTGGTGGAGTTCAGCTAAGAAACAGTGTCCAAAATGAAACATGTAAACTTGATTTACATTGAAATAACACACACAGATCTTTCCTGGCAGAGAAGTTGCTGATTCAGGTAGATTATTCCAAGAGTTCCCATTTACAAAAGTGCCCTTTTGTAAATGAAAGGTACCCCCTTCCTCTCCCTCATATGGCTAATTTTGCCAGGCTCTCTTCATATTTATGTCTATTCGAATTCTAAATAAGTCATCTTTTACATGAGACAATCATTCAAATTAAGATGTGATGTACTAAATCCATTTTCCATGTGCTAGTTTATTTTCCAGATATTTAAATATTAACTGTAGCCATTTTATAAAACATGGAAACAAGACGGGGCAGTATTAAGACATTCTTTTAAAGTCATATACTGGGAAATGGATGAGCTGCCTTCTAAAGCCAAGCTCACCTGACAGTATCCCCACACTGGTTCCTTTTGCAAGCACTGTGCTTTTCCAACCCAGGATCCATGACCTCCAGACCCAGATAGCCATACCTATGCTCACTAGGCTTTTTCCTTTAAGTGTCTGGTGGAAATGTCAATCAATGTGTTATGCAAATTAGCTGATATCACATTCCCCCTGCAGCACCTACTTCTACTGATCCATGTAGTGCTCCATCAACCACTAATTGTTCAAACCAGAATCTTAATTGTCTTTCATAAATCTATGTTCTTCTAGTCTGGCCAAGCATGCACAATTAAGCAGGAAGTCTGGTCAGTTTTTACCTCTAAAAATATGTATCACATATCTAATTCTCTCCATTGTCATATCTCTCCCTGGATGCCAAGATTTCATGATATTTTCCAGGAGTATTGCATCTTAACCCCTCCTACTCTTTTCTTGACTCTAAAAAACTTTTCATAGAACAGTTTTTAAAAACACAGTTATCACTTTTATCCTTAAAATGCCTTTTACTTAATCATAGAAATCCAATTTTTAAAATTTTCCCAGTTTTATCAAGGTATGATTGACAAACAAAACTCTATATGTGTAGAGTATAGCATGATGTCCCCATATATGTATACATTGTGAAGTGATTACCACAAACAAGCCAATTTTCATATTAATTATCTCACATAGCTCCTCATTGTGTGTACTGTGAGATCAGTAGAAATCTACTTTCTTGGTCAATTTCTCCATTGTCGTAATTATTAACATCAGTCCCATTCTGTTCCTTAGATCTTCACTAGCTACTCAGCTTTTAACTGAAGGTTTGTTCATTGGACAAATATCTCTCTTTTTCCCCCATGAAGTCTTGGTAATTTCCATTCTCTTCTCTGTTACCACCAGCTCATATATTTTAGGTTCACATACTTGTTAAATCATGGTATTTGTCTTTGAGTGTCTGTTTTATTTCACATCACATAATGTCTTCCAGGCTCTAGGTTCATCCATGTTGCTGCAAATGGCAGGATTTCTATCTTTTTTAAGGATAAATTACACAACATTTTCTTTATCCATTCATCCACTTACGAACACTTAAGTACATTCCATGTATTGGCTATTATGCTCTAATGCACGTGGAAGGGCAGAGATCTCTCTAACATATCAAATTTAATTTACTTTGGATGTAGATCCAAAAGTGAGATTGCTATATATGAAGCAGGTTTCACTGAGCATTGGTTACCCACTTGTCTGAGTCCAGTGAGATAGAACACACTAAGACACAAGTTATATGGAGCAGATTTACTTATACACTGGCAACAAGGAAGAAAACCTGTGATCAATTGTGAGCCAGTCCCCCAAAGCTCAAGAAAGTTTTCCAGAGTGGGTGGAGTCTCAGCTGCACATGATGCACAGCTAAAAGTCCCAAAACGCAATCTGCCATGGGTTATATTTCTCCGGGGCAATGTGACTTATGGGGCAAAGTTTATGTGTTCTTTCTTATGTGAGTTTCACACTGTTTTAATTATTAGTTTTGTAACATACATTGAAATCAGGAAGTGTAATATCTCTAGCTTTGTTCTTCTTTCTTTTCTTTAGGCATTTAGGGTGTGAGATCCAAATTCTCTCATTTGACCTTTAAGGCTACCTGAGCTGCCTTCATCCTCTCCTACTATGCTGTAGTTATATTGACATTCCTTGGGTTTTCAGTGCTGTAAATCCTTTCTCAGCTCTGGGTCTTGTACATACATCTTTCAGTGATCTCCCTACACCCCTTGGCAGCCTACCTATGGGAATGCTAACTACTTGTAATACTAAAGCAGAAAACTACTTTCACTAATGAATTCCATTTTTGAGGATTAAGGTAGGCAACTAGATAGATAGATAAATATAGAGATGTAGATAGAATAAAAGATGGCATGGAAAAGATTAGAAAGATTGGGGAATAAAACTTGGGAGTATAAGAATAAAGAATGTAAAGTGGTAAACAAAGATCTGAAGATATTACCTTAATAATAAATTGATCATTTTTAAAATTTAATTTCCAAGGCAACTGTTATAATTGTTTCTTTCACAATTTTAACTTCATCATTCTTTTTTTTATTTTATTTTTTTATTGGATGTTCACAACATTACAAAGCTCTTGACTAATCATATTTCATACTGATTAAACTTAAAGAAGCATAATACCAACCTTAATTTCTATTTTGGAAAGAACTAGAGTTTAAAAACATCCACCCATATAGTAATAATGCTTTTTGGTAAACTGCATTAAAATTAAGTTTTAAGTAAGGGATTACTTTGTTGAATAAGGATTTCTTGAGCATCTGCATGCACTCTGCTCTGATAAATCCTGAGTTATAGTAATGAGTAGGATACAAACTACTTAGAAGTTTTTGATCTAATATTATGTTGGGTAGATATACAAACAGCAGAAAAATTATAGTGAAATATGATATTGTTGCAAATTAAAAGAATCTGTAACTATAAAAAAGTGTAGTTTGGAGAGACTTATTGTAATATGTACATTATACTACTGAAAATGAATAATCACCTTTTTGGAATTGTCCTACAACTCCCCTAGTAGTTAATAAATTCTTAAGTGGGTACACCTAATCAGAGTTGATTAGTCCAAAGGGTGAAACTGATCTAAGGTAGGTCCCTGATAGTTGATCTTTACAGGAGTAGGCAACCAATCCAAGCCAGGTTATCCTGCAGGAGAAAGCAGAGCTAAGCTGTGGTCTTGAAGACATCTGATTTCTAGATACCTATAGTTTCTGTGGTCTATCTAGCAGCATCCATGTCTCCCAGAAATATTTTTCAATGTTTCTTTGGATTTCTTATTATTGACCACACACACTTTTTGTTTAACCCTGTTCAATTTGAATTTGAACCAAATGCATCCTGACTTAACAGATTTGAGGGAGAAAACAACAGGAACTGAGAAATAGACCCAAGTGTGTCCCCACAAGAGTGTTCTGCCTACTTTTGTCTATACCTTTGTGTAATGGTACTCTTGAATGTGGCAGAAACTATAACCTGTTTCTACCCAAAACCAATGGAGTGTAACTTTCATCATTATATCATAGAAATTTAAATTTTTAAATATTTCAAACATCAAAAAATCAGAAAATTAAATAATGTATTTTTGTTAACTGGTTGATACCCTGGTGGTTCTATGCCTTGCACCATCATCTAGGATATGTCAATTTAATAGTAGGAAGGATATTTCTAAAAGTCATTTCACACTGGTATATCTAATAAAGTATCCACAAAAGTGACTATAAGCCACATTCATATAGTCCATACAAACTCAATCTATCCTCAATTCAACTTCCTCTAACCAGATAAAAATATCAATGTCCACTAGAATGCCATCCAATTTAGAAGGAAATTTTAACAATAGGGAATTGGGAATGAAAATAAACTGTAATTTTCTCAATTATTGTGAAAATAGCCCACTTCTGCAATGTTTACAAAGACCTATAATAATATGACCACATAATAAGGTCCTCAGCAATAACATGAAGGAAGCTTGTGAAAGTCATAGGTGCTCAAAGGCAACCTTATTGATAATCTGCCTTGGATTTACCCAGAGTCACTGGACTAGTATCATATTTTCTTGATACCCTGCCTCATATGCACACAGAAATCCTAAGGATGGAATCAGAGTCAGAAGAACAGGAGTAAAAGTGTGTGTGTGTGTGTGTGTGTGTGTGTGTTTGTGTATATTGATCATCTATATAATGAAGGATCTATCGACAGAACACAATAATGATTTTCAAGCATCCAAAACAGTAGTTAAGTGTAAAAAGTATATTGTGTATTAGAAATATTTAATCAGTTATGGATAAATAAAGCTGTGATTATGAATAATACTATGTATTATATCAATGAAATAGGTTTGAATTTATTTTTTGTATGTTTATTTGGCAGGGATGTGTTTCTTGAGAAACCAGGAGCACTTTGTAACAGCACTGTGGCTATGAATCATGGTGTCCAAATATATATGCAAAATGTTGAATTAACTTATTAGTAAAGTCTTGTATAGATGAGTGTGGATATTTCCTTTTCCCCTATCTCCCCTCTCAATGCTTTCACTTCTGCTCTCTTAAAAGAAAGAACATCTCATTGGAAATAATAGGTTATATGACAATAATAGGAATCTGTGGGCCAGGCATGGTGGTATACTCCTGTAATCCCAGCAGCTCAGGAGACTAAGGCAGGAGAATTGAAGTTCAAAGCCAGCCTCAGCAATTTAGCAAGGCTCTAAGCAACTTAGTGACACCCTGTCTCAGAATTAAAAAATGAAGTCTGGGGGTATGGATCAGTAGTTAAGCACCCCAGGTTCAATCCCCAGGACCAATAAAATAAAATAAAATAATCAGTGAATAGTGAATAGATAAGAACCATCTAGCAAGATTAGATCCTGTAATAGTGGTTAAGAGACCAGGGAGAATATGCAATGGCCTAGACAGACTAATGCTGTTTCTTCCATATTCTGGAGAATAGGAATAGAAAGGATAAGATTAATCTGGAAAATCCACTACCACAAAATTTTTTACCTAAAGTCTAGAGGACACAATCAGAGGCCCTCATTCTAGTCCAGAAAGGGAGAATTATGTAAATGGATAATGTTGACCTTATATGCTCCAAATTTACAAGTGTATCTAAGGAAAATAGAGGCTCTCAAAAAATCACCATTTAGAAATTGTTTTAAAATTGAGGATGTGATTTTATATATTTATAAGAATTTGACTCTCAGTCTTATTTGAATTTTTATACTGTACAAAATTATCTGAGAAGCAACCAAATGGAACAGTGGGAGGTTACCTGGATATCTGAATTTTATTAAGAATTAAAATTCTATTTTTATTTTCAAAGATAATCAGAGCACGTTGATTGTTCTATTTATTTCTTCTTGAAAATATTCAGAGAAGCATTTTCTCTCCTACCACTACAAACATGCAATCAATTCTTAAGGTATCCAGAAAGCTCTGATTAGGCATTTATTGTGTTTCCCACATCTTAAGATGTTCCTCTTTTTTCTTTTTACCTGCATATGAATAATTTTTCAGAGTATAAAGTATTTTAATATAAATTATATCATATTAGTGACTGTGAGAGACTCCCAAATTTTAAAAGATGTTGGAGAGTAATCTGTAGATTATTATCTTTTAAAATTTCTGTCACTCAACAGATTATGCAGATTTGGTGCCACAGGAAATGTAATGTCATTTCTATTACCAATCTCCTTAGTGTTTATTTATAAATGATGGACAATGAAATTAGCTTACTTAAAGTAAATTAACTATAATAAAGATATTGTTTTACATTCTAGTCTTTCAATAAGTCAAATCAGAATTGAATTTTAAGTTATTCTCTGGTAGTCTTAAAATACAAAAGATAAAAAAAGTAAAACTAAATTCAGCACACAGAAAGAGCCAATTTTTTGTATTGGAAAGAACATTGGTTGAGAGTCAGTCAGACCTACGTTCTGTGCAGACATCAGTTAGTGTTAGAAAAAGCCTCAATATTTTCTTATTTGCTTTTAGTGGGTTTTTTTACGTATTAATATTGAAATGCCCAGATGATTTATTTTTAGAAATGCTAAGTTTGTAAAAGAGAAGATGATAATAGCATGAATCCATAACAGAATCAAAACTAGGCAATTGCTTAAGAGTTTCAGCTATGACCAGTTGAATTCTGGGACAGATTACACAAGTGTTCAACAGTTTCCTGCAGAACATCTTGGTTGGAAATCATACATATGAACACAAGTGAACTGGAAAGTATCAGTGCTGCCTCAAGTTGTATTCTTGATGGACACTCCTAGGCAGCCATATTTTCAAGTAGAAAATTAAAGATTATATAATTATATCTAAAAAGAAATCTTACAAAACCAATCAAAACAGCAAAGAATTTGCTATGACCAGCTGTCCTGTCACTAAGTATATAGAGTTTGGCAAAGCTCAGGGCTTAGAAGACTTTTCACATTCTCTTTAATGAAGATATCACTTGTTTCAGGGATCTGTATGTTAGAGACCTAAAGGTAGAAATGAGGAAGAAAATGTTTTGTCATTATGTTTCCTATGCAGTTTGGACTTATGACCATGAGAAAATGGCTAAAGTTACATGAAATATTGATGGTGATAGATGAAAAAACATGAGAAGATGTATGGCATGAGAAATAAAAGAAGTATGGATTCCTGGTTAATAGTCTCAATAGAGATTCAGGAATAAATATCTAAATAAAAAATAATCTTGGCATATATACACAAATCTTTAAGTTTATAGGGCATTTGGTGGTTGGTAAGTGTAAAGGCTAATTTTATGTCAACTTGAATGGTCTAGGGGATACCAGATAAAAGGTTGCTTCACTATATGTCTTTGAGGTGTAATCCTGCTTCCAGATGAGATTAGCATTTGAGTAGATAAATTTAGTAGATTAGATAGCCCTCCTCCTTATGATGGTCATCATCCAATCCTTTGAAGAACTGAATAGAACAAAATATGGAGGAAGGAAGAATTCACTCCTTTTCTTCTTCCTACCTCACTATTGGGCTAAAGCATTCCATTTCATCTCCTGACTTCAGACTTGGATTTACATCCTCAGTTCTCCTGGTTCTCCAGTTTGCAGACAAGATATCTTGAGATTTCTCAACTCACATAATCCCTTGAGCCAACTCCTCATAATAAATTTCTTTCTGTTTATCTATCTACCTACATACTTACCTACCTACCCACCTACCTACCTAATCTGTCTCCTATTGACTCGATTTCATTGAAGAACCCTAATATGATAAGAAGCTGAGAAAATGAGATTATAATGCAAGAACAGTTTGAGACCTAGAAAAATAAAATCCTTAAGAAATCTCACCTTTGGTCTAGGATGGTACTAATGACCAGTAGAATTCTAGTTTTAAAATAGAGAGGCATGGAACTATGTTTAGCCACTACAGAGTATATTGGATGGAATTTGATATTGAGTTAGGGTACTGACAACTTCGGCTTTACTGTTATTGCAGGTAAAGTTCTTCGGCCACTTTGGGGGTTAAATTGTATTTTTACAGCCTATTGTATTACCTTCAAATTGAAAAATACAATGTTCTTTACCTCATCTTTTTTGTTTTTCTAACCTCAATAAGTATAAGCTTCTGATTTAACTGTTCAACTATTTTGAACAATCTTAGCTATTTTTAAAAGCTTTATTAGTCTCCATTCTTCCCATGGGCATCCCTTATTTGAATAAGTACATCATCATAATTCCACATGATTTTTTTAAACTTTCAAATTTTTAAGCAAAGCTACATGATTGTTATTTTGTGATGTAAATTAAAGGTATAATCTTTTCCAATTGCATTTTTGTTTTTATTATGTAAAAATTCGATAGCTTTGTTGAATACAAGTAGTTTGTAAAACTTGCATCCTCAGTCTTCTCATTTTATTCATGTTTCCTTCTTTAATTTCTCTGATCTATAAAAACAATAATTATGTACCTTAGGCAAAAATATTTCTAAGTCCCCTCAAACTGTCTACGTAACCCAAAATATTCTATTAGTCTTGAACCAGTTTTTAATTATATTGATATCTTTCCCAAATTTTAAATTCACTTGGGACATTTATTTATTTAAACATAAAGATTATCAGAGCTCTTCAGAGTTCAACTCCCTATGTAATTCTTTGGGTAAGCCAAATTTGGGAAATTTTACTTCACATATCATTGTCTTATATTGCAGCTAAAAATAAAAGAAACTAGGAAGATACTCTTTACATTTGAAGAATCAATTTTATCAACAGTATTTGGAGACTTTGCTTTCACATAAATTTAATCCAGTAATAAATCTGATTGAGAATAATTTTCTAAGAAATTTATGATATTGCTTTACTTAGTAAGTACTGGTGGGACATTAATCTAAAATATTTAGTAACTTGGAATCTCTGGTGTTAAGAGTGATTATAGTGATGAATTCTAGTTGCAAGAACTTAGTATTGAGAAACGTGCTTCATGAGAATGTGCAGAAAACTTTTGATAACTTTCATTTAAAGATATTAATCATAAGATATTCCTAAAGAATTTTCTGGTATCTAAAATGCTTCCACTCACAACATTATTCACTGCCACCAAAGTTAATGGCACATCCCTGCTACCTATTATAAAGGTAACACTCCATAAGAATGTCAGATAATCTCAAGGTATCCTCAGAATATATGGCCACATGCTAGAACATGGTATACCACAATAGTCCTATTTGTCCCCTTATACAACAAGAAGGCATACACAGACTCATGCAATGTCACAAGAATTCTTTTTTTATCCTTGTGATATGTCTCTTTTAAGAAAATTACACACTAAATGACTTTTTATGTCACAGTTAAACTTTAAGAAATCTGTCATAATAGTGCCATAAAAGGAGTTTATGATGTTTGCCTCATACTAAAAGTGGATTCATTGTTATCAATCTTGTTGCGTTTAGAAAGAAAATTAGAACAGGTGCTTTTAAGAGCAGTTCCAAGTAGAAGATGCTGCTACTTCGCTTGTCATTTTCTTATAGTCTTAAGTCTACTTGCCATAACCTTGAGAGCAAGAATTCTTACATTTTAGCCCCATTTCAGAATCAGAAAATAAGAGATCCTCTCTCCAGAAAGATGCACAGATGAACAGAAGGATCAAAGTTTGTCTGCAGTGTTTACAGCAACCATCCAACCCCTGCTGAGCCAAGGATCATGAACAAGCAGTTAAACCTCTTCATTTCAGAAGAAGCAAAGAAGATTGTCCCTGTGAGTTTTGATTGCAATTAAAAGACCCGTTATTTTTATAATCTTGACTTTGTTTATATAGAGGCCAATAAAGTGTAGTGTAAGTGATAAATGCTTAGTAGAACTACTTTTGATTTTTCTAGGGAAAGTTAACTTTAGTTTGTCATTCTATGTACTCCTGTCTCCACCTCATGCTGTATATTGTTTTTATCAGCTCTTACACTGTTGTGACTAAAAGATCTGACCAGAACAATTTTAGTGGAGGAAAAGTTTATTTGGGGGCTTAGAGTTTCAGATGTCTCAATCCATAGACAGCAGGCTCCATTCCTCCGGGCTTGAGGTGAGGCAAGACGTAATGTCAGAAGATTGAGGCAAAGAGAAGCAGCTAACATGGTGATCAGGAAGCATAAAGAGAAGAGACTCCACTCTCCAGATACAAAATATATACCTCATAGCTACACCCCCAGTGAACCACTTCCTCCAGCCACACATATCCCACCTGCCTCCAGTCACCATTCAGTTAATCTCATCAGGGATTGATTTTTTTTCTGATTAGGTTAAGACTATAACTCAACCATTTCTCCTCTGAAACTTCTTACATTGTCTCACACATGAACTTTTGGGAGATAACTCACATCTAAACCATAACATATTTGAAATGATAGAATTATATACAAAAAGAAAACTATTTATCTAGCATTGAGTTTGAAGTGGCAAAAAGATTAAATCCCCCACATTACCATACCTAGAAAGGATAATGATAAAAGAAACAGCTTTTAAAGAGCACAAGATCGTATTGTTTTACCCAGTGGAATATCAGTTTCCAACTCCAATGTGAAAAGAAGTTCCTTCTCTCAGGAAAAATAATTACAAAGTGAAATATATGTACAAATACTGAACACAGAGAGCACTGAAAATAAATTGGAAGTGGGACAGAGAACTCAGATTAAATCATTCACATATTGAAAAATTTATTGAGCAAATAAACTATTTATATATAAGAACTTCTGCACCATATGTAAAGAAAGTAACCATTAGGTTGGATGATTTGCTCCTGTTATGTATTTTCAAAGAAAATTATACTTGGTTTATCATATTAGTTAACTTTTATTGGTTTTATGTTTTAGTCATCTGATTTTCTTGCTAAACTGTTAAGTTTTAAGGAAGCAAAGATCACCCTGTTTCTATAATGTCAGTGCCTTACCATGTTTATAGTTCCTACTATGAATATATACATTTATTAGTAATAATAAAAATAACAAAATACTAAGTATGTCCCAAGCATGATATTAAGTACATTCTCACAGGTATTTTCCTTAAATACGATAG
The DNA here is from genome assembly GCF_964194105.1 of Spermophilus citellus. Lineage (NCBI taxonomy): Eukaryota > Metazoa > Chordata > Mammalia > Rodentia > Sciuridae > Spermophilus > Spermophilus citellus. The sequence goes on along the minus strand of NC_138188.1, from coordinate 135,680,459 downwards.
CCATGAGAATGTTTTGGCAATTTGAATCAAATATTTGTTGACTTATTAAATAAGTACATATATTAATATATTTTTTTCAGAATTCATTATGCTTTTACTTAGAAATATTATAGCAATTTTAGTAAATTTCAAATAATCTTTTGTAATTGGAGATATATATATATATATAATATACATATACATATGTATATATATTATATATATATATATATATATGTTACATAACTAAAATTATTGCTACTGCATAAGACAAATGTAAAACACACCAATCAAACCAACCAGAATAAAAGAAGAGAAATTCAATCTAAAATACACAGAAGACAGAATTTCTTTCTTTTGGTCATATCTTAAGAATTATCATCATTCCTTGGTGAGAAAGAATTAAAAAATTACCCTAAACCTCACTGACTATCATCTAAGATTTAGATAAGTAACCTTTGCCTTGGTCAATTCTATCATAAGCTATAGCCATTTCTCAATATCAATGTAGGTATATTTATTCATAATTAATATCCTGAATGTGTGCATGAAACTCCAAGTTAAGAAACTGGCCCTTCTGGCATTAGAAATGGCCACTGCATAGAATGGATTCAGTTATTGCATCTAGATTCTGGGCTTTGAATGACTAGAGATGTACATCCTTCCAAGAAGACTCTATGCAGGTTTATTCAGCTCATGTGTGCTGTAAATTACATGACCTAGAGGCACATTAAATGTCCTCTCATCTAGAAGAGGCCACTACATATCTCCACCTTGTTTTTATAATCATGGAGACAATATGTCTGCTAACCTGCTTTATTTCCTCTTTTCACGTCAGAAGCTATTGGGAGACATATCTTACTCAGGCAATTTTCTTTTCCTGGTGCAACCAATTCTTTTGCTTTTGAATTTAAAGCTTAAAGACAAGCTGAATTTGATTAAGTGTCCTCCAGGTAGATCTATTAGATAGTTGTGTGTAATGTGAGTGTCAAGGCTAGGCCTTTCACCTTCTGCATTCAATCCTAAGCAAAACTACATGCTCCTGCTACAAGGAAGATATTTGTTCAGTTGCTTCACCTTCCCTACCTCAGCCCTTTCAACTACTTTTTTGTCTTCTTGAAGGCTGAATACATAATGTAACACTGCATTCTCTCCATCCATTTCTCAAACCCCAGCATGATGTTGAAGGCAGACAGTCATCCATATTGCTGGGACAAAATTGACTTCTGAGATCAATAGAAATTATAATTAAGCTGTGGATATTTATCCCTCTTAAAGCCTTCCATTTCTCAAATATTTAAATGATGACTTTGCAATACGACTTTCACTTCATCAGCGTCTCTGCGGAAATTGGAAATTACAGTATGTGATACAATTAAAATGTATATCCACAACCACTCAGAATAATCATGGCTAATTAGAAATTATGAATCATTAAAATGACATGGTTTTCTGTCAGTATGTGTGTGTGCACAGCACATTCATGTCTTCTAACTTCCCAATCCAATCTCTGTAAGTCTAAGGAGATACATTTGTTACAATATTTCTATTAAGCCTCTCCATTAAGTAAATTACCATTACAGCCAAAGTTTAAAGGTTATCTGGGCTAGCAAACTACTCAACATAGCTAATACATATAATTAGCTGTGGTTAGATTCCACATTAAACTTTTCCACTGCTATTTAGTGAATTTTCAAAAACAAATCATTTATGCAGGCTTATCAGGGTTGCTACAGTACTGATGGAATTCAGAATATCTCTATCATAACAAAACACTAATTTCTATTTTTTCTACTACACATCATTAGTTTTAAGGCTGAATTAAAGACATCTACATAGTTGAGTACAGTCATTCTGAATATCATTTAGAATGCTCTACGGGGAAAGTGAAAGTATATTTAGAAAGAGAAAGAAGAAAGGAAAGAGAAGAGAGAAGGAAAGAAAGAGTGAACCCTATGAAAAATTTTGCTTTAAAAAAATACTTAAAATCTGGTTAATTTTTTTTTACAGAGTTCAGCATGAACTTAAAAAAATAACATGTAAAATTGTTATGAATCAAATAGGTCACATGTAGGCAATATTCACAGAGAACTTCAATTGCCCTCTTTTAGTATTAAATTCTGCATTTATAAGACAAAACACCATGAGAAATTCCAAGAAAGACAGCCACAGATTAGGTCTTCTCTTCAATTGACTACAGATTCTACACATGCCTTGCTAGGCCATAAGCAGAGACAACACTGGCATGTATTTTTTATTTTTTTTTAGGATGGCATCCTATCTCTATGAAGGAGGTAGACTCATGACCCTAGATGACCAATGAGATCTTCCCAATCCTCTGCTCTATTGATTGGTTTGGGGTAGGTAGCAGATTTGGCTAGGCCATTTTCATTGAGATAGACAGAAAAAAAAGAGAATATTTAAGAAAATTCAGAACCTGATTAGATATGTTCTCTCAGAACAAACTGCTCCCAATTCCAAGTAAATAATGCAAAGTAAACATCTTCCTCCTTGGATGGGTGGTAAACATTCACCATAGTTTAAGTAGAGTATGATTTCATAAATTCTCAATCTGAGTAGGAAGAACTTGATGTCAGAATATGATGTTTTAAGAAATCGGTGGGTAATGAGATGATAGCCAGTGCAAGAGAGGATTTGCACTTTTTTTTTCTAATTAGTTTTGCATCTATACATGTAGATTTGAAAACAAAACAGAAAAACACTGCTAAAGCTAAAGCATAATACATTCTCCTGCTGATTGCAGAACTGATGTTGCCAGATAATAAATGTGCTGGTTATCAAGCAATTCTTTCTCAGTCTCTAATCCACATCTGCATACCATTTTCTAAGGTGCTGAGGTTGGAATACAATAAACAGCACTTCTCCTTTGCCAAGTAGAATCTCGGTAGGCTCTGCCAATAAGGGGTAATAGTTCAAAACTAGAAAGCTAGAGGATGAAGAAACAACATACTTCTTGTTTTGAATTCTTTTGTGTGTGTGTGTGTGTGATTTCAGCAAAGGTTGTGCATTTAAAAAGTGGTATTAGACGGCTGTTTCTAGTTTGTCTTTTCACATTTTAAAAATGAGCCTCATCTACCCATTCTAGTGGGCAAATACTCTCTCTTGAAGATGTGAGTCTCATCTCTACTCTAGTTTTATAGCTTTTGTTTTTATTACAGAGAAACTTCATGTTTTAAATTTTTACTTTTTAGTTAACAAGTAAAAATTACATATACTTGCAGTGTTCAACATACACGCATACACATACAAATGGCTAAATAAAACTATTTAGTACATCTATCACCTCACATAATTACTTTTGGGGGGTAAAACTAAATCTACTTTCTTAGACAATTTCAAAATATACAAAATATATTTTTATTAACAATAGTTTTCGTGATGTATAATAGGTCTCTTGAATTTATTCTAACTGAAATTCTGTGCCTGTTGACCAACATCTTTCCCATTTTCCATCCGTGGCTCTGTCCCAGACTCTGATAACTATCATTCTACTCTCTGTTTCTATTAGTTCACCTTGTCCACACCCCATGTACAAATGAAATCACATGGTATTTGGTTCTTGTGCTAACTTGTTTTACTTAACATAAAATTCTTCATGTTTATTCATGTTGTCATAAATGGCATAACTACTTTCCTTTGAATGCTAAGCAGTACTCTATGGTCATCTACCATATTTTTATTTATTTATTTATTTTTGGCACTGTGGATTAAACCCAAGGACAATTAACCACCACTGAACCACATCCCCAGATCTTTTTTTTTTTTTTTGGTTTTGAATATTTTACTTAGAGACAGGGTCTCCCTGAGTTGCTTAGGACTTCACTAAGTTGCAGATATTGGCTTTGAACTTGCAGTCCTTTGGTTTCAGCCTCCTAAGATGCTGGGATTACAGGCGTGCACCACCATGCCTAGTTACATTTTCTTACTCTGTTCATCCATTGACAAACACTTAAGTAGTTTCCATAACTTACCTATTGTGAATAATACTGCATTAATATGGGAGTGCATACATCTCTTTAATATACCAATTTTATATCCTTTAGATATATAACCAATAATTGAATTGCTGTCTCATATGATAACTTCCTTTTTAAGTTTTAATTTCTTTTTAATTTTTTGAAGAAATTCCATATTGTTTTCCAAAATGATTTCACTGATTTAAATTTCCACCAACAGCAAGAAAGAGTTCCTTTAGGCCTTATTTTCACATACACTTATCTTTCGTCTTTTATTCATAGCAATTCTAACAGGTGTGAGAAGATATCTCATTATGGTTTGATTTTTATTTCCTTGATGATTAGTGATGTTGAACATTTATTCATATATTTGTTGGATTTTCTATCTTAAAACCATCCTGAACTTTGTCTTTTGGGGGAGGGAATTCCAAGAACCAGTATCTGGTCATGACTTCTTGTAGTAACCTTCTGAGATGCTTTCTTATTGTTCTGATCTCTTCAGTTCCCCTGTGCTTGCTTAATAAATCCTCCATATTACATGTTCTTTGTTAAAATAGCTGGTGCCTGGTTTGGAAGTTACTATCTTCATGCAAATGAGAATGTTGATCGTCCATTTTTGGATAAAATGAGACATTTCCTGCTATCTAACCTTTTTATTTAATTGTTTTGGAACAGGACCATATTAGAGGTCTGATAGTAAGAATCCCTGAAAGCACACTTTTGTTAATAAGGTAAGGCAGCGAATGATAACGTCTATATGTCTGTTGAAGCTGGGTCAATTATATCAGTAGAAATGTCTTTGCATTTTTTGATGGGAAAAGTGACCTACCAAAGTCTTTGTGTGGCTTAGTGTTACAACAATCTGTAGAATCTCTATATTTTCGTGATTATTATTATTTAAAAATATACCAGAAACTCACTAAATAAATAAATAATATAACTGGTATTGCTTTCTTAATACAGTAAGTGTTGTGGCAAGATATCAATAAATCACCAAGTAGATCTTAAAACAGGAGATGGAACATTTATTCACCAGCTGCCAATCCAAATTCACCAGCTGGAGGGCCAAGGGGCAGGCTGCAAGTCTATACCTTTCAACCCCCACCAGGGGTCTGAGTACATCTTTTATACCATCAGTAAATCATGTCAGTACATCATAAGTGGCTGTTGCTATGATTCAAGACCATAAACAAACAACATGAGATCTAAAATCATAAGCAGAAGGGGAAGTGGGTTAAAATGATCCTAGTTGAGTACAAGTTAAAGAATGGTTACTAATGTCTAGACATTCATTCTCTGACAGGTACATTGTCCAAGAAAAATGGGAAGCAAAAAGAGAACAATTTTACATTAGAATTGCCATTTTGTGTTGCCAAACATGCGATGCTAAGCAAGTGTGGATGCATACACAGGTGAGGTGTTCCCATGGGAGAAGGATTTCTTACATGACATGGAATCTCAGGGTAAAATGGAGTCTTTTCTGTCATTGCCCATATAACCTGGTCCATAACATAAATAAATAGGTATATTTTAAGATTGATGCCTACAGGTTTGCTCCATAATTCCTGGTCTAGCTTGTCATTCATGCCCTAATCACAGTGAATATAAAGCAGTTTTCCAGCATGCTTATAACGTTGATCCTAGTGGGGATCTGCTGTCAAAGATACCTCTCATTCCCCTGAAAATGGTGAACTGGTGACCATTCAAGTCTTCCCAATCCTCTGGTACAGATTGATTTACAGTAGGCATGTGACAAGGTCAATAACAGGCGTTCCTGGGCTTTCTCCTAGAGTTGGTGAAGGTAGGGTGATGAGAGCACTAGGAGCTGTGGCAGCAGGCTCCCAACTTTCCTCTTGCACGGAAGTTTTATCCACAATAGACAGAAATGAGAGAAGCAAAACAGAGACAGAGAGCAAATTTCATCAGTATTCTTATCCAGATATTAATTGTTAGTTCATGGGATCTTCTCAGTCATTTCTTTTACTTGAAATAAAAAAAAAATGTCTAACTAATGGGTCTCAGGAAGATTCATGTGAAGGACTGAAGAAACATTATCACTGTCCCTTCCAAATCATAACAATACAACAACAAAAGATCTTTGTTGTAATAACCAGAAAATATGGACTTTATGTTTGTAGAACCTATAATAAAGCTTTTTTACTTTTATAATTTAAAAAGCAAAACATGTTTTTAATATTTAGGAATCTGGTGTAGTCATTTTGCTCACTGTTGACATCAATAGTGATGTTCCCTGTCGGCTATTTATTTTGTCTGTTTCAGAGGTATATTATTAATTGTGTATGCAATACTGATTATAACTCACAATTCCATCTTGCTTAAGGACACATTGAAGAGTAACAGATCTTTGGTTTTACATGCCTCATATGGTCCTTTACAAATAATTAGAGGATCACATCTTTCTGTGTGTTAGTGCCTTGAGTTATAATATATAAATTAGGGCAGATAACAAATTTTAAAACCACCAAGCTTTAGAAGACTCCCAACACCTTGAGTGTTCACTATAGACACATATCAAGTAAATAGTGATTTCTGTACAAACTCCTCTTCAAACAGATGATCTGCTTCTCTTCATTTGACCTAGAGCAGGAGAGATGAAGTGAGGTTCAGGCTGGCTTTTGAAATCTCTCCTGGAATAAGTGATATGTTCTTCTCATAAATGGATCTCCTCCCCCTAGAAAGGTTTCTCCCTAGAGGGATGAAGGGGGTCAAGATTCCTATGTCACCTCAAAAGCAAAGACTCTAAGAAGCTGCAGTTCAGTTCTGACTGCTCTTTTATTTCTTGAATTATTCAAACTAACACAGCATCCATTAAGTGATTTTTTTCATCTCACTCTGATAATATCAGCTACCCCTCAGAGATTTTCACCTTAGAAGCTAGGTAAGAGGGGTTCTATCAACCCAGACACTTTCTGTGATATGATATTCAAACACCATTCCAATTCAGTTCTGCTGACATCATTTCTTTTTTTTTTTTTTTTAAAGAGAGAGTGAGAGAGGAGAGAGAGAGAGAGAGAGAATTTTTAATATTTATTTTTTAGTTCTCGGCAGACACAACATCTTTGTTGGTATGTGGTGCTGAGGATCGAACCCGGGCCGCACGCATGCCAGGCGAGCGCGCTACCGCTTGAGCCACATCCCCAGCCCAAGCTGACATCATTTCCAACCTCATTTAAACACACCAATCAGATGCCCTTCGGTAGATGAATGGATAAAGAAAATGTATATATACACACAATGGAATATTACTCAGCAATAAAAGAGAATAAAATCATGCATTTGCAGGTAAATGGGTGGAGCTGGAAAATAAAATTCTAAGTGAAGTTAGCCAATCCAAAAAAACCAATAGATGAATATGTGAATATATCTCTTGATTTTAAATTATAAACATATGGATCAGATCCCCATTTCTGAATGAATGTTTCAGGACTCACCAAACCTGTTGGCTCTCTCAGATACTTTTTCTCTTTGAGAATATACCCAATATTGGTCTTTCAATTTGAGTAATTTTTAATCTTTGACTTAATGAATGTTTATATATAGATATCTGTCTATTTATAATCATGCGACTTTGGAGAAGACCTGAAACATGCACCTTTATGCTTGTATTTTCCTGCTACCCGATCATTTAATTCCTTTCCTCCTCCTCCATACCCACAGATCATAAGCAAAATTGAGATGAATATACTGAATTAGCATAACAGAATCTTTTTTAAATTTTTCATTATAATTTGTTATATATGATAGCACAATGCATTATAATTCATATTACAAATATACAGCACAATTTTTCATATCTCTGGTTGTATATAAATTCATACCATTTATGTCTTCATACATGCAATTAGGGTACTGATATCCATCTCATTCCACCATCTTTTTTATTCCCAAACACCCTTCCTTCCCTTCCCACCCTTTTGCCCTATCTAGAGTTCATCTAATCCTCCCATGATCCCCCTCCCAACACCACCATGAATTAGCCTCCTTATATCAGAGAAAAAATTTGGTATTTGTTTTTTTTGGATTGGCTAACTTTACTTAGAATTTTATTTTTCAACTCCACCCATTTACCTGAAAATGCATGATTTTATTCTCTTTTATTGTTGAGTAATATTCCATTGTGTGTATATACATTTTCTTTATCCATTCATCTACTGAAGGGCATCTGGGTTGGTTCCACAGTTAAGATATTGTGAATTGTGCTGCTATAAACATTGATGTGGCTATGTCTCTGTAATATGCTGTTTTAAGTCCTTTGGATATAGACCAAGGAGTGGGATTGCTGAGTCAAATGGCGTTCCATTCAGAATTGTCCTTATTGAGAAGGTTTGCATCTGTGTTCATTATTGATGTTGGTCTGGAGTTTTCTTTCTTTGATGTGTCTTTGCATGGTTTGGAATCAGAGTGATATTGGCCTCATAGAATGAGTTTGGAAGTGCTCCCTCTTTTTTTATTTCACAAAATAATTTGTAGAGTATAAGTATTAGTTCTTCTTTATAGGTCTTGTAGTACTCTGTTGTACATCCATCTGGTCCTGGGCTTCTCTTGGTTGGTAGGCTTCTGATGGAGTCTTCTATTTTCTTGCTTGAAATTGATCTGTTTCAATTGTGTATATCATCCTGATTCAATTTGGGCAACACATAAGCCTCTAGAAATTTGTTCTGTAGTACAGGTCTTCTAGCTGTAAATTCTTTCCATTTTTGTTTATCATGGGAAGTTTTAATTCCATCATCAAATCTCAAATTAATTTTCCTGGATACGAGATTTGTGGTTGGCATCCATTTTCTTTCAGAGCTTGATGTATGTTGTTTCAGGATCTAGCTTTCAGGTTCTGGGTTGAAAAATCTGCACATAACCTAATTGGTTTCCCCCATTTGTAATCTTATTTTCTTTCTCTTGTGGCTTTTAATTTTCTCTCCTTATTCTGTATGTTAGGCATTTTCATTATAATGTGACTTGATGTAGATTTGTTGTGATTTCGTACATTTGGTGTCCTGTAAACCTCTTGAATTTGGTTTTCCAATTTGTTGTTCATGTTTGGAAAATTTTCTGATATTATTTCATTGAATAGATTATTCATTCCTTTGTTTTGGAACTCTATGCCTTCCTCTATCACAATAATCCTTAAATTTGGTCTTTTCTTATTATCCATAATTCTTGAATGTTCTGCTCATGGTTTCTTATCATTTTCACTGTGCGGTCTACATTGTTTTCAAGATTATATTTTTTTCTTCATTGTCTAAGGTCCTGTCTTCCAAGTGGTCTAGTCTATTGGTGATTCTTTCAATTGAACTTTTAATTTGGTTTATTGTCTCTTTCATTTCTGTTTGGTTTTTCTTTAGAACCTCTATCTCCCTATTGAAATAATCTTTTTCTTCCTGTATTTGCTTATGTAGCTCTTTGTTGAAATGTTCTTTTGCTGCCTCTGTTTGCTTTCTGATATTATCCATTAATTCATGGAACATTGTAATTATGTACATCCTGAACTCCTTCTCTGTCATTTCTTCTGCTGTGCTGGCCATGGATTCTAGTAATGTGGTACCTTGATTTGTTTGGGGCACTTTCCTTCCTTGTCTTTTCATGGTGCTTGTGTGTCTTCCTTTCTACCACTGTGGATTCAAGGTTTTACTATTTTTACCCTACATGCTTTCAGTGCCCCTTTAGGGTTCCACTATCTCACCTTTGAGGAGAAGGGCGATGCTAACAGATCCCAATATAAATAAAATATAACCTACTAACAAATAGTTGTTATTAAGACATTTACAGTTTGATCACAATGTACAAAAATGGTGAACTCAATTATTATCTACGATATAATCAGTAGGTTTGTAAAAGGGTTTATAGTTTCTGATGGTGGACAATGAACCAAAGGTGAGGTATAGGAAGATATGTTGAGAAAGTATGAGGTGAGGAGGTAGAGTTATTATATCTGAGGATGTGTGAAAGAGAAATCTAAAGAAGACGGTTAGTAGCAGGAGAATAGAGAGGTAGTAATTTTGGTAGACAAGTAAGAGGGAACAAAATAGAGTACATAACACAAATACACACACACACACACACACACACACACACACACACACACATATATATATATATATATATATATATATATATAAAGAAAATATAAAATGCTAAAATAGTAAAAATTGGAGAGAAAAAAAGAGAGGAAAAACAAAAACAAACAAAAAATTATATACTACACAGCTGTAATATACTATTCAGTCATCTCAGTTCTCAATATCCTAATTTACACAAAGTACTTAGTTTCAAATATGTTGGGGATGTGAGGGAAGGAGAATAAAGAGGGAGAATAAAGAAAAAAAATCTTGAAGGAAGAAACAGGGATTGTTTTGATTGGAGATCAGTATCTTTCCTGATTCCCTTCTCATCCAATAGGTGGGATTTTCTGTTCTTAGTTGATATATCTGCACTCAGGATGGTGGGGCTTACCAGGGTGTGAGGGTTGGTATTGGGTGCAGGGCACCTGAAAGTAGGGTATAGCACCTTCCAGTCCCATTGGGAGATTGCAACTCAAGGATCTCCTTTGTGTTCTGCTCCTGTGATGTGGGTGCTGGGCTTATCTCCTCATCTCACCTGTAGTCCTCACAGTTTCTGCCTCTAAATTAGTCTCTAAAGTGTATCTCCCTCACCCTCTCTCTTTTTACTTCCTAATCAGGAACGCTTCTCTCTGGGGGTCTTTTTTGTTGCACTCTGGTGGCTGTGCACCTGTCACAGAGGGCTATTTTGTATTGGGCAGCCACTCTGCCAAGTTAGTGGCTGCTGGGGATTGGGGAGAATTAGAAAACTATGGGTACCTGGCTCTCCAGTATTCCAAACTGGTAGTTGCCCCAACTAAAGATGGTGATGGAGGTGACCCAAGATGGAAGCTGCTGCTTTCAGCAATGGGGTGTCAGTTTGGCTGGAGGGACCCCGGGCCATGGTGTCATGCAATGCCTTTAGAGATGAGCTCTGTGGCTTGCAGTGTTGCGGCTGTCAGCTTTCTTCAGAGCCTGTGATGTCCCCAGATGCAGGCAGGCTACCCATAGTAGGAGACTACAACAGTAGCTGCTGAGACCCAAGATGGATGCCGCCAGGGGAGCCCCACATGAGTAGATGGGGGTCCATTTGGGAGTGGAGGCCCAAGTTCCTGTGTGTAGGTAGCAGCTGAGTGTCCCAGTGGGAGAGGTTTCTGGGAATTCTGTGCTGGTGCTAATGCTGGTGGTCCTGGTAAGGAATCCGTGATACCTGTGTGGGTGAGTAGTCTGCAGTCCAGAGTCCTTTTCTAACCATGACAGAATCTTGTTCGGTGTCTTCCATGGTCATACAAAGTGAAAATTTTCTAGTGTGTTGAGTGTCTTTATGCCAAATTCTTGTTTTTTGATTTAGCCATGAATACATAAAGTTCTGCATTCCAGTTCTTTGATTTCAGTTCTCTTTCTTTGTATATTTCCTCTATCAATCAAGAGAGCTGCATCATGGCTCAATTTTGCTATTTTTGACAAAAAGCATTTTCCAATGATTTTGTAGTTAACAAGGCACTTAAATTTTTGTTCTTGTTTTGTTATTCCAAAAGCATTACAAGCTCCAGGGAGACAAAACACTTAACCATTTCTGTGACTCAATCAATTAAATAGGTCAGATATTATAGTTATATAAACTATTCAATTATTTGAAAATATACATGCTTCACTATTTCAATGCATTAAGGATTTTTGTTGTTGGTATACAGATATGACTATAATCAATTAAAACCAATTGAATAATCCATATAAAGTACTTATTTGTGCTTTTCATATAGTATGTCCTATCAATGTTAATATTAGTATGGCTATTACTACTTATTATTTATTTAGGCTACATATATAAATACCTTTATCAATAAATGACAAGTATTATTTTCTTTGCATAACAAAATTGTATAGGTGAACATGAGTTCATCTTTCTTGTAATACTTTCCTGAAGCTATCATGAAATGATTCTTAGCACTATACTAGTGCAACTCATTTTATTTAAAATATGGCCAGTATTTCTTAAGTAACATTTAAGTTGTATAGAACTAATTTTCCATTTTGAAAAAAAAAGTAATGTCTTCTAACATTCTACATTATTTTAATCCATAATGTTTCTTTAGTGTAGCAAAATTTCCTTTTTGATAGACAGGCTTAAATCTTTACTATAATGATTTAAAAGTTGTCTTTTCCTGAGTATAACAAAATGTCTACTTACCTATAAATTTTATACAAATACAGTGATATCATGCAGTTTTCTTAGGTGCCACAATGCTTAATACACATCTCTGGGCATTATCTCTGTGACTGATGAACTAGAAATATTATATTTAATATGGAAGATTTTATTAAAATCAATTTATTTTTATTTGTATATTAAATCATTTTAAGATATAAAAGTTGGTAAAGAGGGTTTGAATATACAAAATGAGTGAGTCAGTGATGAAGTTAGCACTAATAACAACATATCTTATAAGGAAGTTGACATTTTCTTTATTATGAGAGTATTGCAAATAACAATGATAGTGAAATATTGTTCTATCAGAAGTTGCCTCAAGATACCTGGAAACTGAAAATGTATAAAAACTTAGGTCAACAATGAGAATTGTTTTTGTAAATTATATTCACTTGTTTACCCTTAAATTGGTATGACTTTTAAAATGCCATATATGAATACTCAAAATGCCATACTTGACATAATCTGTATACTGATACTCCTAGTTTGTTTATACCATAATGTTTTATTTTACAATGGTAAAAAAAGATATTTTATCAAATAAATCCAAGAGATTTTTCTTAATATTGTTTTCAGGAAATAAAAATGCCCCACCAAAATCTTAAACTTTTCTTTTTTAACCTATTACACATTAATAGATTTATTTAAATTACATTTGAACATGTTTTCATTTGCATGGATTTTTGTTATAGTACATGCATTTTGGTCACATTTGATTACCACATTCATAAACTCCACGAGTGTGCGCTTTTCTCAATGTATTACTTCAAATATGGATTAGAGGTTTGGTCATCTGTATTATTAATATGCATTCATTTTCTGCTATATCTGAGGTAGCTGTCTATCTTAACCTGGAAGAAGAGATTCCTCTTACATGAAAATTAAATTCAGCTTGGAATTATATTGGAAAAAATAACCCATAAAATAAAAAATCCATTTATATAGAAGATATAATTCAATACTTGGAAGTCACACAAAGGTTTGGGTGCATATAAGCAGATGCATTTGCTTTTTATTATTCAAAGCTATAGAAATCAATAGTGAGAACAGACCTATTAATCTAATTAATGGAATATTTGCTAATTCAAAATTATAATAAATCTTGGTGCTTAAAATACTCTTTAAGTAAGAATTTGCAATATTCTATAAAAAGAGGAAAGTTAAAGCTGCATTTATTATTTACTTTTGGATTATTTTGTCATCAAATTTATTAAATAATTGATATTTTTTAGGAAAAGCCATTTACATCTTGGGTTAAATCTAAGTTCTAGCTTGGGGACAATAAAAAGTGACTCTAATAACTTTGGGAACCTAAGCTATCAGAAATATTTTAGAATTTAATAAAGATTATTTTGAATCACTGGTGTAAACTACAGATTTTCCCAAAGGGTAAAGCAATCTAATTCCAAAGGGAACAAGTATTTTTTGGATATAATTGCTATAGCCAGTTGCACAAAAGTGATAAAACTTGGCAGAGAATGATTTAAACATATTGTGACTGTTACTCAAAAATGATACAATTTTAATCATTTTTATTAACCTCTGAGTAACACAGGAAGAACTAAAGAATAATTTAATGTGAAAAGAAATTAGAAAAGGGGGGTCTATGCATCTTCTCATTCTATGGAGTACAGACAGCAAACACTTGGTTTGGAAGAAGAAACACAGAGGAAGCTAAGGATCAATAATTAGTCAAAATGAATGGGAAAAATAATCATTACTGCAACATTTCCACATTTATATTTTAGTGCAGAAGAGTTAACATAGATGAAAATATTTTCATTAATATATATAAAGGTTCTGCTGATATTATATAATGATTATCTTTACTATCTATAACACATTAAGTAAAGATATCAGAGAATAAAAGCCCCAAATTACTCTGTTATGTCAATAGACAGAACCTGGTCTGGAAAACAAATAATTTCCCAGTCATGACAGCAAACATTGTACATTCACCCATCAGTGAATATCTCAATAAAAACATTAGGATATTCACATGAACATATTTTTAATAATTATAGAAATTGACTATTTTTTGGAATCTATGTTTTAACATCAAAGAATTTGTTTTTGTTTTTTTTTTAGAGAAGCAAACACTTTTAACACTTCAGTTATTTTTTTCCTGACATTTTTATAGCTATAGACTGACATGATTTTATTGCTTTTTCCTGTATTTTAAATTCCAGTTTACTTTCTATCTTATGAGATAAATATTTAACTCTATTCATATTCCACATTTTGTGCACACAAACACACAAACACTCAGACATATTTAACACACACACACACCCTTGCCTGATGTCTACCAAATTTAATGCATCATTATACTTTAAAATAGCAATTGAAAATTATATTATTTTGTCCTTGTAACTGTTATTTATAGATAATCTCTGTGATACAAAAATCATCATTTTCTTTCTTTTATAATTTTTCATTCACATTGATAACTACAATCGTTTTCATTTGCTTATTCTACTCATTTATCCTCATATCTTTTTAGGTGTTTAAACTCTCCTAATATACAACCCCAAACAAATCTATCCAAATTTGATTCTATTGGTGATATTCTCTCTTTAATCTTCCATCTCTCTGCTTAGGTTTGGCTTGGTTGATTTTCTGCCATGTTGCATAAGTGTTTTATTTATATTTATTTCTCTAACTTCCTGGGAGCTCCATTCATCTCTGTCCTGTGTTAAGCATCCCATTTCTTGGATTTTGTGTCTTTCTATTTCTTAGGAGAAAAAGTAACCAAAATATGTGGTAAAAACAAATGAATCATTGACCCAAATTCTACATAATATTTAGTCTAAAGGATACTAAAACAGAAGGATACATGATGCCCATTTATTATACTAGTAATGTTCCAATAATGAGGATAAGAATGTGAGGGTTGCTGGGAGCCATGGCACACTGCTGTAAACCCAGCGGCTCAGGAGCCGAGTTAGGAAGATCATGAGTTTAAAGCCAACATCAGCAAAAGTGAGGCACTAAGCAACTCAGACCCTGTCTTTAAAATAGGACTGGGGATGTGGCTCAGTGGTTGAGTGCTCTTGAGTTCAATCCCTAGTACCCCACCCCCCAAAAATAATTTGAGAGTCAATTAATTATTGCCAAATCATTATACTCGTATATATTTACTTCACATCTTTAATATATAGTAAATTTTACAAATTTCAAATAAATTTTGCCAAGTTATTTGAAGCTCATGTTAGAAAACATAAAATACAAGGATTTGGGCACTATACTTTCTCAAGAAACAGATACAACAGATTCTCAAACCCTGACCCTGAGTCAGGTTCTTTTGGAAATTCATCCAAATTACTTGGGAATGATAGTCTTTTTAAAAAGTCTTGACATAAAGTCATTTATTTAAAAAAATTATTACTACTTTGTTAAAGATTTGAAAACTTTAAAATATGGAATGATATTAAAAATAGTGTGAAGACCAAGAGTATAAATGCCTTTCATCTTTGGGTTTTAAAGATTAAGGTATTTCTAATATTTAAAAGTAGTTTTATTTTGTTTGGGGTTTTAAATACAATGCAAAGGACACCAAGGCAATAAGATTTGGAACAGGTAAATCACTTAGGATATTGTTGAATTTAAAGGAGAATGAACACTACCCCATATTAGTATAATGAAAATTAATCAAGCATATAATGAGGCTTCAGTTGGAATAAAACTGCATATTTTAACAGAAATGTGACTTAACACATAATAAGGGGTTAAATACCAAGTGTTGCCAATTTCTTTTTCCAGCAAAATAATTAATGGTAATCTAACAAAGAAAGAATTAAAATATAACATAAATTAACATTGTCTACAAATCTATTGTTAAGCAGAAAATGTAAGAAATAATTGTGTTGTATATAATTGAGATAACTATTGGTTTATTCAGAAAATTACAGAGTTAGAAGAAAAATAACAAAGCACCTTAAAATTATCAAATGATGTCATCTATGTTTTAACAGGTGCATGTATTTTATTCTATTCATATTTGGAAGCATATCATATTATGTATAGAAACCATGGGCTAATAAAATTAGCAAAATTATTTATCATTTTTTTTTTCATTTTGTTTTGTTGTTTTGGTACTGGGGATTGAAACCAGGGATACTTAACCACTGAGTCACATCCCCAGCCCTTTTTATTTTACATATTAAGACAGGGTGTTGCCAGGTTGCTTAGAGCCTCATTTAAGTTGCTGAGAGGCTGGCTTTGAACTCACAATCCCCCCACTTCAGGCTCCCAAGCTGCTGGGATTAAAGGTGTGAGCCATCATGTCTGGCTATTTATCAATTTTAAATACAAACATTTACTGAATTCATATTGTGAGAAAATTCTAAACTACTATATCATTTTAACCTCAGTGGTTTCATGGAAGCCAGAGATAAAATCTTTCAAGCTGAAACATTCAATGGGATCAAATACAAGTATAGCAAAATATGATTTTAAAAATGACAATTAATTTGGCAAGTTCAGTCACTGATAATAATATATGCCTGAAAGTGTCATTGGTGGGTGGGCTGAGATAAAAGCCTTGAGTTTAATCTCCTCCTGTGGGTGGGAGGAGAAGAAGTCTTTGCTTGATGCTGCATGCAGTTTCATGGAGCCAAACAATGAAAGCGTGTAGTAGACGTGAGGGAATTCTAGATATTTTGCTCTGATGTTTATGTATGTGTTTTTCAACTCTTAGATTTACTTTTTTATTTTTCTGAATCTGAATAGACATATTAAGGTGAATTTTAAAAATATTTTTGTTAACCTTAATATTTGATAGGGGGTGTTTTTCATTTGTAAAAGTTATTGGATGCATATTGATTGAAACCTATTTTACCACTGAATGAAAAACGATTCCAGACAAGGTACTGGATCTCCCTGATCTGTGTCCCAACTCATTCCGCCACTTACACGCACAGTATTAGAAGGCAGATGTTTAATTATGGTTGCCAAAATAAGTTTAATGTTAAAACTAAAGATGAACAGGCAGAGTCTCCCAGTGAAACTAATAGAAATATTTTGGTGAGAATTTAGAAAGTGGTGGCAAATTAAAATAGTATGAGTGGTAGACAAACACGCATGTTGGATTACTGAAATCAAATTTTTGCCAATTTTATTTTTCCTCAGTGTATTGTGGCATTAAAAAAAAATCCTCTGGTTCTGGGGATATCAAATTCTACCTTTAGTACTAAGAAACAATAGACCATGCCAAAAACTTTTCCCTTTTTTTTTTTTCATGTGTATGTGGTGCTGAGGATTGAACCCAGAAACTCATATGTGCTAAGCAAGCACTCTACTACTGAGCTACAACTCCAGCCCCCAAAGATTTCCCTCTAAATAAAACAATGTGGCAACTTAATCATTACTAAATATATTTAGCATCAATAAAATTAATTTTAATTATCTAAGGTTGTTTGTTTGCTTTTTTGTACTAGGGATTTAATCCTGGACACACTTTACCACTGAGCTATATCCCCAGACTCTTTTTAATTTACTTTGAGACAGGGTCTCCCTTAGTTTCTTAGGGTCTCACTAAATTACTGAGTTTGGCTTCAAATTTGTGATCCTCCTGCCTCAGTTTTCTGGATCCCTGGCATTATGGGTGTGCATCACTGCACCCAGCTTTAATTATCTAAAGCTTTAATTCAATAAAGTTGAGAATAGGCATGAAAAGTCATGTCCCCTTTCCTAAGTAAGATTGTTTCCAAAAGTATCAAAATTTCAGTAGAATGAATCTGACCTAACTTTTCTATGCACATGTATACCACAGTGAATCTCACCTTTACATATATCCAAAAGGCAATAATTAAAAAAAACTATAAATAAGTACAAGAAAGATCAGTGGAATGCAGGTAAGGGAACAGGGGAGAAGGGGAGAGCCACCAGAGACTAAATTTAAAGGATATTATGTTCCTACTTGTATAATTATGTCAAAATGACCCCAATATGATGTATAACTAAAATTAATTAATTTTTTAAAAAGGTATCTTCATTTTCAAATCAAATGCCATTAATGCAAGAAAGACCAGGAAGGATGTAATAACTTCCTGAGACTGCTATAACTAATTGCTACAAAATTTGTGTCTTACATTCAATCAACAAATATACATATAAAAAAGTTCAACACCTTTAGTAATTAGATAAATGCAAATCAAAACTATTCTAAGATTTCATCTCACGCCAGTCACAATGGCAGTTATCAAGAATATAGACAACTATAAATGTTAGTGAGGATGTGGGGGAAAAGGCACACTTGTACATTGCTGGTGGGATTACAAATTGGTACGACCAATCTGGAAAGCAGTATGGAGATTCCTTGGAAATCTTGGAATGGAACCACCATTGGACCCAGCTATCCCACTCCTCAATCTATACCCAAAGAACTTAAAATCAGCATACTATAGTAATGCAGCCACATTAATGTTCATAGCAGCTCAATTCAGAATAGCTAAACTGTGGAAGCAATCTAGATGCCCTTCAATAGATGAATGGATAAAGAAACTCTGGTATATATACACAGTGGAATATTACTTAGCATTAACGAAGAATGAAATTATGGCATTTGCAGGTAAATGGATAGAGTTGGAGAATATAAATGCTAAGTGAAGTAAGCCAATCCCCCAAACCCAAAGGCTGAATGTTCTCTCTGATAAGTGAATGCTGATCCAGAACAGGGAGGTAGGGAGGGGGGAGGCCTGGGAAAAGTTGAGGAACATTGACTGGCCAAAGGGAACAGAGGGGAAGGAAGGAAAGGAGGGTGAATGGGGACAGGAAAGATGTTGGAATGAGATGGACATCATTACCCTAGGTACATGTATGACTGCACATATGATGTGATGCTACATCATGTACAACCATAGAAACGTAAAGTTGTGCTGCAATTGTGTACAATGAATCAAAATGCATTTAGCTGTCATATACACCTAATTCAAATTAATAAACTAATTAAAATATGTAACAGAAATGCCTCAACAGCTTAGGGAGGATGAGGCAGGAGGTTTGCAAGTTCTAAGCTATCCTCAACAACTGAGCAAGGCCCTAAGCAAAGTAGCAAGACCCTGTCTCAAAATAAAAAGGGCTGTGGATGTGGTTCAGTAGTTAAATGCCCTGGGTTCAATCCTTGGTACCAAATAAATAAATAAATAACAGAAATGCATTAGTTCACATTCTTGAAGCTAGAAATTACAGATCTGGCAAGGGTACATTCCTTCCAGAGCCCCTAGAGAAGAATCTCTTCCCTGCCCCCAGCTTTTGGCAGCACCAGGTCCTCCTTACCCAAGGTCATATCACTCCAAACTCTGCCTCCCATGTTGCCTTCTCCTTTTTCTCTCTCAAAACTCCCTTTGTCTTTCCCTTAGAAAGTATAGGGATTGCATTCAGAGACCATCTGGATAGTACAGCATTCTCTATTTCAAAATCCTCAATTAGATGAGATTGGTAAAGACTATTTTTCTAAATAAAGTCAAATTTAAAACTCCAGGGATTAGGACTATGTAGTTTGGCCATTATTCAACTTACTACAAAGACTTTTTTTTTTTAATCTTAAAAGATGAGGACATTCAAAAAAGACATATACATGAATGTTCATGTTCATAATAGGTACAACAAACTAGAAATAATCCTGATGTCTATTAAGTGTAGACTGGATTATCTAACTTGGTATTGTCACAAAATAGAATACTACTCAGCAATTAAAATGACTGAACCACTGATATACGTGGATGAACCCCATATCAAAATGCTGATCAAAAGAAGAAAAGCAGAATAACTATATGCTGCATAATCCCATTTGTATACAGTTCTAGGAAGGGCAAAATACTTCAATACAGAAGTCAGAACAGTAAGTTTGAATAGGGGAAGCAAAGAATGGAATGATTAGGAAGTGAGTATGAAAACATTCTAGGAGAAAGTAATCTACATTTGATGAGTGTTGAATAATCGGCAGCATACATTTGTCAAAGCTCATAGAACATTTTTAAGATCTCTGCATTTATTTTATGCAAATATGCATCAGTAAGATGGGGGGAAAGGCTGTACAGAGAAGCAGATACAAGGAAAGGAACTGAACTCACCACCTCAATTCCCCTGCAAAATGAATCTCAGGCTTGTGCCCCTATAGAAATTCCTCATATTCCAGACACTGGAGTATGCTTTTGGCATATGATTAAAAACAAGGTCATTCCAATAATCACAAAATGCCTCTAAATTTCTGTTTTGTTCAATATTCACTTTTTTGATAATTTAAAAAATCACAGTAAATCCAAAACATTTTAAGAAAGCATGTTCTGTTGTTATTATTTCTAGTGGTCTTTAACACTACTAGCTAGCCAAGATACAATGAGAGCCCATACGGTCTGTTTGTAATTAATTTGGGGCAATCCAGGACCTCACACCCCCATAATACTCTGGCAAATCACAAGTTGTCTCATTTCATCTCTCTCCTCATCTTTACTAAAAATCATAGACTCACAGTTCATAAAATTATGCTTTCAATTCTCTATACACATATTCTCTGCAAACATACAACCCAAACCCTTTCCAGATCACCTTAGTCCAATGACTATGTCTTTTATTTTATGTTATTTTCTGTTTTTTATGTAATTTTTTTTAGTTGTAGTTGGACATAATACCCTTATTTATTTAATTTTTTTTTTGGTGCTCAGGATCAAACCCAGCTCCTCACATGTGCTAGGCGAGCGCTCTCCCTCTGAGCCACAACAGCCCCACTTTTATTTCATCTATTTTCATCATGTTATTTTCAATTTGGAATTCCACCTATTGTTAAGTGACCTTTACTTTCTTCCCCCAGCACCAGTTAAATCAGGTTGTTTTATGTATACAGTTAACCATTCTTTGTTACACTTTAAGAACAAAAGAAGATAAAAAGACTAGATTTATACTATTTTATAAAGAAAAAAAAAAAGAAAACTTCACCCCAGTGAAGAGTCTGAAGAAATGTAGAGCATACTGAATATTATGAAATTAGATAGTGCAAATAATTAAAACAAATATTAAGAATCATAATTCCAGAAGCAATAAGAAAATGAGAATCATTCCTTTTAATGTGTAGGGGGGATAAGATGTAGAAAGTGAATAACTGAAAGAACTTTTGTTTTAGTTGCTTACAATAAATCCTTTAGGGAGGATTTGGAGACTTACCTTTCCATTAAGTATAGCAAAATAAAACCTGTGTGTGCTCCGAATTATACACTGAGGCGAATCCACAGGGACTTAGGTTGGGTTAGGGAGTGTCAACTTCCTGGAACTCTGAAATAAGCTGGAAATAATTTGCTAAGAAGTTTCCTGAATATGAAGTGGCTTTAATAAGATCGTTTGATGAGTAAATGAATCAGAAAATTGAGGACTAAATTTTCCTTACATTGCATACATTTTTGCAGTGATAGCAAGGTCAAAACATTTGGATTACATTTTGAAAACCATTGACTTCTTAGGTAAAGACTATTTAAACCGAGTCACTGTCAGGCACTAAAACAAAATCATTACTCCTGCTAATACAAATGCAATTCTTAGGTCTTGAGCTCTCACATTCAAAGGGAAAATGGGCTGTGCTGTTGTACTTAATGCAAATATATATAGATTAACAGCACCATTCAAGACTGTGACCATAAAATCATGTACATAATAATCAAGTATGTAAATCATTTTAAAATAACATCGGGTTAATTTTGTTTTTTTAAAAATAAAACATTGTGTTTTTTGCTTGAGTAAATAGGGTTATAAGAACATAAGATATTTAAACACATTGGAATACTCTTCTGCACTAAAACCATATATTGTTAATTGTTGTTGTAATCACAAGTTATTGTAGTGTTTTACCTTCTTGATCATATATTTTTTGTCAACTTGAGGAAATATCCATAAAAAGGTATTCCCTTTGTGAATGTCATCCACAATGGATATTACAGAAAAAAAAAGACTTGCGGTCATCATATGCATTTTGGCATATGTTTGGCATACATTTATGCAGATATCCAAGCACCTGGAGTAGTTCTTCAGTTCATTCATCATGTTAAGCACAAGGTACTCCATGGTGAACATAAGAGACTAAACATGGGCTTTTGATTCTTCCACTTGAAACAAATTCTTCACTGCCATATGCAAAATATATGAAGTAAAGCGTTCCATAAATACATTGGAAAATTCACAAGCAATAGGCTTTTCATTTATTTATCCACTCATTTATTTGCTTCCATAATATTTTAACCCATCACCCATACTAGGGATATCATCTTTGTTCATTGTACCTTCATAGGAAGAAAGATTGTGTCATATGTATCCATTATCCACTTTCATTTTCCTTGCAGATAAGCCTTTGAGTGTGTAAAACCAATCTCTTCACCATATGTGTTTCCATGTTATAGCACAGGAAAGAATAAGTCTTTGAGGTTGTTCAGCTAAATTCAAATATATTATTGGATAACTTTAACAAGTACATGATTTCTAAACACAATCCTTACACTAATACAGTCCTGTCTTTCCTCTGAACCATTTGCCTTCATTCTTGAATGCAAATTATTTGTGGAGGAGCATCAAGGTGAATATTTATTGGGTGGAAACACAAGGTTATGAAAAGCAAAGTAATGATTGCTTTTGTGCATTTTGAGGTTTTATTTGGCACTTTGTATGTTTTATCTGTTGCATAAAAGCAATTAATCTTTTTCAGACCAGTGAATTTTGCAATTTTGAATTTTATTTTGCAAATGGGAAACATTCCTTGTCATTCCTTATAGGTGACTTAGCAAATTGACCTTCTCTATTTTAACATTTTTGTAGTAAAATTAACAATAAGGGATATTAAGAGGTGTGTGGAATTTTTAATCACTGATTATCATGCTACTAACAGATATTAAAAATACAAACATGTCAACTTTAGCCATTAGATCATGTAAATCCAAACAGAGAAATCAATTACACATACATTAAAATAATTTTTTCTACCAAATTAATTGACTATTAAAAATTCACTAATAAATTTCATTATATTAGAGAATTTCAATTTATCAAGAATCAATGTTATAATCAAGTTATATTCAGATGAACAAGGGCAATCTTTCAAGTCTATTCACATGAATATTCAGGTTATATTTAACTTTCAAACTGCAACATTTAAGCAGAGAAATATGAGAGAGAGAGGAAGATGTCAGTAGGTTTGCAAAAAAAGCATCTGTTTCTAAAATAAAAGCAAATATGTTTGGAAAGAAAACTAATACTTTCCATTGTACTAAAAATAACAACAGACCCTAGAAAATATATATTTATGTATAAGTAAATAAAGGTTTTCTAGGTGAAAATACTGTAAGAATTATCAGAAATTTGTTCTTTAATTATTAACTGCTTTTATCAGTTGGGATATTATTTGTTTCTGTAACTAACAGAAACAGAAGCTCAAAATATTTTAAAAATCCCCAACTCCCGTAACAAGAAGTTATGAATAATCCATTTAGTACCTCAATGATGTCATTAGGTAATAAAGTTCTTTCTATCTCTTTGCTCTTCTGTTTATATTTCTGGCTTCATCTGAAGGTTGGTTATTCTTATTGTTTCTCATTAGCAAAGGTATATCCTCTCTATGAATGCCTAGTAGAATGGAGCCTTTCCTTCACCCATGAAATATGGCCATTTCTGTGAGTCTGAAGAGCCAAGATTCTATTAATTAAGAGAATAACACATGCATGTTGCTTAGTCATGAACCACCATTGGAACTGAGAATGAAGGTAGTTTTACCATCAAGAAATGAACAAATTGAAGTTCTATTAGGAAGGAGAAATTGGAGAATAGATTTAGAGTAGGCAAATAACCATTTATACAAGTGTGAGTCTGTCCCCTCCAAAGAATTTCTAATATATTCTTCATATTTCCTCACCATAGCACCAGCACAAAAAAAAAAAAAACTCACATGGCTACTCAACAGATGCTTCATTGTCCTGCCTGATGGGGAATTTGAAGAAGCATCCTCGTTATAGATAAGAAATGAGAATTAACTGAGTAGTGAAGAGTAAATATTAAAATACTGGCAAAAACTGACTTGTTATCTTGGATTTAGTAATCCCCATGCTGGGCATAATCAAAACATGTATAAAAAGCTTTTTAAAAATGATGTGGTTCAATCTCATAAAGGTTCTGTGGACCATAAAACATAATCCATGCAATCAAAAATAATTTCAACATACATCAAATCCCTTACTTATGTTTGTCAGATACCATGACAGAAACATAATCCCTAGAAATACTCTTAGGTTCTTCTTATTTTTCTCCTCCATCCTCTGCTTTTAGGTACTTTTCCACTCTTTTTTTTTCTCCCCCAAAGTTAGTTCAACGCTCCCTGTTCACCAAAAAGATTTATCCCAAAATAATAAAAAGAGGTAAAATTTCTGAACCACCATAATTACTAAGGAACAAATTTGGTAGAATGGGCATGATATTAAAGAATTTTAAGTATTGGAATTATATATTTATCATACACACACACACACACACACACACACACACACACACACACATATATATATATATATATATATATTTACAAACACAAGTCTTTTAAATTTTTATTTTTATTGTCAGAATTCAATAGTGATGATGATATACAATGGGACAGAAATACTAATGCCCAGCTGCTGATGGGGAGTGAGATAGTTTGCAGATTAAAACTTTGAATTGCTCAATTTTTGTGATCCTATACTTCTACTTCTCTAGCTTTAGAGATATTAAAGAAAAAAGATAAAATATAGAACCAATCCAGATTTGCATTTCTAAATATGTTCATAAGTATAAATTATTTTAAATAACCTAAACATACAATGCACAGGTAAAAGTTAAATTCTAGATCATCTCTGAAATATACTATTAGAAATGTTATTTACAACCACATTGAGGATGACAATGACAAAGATGAACTCTGTTATTAATTATATTATAGAACTCACCCAGTTATTAGTATGTTCAACTTGGAATTTCTGTTTTGTGAGCTAACGTATTTCCCCTTCTGCCTGATTCTTATTTGAAAAGAAATTTGTACATAGTGTCAGCCTAAAGTATTTTAACTAATTCACAAACCAAATACAAGAGCATATTAGAAAAATTATACTGTTTAGCAGTGAAAATACCTAGTGTTATGGTTTGAATACAAATTGTTCCCCAAAGACTCCTATGTTGAAGGTTGTTCCCCAATGCAACAATATTCAGAAGTAGGGATTTTGTAAATTGATTGATTGGATCATGAGGGTCTGACTTCATCAGTGGATTAATCAACTGAAAAATTTATTGCTGAATGAATTATTGGGAGCTTGTGGAAATTGTAGGAGGTAGAATCTAATTGGTAGGGAATGGATCCTTGAGGGAATGCCCTCAGGGACCATATCTTATCCCTGGTCTCCTGCCCACTACCCACCACCATGATGTGAGCAGATTTGCTCTTCCACACCCTTCTTCCATAGGATGTTCTGCCTTCCCACAAGCCAATAATGAATGGAGCCAGATGACCATGGACTAAAACCAAGAACTAAAATAAATCTTTCCTCTTTCTAGGTTTCTTTATAAAAATATATTGTGTTGTGGGATGAAATGATAAATCACACAGAAAATTCATACCAAGGAGTGGGGTTTTTGTTGTGAATATACCTGACCATGTGGTTCAGAAGTTTAGGGAATTGGTTGACAGGAGAAATTTAGAAAAGTTTAGAGATGCAGACAAGAGAAGCATTAGAATGTCATAACCAGAGATTAATGGGTATTTCTGATGTGAGCTCAAAAAATAATGCTGCAGACAGTAAACACTGAGTTCAGATGGGAATGGGATTCCATTGGAAACTGGGCTACTGTTAAATTCTGGCAAAGAACTTGTTCACATTTTGATTATTCCCTAAGAATTTGTGGGGAGCATAGTTTAATGAATCTGGTAGAGGAAATTTCAAGGCAGCACAGTATTCAGGCAGTGCTAAAGATATTGCTTCCTATATTTTCAGATTTATATTGAGAATCAGGATCAAGAATGAGATTCAAAAGATTTGGAAAACTTTCAGTTTTGCCAGAATAGAAGGCGGTAAAATATTGGGGCCCAAGAAAGAAAGTGTGGTTGCTGAAGAGATTCACATCACTAAAGAGAAACAATCTAGTCTAATCTGAGATAATAGAAAAGATACCTTGAGGGCACATCAGGAATCAGTAAGTCCCACCCACTGCAGGTTCAAGAGTACAGAACTGAAGATTCCCTTGAAAGTCTTGGCTTTCAGAAGAGAGCACTGTGGCACCTTGCTCTGAAAGGAACACCTAGGAAGCAATTTCTTTCAGGCATAATTTGACCATGTTCAGTCACCTATGCACTCAGAAGCTGCTGCAGTTGTGGTTCATGTGGGCCCAGTGACTATCTGAGCTGGAAGCAGACCATGGCACCATCCACATGGTGCTAGTTTTGCAAGAATGCAAGTGTTGTGGGGTCATGGGGATTTCCACTGTGATTTTAAAGGGAGGTCACAACTGTAGAAAGATGACTCACATACCTAGGTATCAAAGAAAAGTTTAGCTTAAAAAAAACACAGAATTATGGATTAGAGAATCCATAATAAGGAATAAGGAAGGAGCAAACATGGTTATCTTTCCAACATGTCAAAATTTTAATTAATTATTCAAGGCCCATTAATTTCTGAATAAAATTTATATTAGTAAGCTACAAATAGTAGAATTTTCTTATCATGATAAGCACACCTACAGAAATTAGATGAAATTTTTTCTAATTTTTTAATCGTTTCTCATTTCTAATATGTGGATATTTACTGCTACTTGGCAATATTGCTTTTTACATTATTAATTGAAACAATAATTTAAGAAAAATAAATAAGTCTAGCATTTGCACAATCTGTGATGAAATTTTATGTGATATGAATTCCAACTCAAGTTGACTGAAAAAAAAAATGAAGATTAATTAGGAAGTAGAATTAGGTATCCAAATAGAAATATGAAATAACAACTTTTAAATATCAGTGAGGGCTGGGGGTATAGCTCAATGACAGAATGCTTGCCTCACATGTGTAAGGTGCTGGGTTTGATCCTCAGTACCACATAAAAATAAAAAAAATAAAATAAAATAGAGTCATGCTGCTCATCTACAACCACAAAAAAGAAAAAAAAATAATGAATCAAACTAGAAAAATGTATGGAGTATTGGGTTTGGAGGAAAAAAATATTCTCAATAGCAATAAACTAGAATGTATTTGTAATCTACCAAGATATATTTTAAGGTCTTATCGAAAAGCATTTTTTCCTTGAACATATGTGCTTAGGCAAAAATTTGAAAAAGAGTGGAGGGCTACATCACATCATAGAAAGGGAAGAATCAGCAACATAAAGAAACCATTTTTCCCAAATTATCTTTTAAATTAAATAGCTTACCAATCAAAATCTCAGTGGGAAACTCAAATACTTATTCTAAAGTTTATCTACTGAAAAAGTATAAAAATTAGATTTATTTTGAAAGTAAACATTAATTATCTTTAATATAAAAATATGAGTAGAGAAATGTGCTAGCATGTTAATGTGCAGTGGTGGAAGAATGGAGTAAGTCCAATTTTCTTCCTCTAAAGTATTTAGATTTTCTATAGTAGACATTTAACATTTTACTTGTAATTAAAATATTATTAATAGAAATCTAAGGAAATGAAATATCTTTATTTTCTAAAATAAAAATAATAACATAGAGATTTAACAAATTAGAAAAAAACATCTAATCACAGAACATAAATTATAATGAATGGTTAATGTTAAAGATTATAAGGCATTCAAATTAGCTACCACATTTAGAGTGCCTACTCTGTATCAGACTTGTCTTTAGATTGATATCATACTTCTAGTAAGATACAATGTTGACAATATTTTTTAAATAGAAAAAAATAGTTTTTTTTCTATAAGGACTTATTTCAACTTTATAGGAAGTTATATAAAAACACATCCCCATTAATGAATGATTAGCATTTTCTTTGAAAATGCAGGTTTACATGTAGGATGGTACAGAATATACTCATATCTTTCTTGAACTCTATATAAGCATTTCATGTGGACAATTTGTGTAAATCTAAATAATTCAGGAAGTAAATTCAGAATGGTGTCATATATGATGAGAAAGTTTACTCATCATTTATGTCCTCCCTTCCTCCTTTTTTTTTTTTTTGCATTACAATTAAACCAGCAAGTATATCTGTTCACTAACCATTTCTGGTACCACACTTTATGTTTAAGTTTTTCAGAATAAGTTCTTGTATTAATTAAATATAAGTACAAAAATACCCTTTTCATTCATCTTCGACATGAAACTAATAGTCTTATAGAAACAAATGAGAAAAGGAGGAGAAATTTTATTATATGGAGATGAACAATTTATGATACATTATTTCAAGGGGGCAAAGCTAGAATGCTCACATAGCTATAAATCTGAAGTTTTTAAAGATGTAGCAGATTAATAAATCTTTTAAATTTCAGACTCCAGCTGAAATAAGAAGAGACCATAAGATACAAAAAACATGCCAGGAACATTTAACTATTCATATAATCAAGGTTAACCTATCTATTGTGTCCTAATTATATCTCAGTCTGACCTCAGGGTCTGGTCAGGTTCACCAGACAAGCTATTATATTCTTTCAAGATATTCCAAAGGGCATCATGCATTTATGAAACAAATATAAAATAATGTCAATATCAAAAAACAGTGGAATCTGTCATAGTTGAATCATATTGGAAGCTGTAGAAAACAAGATGCCTGTAAGGGTGTTGAAATAAGCAGCGAGCTGCATCAAACATTTGAACTAAATCAGTTCCTGATTTCATCCAAATGTCTGAGAAGGTGAGTGCATCTTGGACTGAAAGAGCAGTCTGCTAGGAAACTACCCCAGAGCCAAGGTTGTATAATGCAAAGCCTTGAATATATTTATCCAAAGACATGAAAATAAAGATCGGTAACGTAAGTCAAGGGCCAGAGGATTCCTCCTGCCTATTATTTTTTTTCAGCTTTATATTTTGATTCATGATTTTAAAAAACTTTTTATTTTTCTCCATTGTTTCATTAGGGAATAAATTAAAGCAGATAAGAACTCCCATTTTTTTCAGCCAAATAATCATGAGGCACTAGACTAAGGAACTATGAATAAGTTATTTATTGGGATTATTCACAGAGTTTTGATTAAACACTGTTGAAGGAGGATCATATAGTTAAATCTGTACATTTATTCAAACATATGGCCTTCATTTTTCTTAGAGAATAAGAAAGTAAGATTCCTCCTCACAGAGAATTTAGAGGCAGTTTCAAAGGATGAGAAATTGAAAATAAAATAATTATTATTTTGATGACAGGTTATTACCAATTCTGTTATATACCTGGACTTGGTAAATCTCTCAGGAGAAGCAGATGATCTAATCATAGGACACCTATGATCTGAAAATTAGCATGATTAGTCTGGTAAATGGTATCTTCATGTGGGATAAGGAATGGAGTAGAAAAGAAGGATATATAGTTGGAGGTTATGGAGGATTTCCATGGGTAAGTCCAAAGCCCCAGAGCTAAAGGAGGAGTGGCTTATTTGTAGAACCAAAATCCTTCACACTGGCTGGACCTCATATGAATGGATAGAGTATATTCTAAAGAGGAAAATAAAACCAGATGCTTGTACACACATTTTGTGTACTGTCCACATCATGGAAGCTTGGATTTCTCCTTGACATTATTGGGAAGTCCTGGGAAAGCTTAAAGTCAGAGAGTACTGTGGTCCAATCCACATTTTAGAGGCAAGGCTAGAGTCAGGAAGGCTAGGTTTATGTTAATAGTATGGTAGCAACTGTGTTAATAATGAAGTAAATGCACTAAAGTTGAGAAGTTGCTACTAAGTCATTATTACATCATCTAGAAATCATGTCATTGAAAGATAAAATAATTATTTTGTTTTCCATTTCATTGTATTAAAGCTAGGTTATTTTCTTGCTTGGTCAATTATCAGTGTATTCTAACCAGTCTGCTCTGTTCATCAAATCTACCTATTCATTCATTAACATGCAGGATGGCTGCATTTAAAAAATTAAAACAGGATTTTATTACTCCATTGCTTAAAATTATTCACTGCCACCCTACTACTCTTTGGGTAAAGTCTAAATTCTGAGCATATCCTTTCTTATTCTGGACTACACCAAACTCCTTACCTTCTGGCCTGTTTACAATCTTCCTTCAGCACACAAGCCATATTCCCTTCCTATGACCATTCTTGAACACTAGACAAGATTATTTCTTAAAGTTTCATTTATTTGCCTTTTTCTTCTTATTCCTAATTGGAATTGTAAGCAATGATTGATACTTCCAGAAACACAGTGAACTGAGTTGATAGGAAAGGACACTCATTCCTTTTACAAACACACTGAAATGATAAATGAAATATAACAAAAAATGTTTAAGTGCATAAACAATGTCAGAAAAGGGCACAATATTCCCTAAGTATCAACACTGAAGACAGAAACATTAAGACCAGAGCAAGGAGCAAAAAGTTATACTGTTAAGGGTACTGTGATATTTATTTTTATACCCCGATTCAGGATCTTTCATGCCAATTAATGGATACCAGGAGATACGTGTTGCAAACATTATTCCCATTAAAAAAAATAAAAAAGCTGTACCCAATTCAAGAAAAGTTTAAAAAAGTAATGAAAACATTTTTAAATCTTCCTAGGTCTTAAAACAGGGAAAATGTATCTATTAAAAATAGTAATTCAAACATCTTCCATATATAAGTATAAAAAGTAAATTTTATGTCCTGCCATAGTGCTATAATACTGAGGCTAAAAATTACAATGAAACTGATATGGGACTGCTTGAGTCGCATAAGAAATTCATAGGAAAAATGGATCATCTTCTGAGACACTTATAGATTCTAGGTCACAGGAGACTCCCATCAATAATTTATGTGTTTCCTGGATTCAGTATCACCTCTCTGCTTGTCTCAATTTTTGGATGAACATCCTTAATTATGACTAATGCTATATTTGTTGGCAAAAATCCCTGCTCTTGGGGCTGGGGTTGTGGCTCAGTGGTAGAACAATTGCCTAGCATGTGTGAGGCACTGGGTTTGATTCTCAGCACCACGTATGAATAAACAAAATAAAGATCCATCAACAACTAAACAAATATTTTTTTAAAAAATCCTGATCTTGTTGAAAATGCCATAGACCCATACAGGCTAAAGAGGGCATGCACACAGTATCAATGTTTTAGTCATCTATTTTGCTGCTGTGACTAGGAGGACCCAACCAGAACAATTGTAGAGGAAGAGTTGATTAGAGGGCTCATGGTTTCAGAGATGTTAGTCCAGAGAAAGCTGGCTCTATTCCTCAGGGCTCAAGGCGAGGCTGAACACAATGGTGGAGAGTATGGTGGAGGGAAGCAGCTCATATCATAATCATGAAGGAGAGAGAGAGAGAGAGACTCTATTCTCCAAATACAAAATATCTACCCCATAGCCATGCCCCTAATGAACCAATTCCTCCAGCCACACCTCACCTGCCTCCAGTTACTACCCAGTTAATCCCATCAGGGAGTAATTTACTGATTATGTTCAGGGCGTAACACAATCATCTCTCCTCCAAACCTTCTTGCATTGTTTTAGGCATGAGCTTTTGAGAGATACCACATCTAAACCATAACAATCAATGATCAGAAAGAACTGACCACATTTTTACATTGGCCAGAATGGACCTGTGGACAAGCTGACTTTTCCAGCAGCAAGAAGACATCCCACTCTGGGAGCACACTTTGATCTGTTGGAAAGGTTGATAAGAATAAGACAACAGATGAATCATTCTTTAATCCTGCCATCAATGACCTCTTCTAAAATGCAGTGGGTCATCAACGGAGGGTTGCTTGAGCTAGCATGAAAGTCTGAGTACTTTGTTTTAAATCTCTGGATAGCTAAGTAATGCCTTAACTCTTATCTTCTCTTGTCCCTGCCCTCCCTCACTCTCCTTGTTCCTTCAATTGTCCTTCCCTGGATGTCTCTCCTCCAATATTAATATTAATGTTAACTTTTAAGCTTTAGCCACAGATATTCTTTTATTAGTGAATCTGTGCCAAAGATATCTCACAAGTAAACTGATTTCTTGAAAAAAATAATAACACAAGAAAACAACCAACATGGATTTTTTGGTAAACTAACCAAACATTACTCACAAGTGAAATGAAAACATAAAAACTAACCGCAAATACATATTGTAAAATAATGAAAGAAAATGAGAAAGAGAAATTATACAGAAATAAAAGAATATTATGAAAAAGAATAAGCAGAAGTGAAATAGAGTAAATGAATAAAATAGACTATTATGTGAGGGAAATTATAGTCATTGATAAAAGCAAAAAAAAATTAAACAACTTAAGCAGATTAATTAGGTGAGAACAATGGGAAAATGGAAATTAGCTCTGAGGAGACAGATAATGAGATGAAAAAGAAGAAAAAAGTTACAAGATACTAAAAAAGTTGTTTCAAAATATGGGTATTTTGGAATAATATATTAGAAAAACAGAAAAGCAAAATTTGAAGTGATAATGCCTGTGCATTTTTCATAATTGAAGAGAACTGGTGTGTTTCAGATCGGAAAGCATACTGAGACCAGTGAAAGATGAGTGAGAATAAGTCCACATCATCATAAATCACGGTGAAATTGAAGAATCTCAAATAGGAAATATTGAAAACAGCAAGAAAAAATGAAGACAAATTGCAAACTAGTGACACATATTAAACAGAAAGAACACTTCTCATTACCAAGACCAACTCCAGGATACCAGAAAATATCTCTATCAAGTTGAGATAAAATATATGCTGACTACAAAGTCACTCACTCCCAATTAAATAAAGACATCTTTGGAATGATTAAAATAACTTAAGTCTTCACAATTCTTTCTAGAAGACTTTCATAGTACTTTGTAAGCTATGACAGTAATAAGAAGGAAGAAAGCCAAACTCAGAGATAATAAGTTGTTGCAAAAAGCCATAGAGAACAAGTAAACTAATAAATGAGTTCTTAGGTTTGAGGAAACATAAATTATGAACTATAAAGACAATAGTAATGTTCTTTATGCTTAAAAATAATAAGCAATTGAAAATAACATGAAACATGGCAAGAATATTTTAGATCATAAATTCTAGCAGTTAGAAATTAATATGTGAAAGTATATATAATATATATTATAATATGAAAGTAAGAATAATAGAAACATGATGACTATTCCTCTAAAGTCATAGAAATTTTATAAAGAATTGAATGATAATTATCAAAGTGATAGAAGGGTAAAATGATGTATTAAAATTAAAGCATAGTAAAAATTTAAAATGTAGATATAATGGTAAGATTATCAGTAATCATAATTGATGTAAATAAATTAGATATGTCTGTTACAATGTGCACTTTTACAGATAGATGATAAAACCAAATCCAGGTATTGCATGTTATTTACTAAAGCTAAACCTAAAACATTTTATGTTGAAAGTTAAGAATAAAAACTTATAATAAGTTGTCATTAACCATGTAAATATGAAATATTAATATCAGAAAAAATGTTTAATAGAAAAATTCATAATTCATAATAGGGCATAATTTGTAGTTAAAGAATCAAGTCTATAAAACAATATACTTCACATATATGTATATGAGAGTTATTGCTTCAACATGTAAGGCTGCTTACAATAGTAAATATACATAAAATTATATTCATGTGTAAATATTATTTATATATTATGCTACATATAAAATAAATGTACAATGCAAATATATACATATACATACAGAAGTACATAAAGTTATAAGAAAGGCAAAGCTTAAGATAAGAAATTGTGAATGTTTATTATAGTAATGCCAGAAATATTTATAAATTATCACAACATAATGGCTCAAAAGAGTAGTTGTTATGATGGGTATGACAGAAGTCAGCTCAAAGGCAGAGAAAAAGAGGAGGTCAATGAACTAGAGGACCTTGTGCAGTCAAAGTGTTATGGAGAAAATATGCATTAGAGAGCTGAAGACAGGAGGTTGAGCCATTTGTATTCTACTTGCTAGAATTCACATTAATTATAAGAATAAGAAAATGAGTTATGTAAATTGCCAAGGAACTATATTATTATCAAAGTTAGTTATTACCAAACCCATTGAAACTGGCTGCAGATATAATAAGGTGAAATTTGTATAAAAATTGTACACTCATTTTCTGTTCCAAATACATACCAAGGGCAAGACACAACTTCCAAAGAGAACAAGAAATTTCAGTATATTTTTAAAGAGTGAGTATTATTACACAGAAAAAACATTAGAAAAATTAATTGTTCTAAAAATGTGTTTGAAGGTTTCTTATAATTCTATGAATTAATTTCCAATTTCATGGTATTTTTATTGGTAATACATCTTTGGAAATGAACTTGTGTGCACATATCTTTGGAGCAGGCACTTAACAAAGGCTAAATCACTTAAATGTATTCAGCTGATTACCTGTCCCTATTAGAATACACACACGGTTTCTGACTACCCCTTTAAAGCCCAAAAGATGTATCAATAAATTAAGACAATTATCTGAATCATCCTAGCAAAAAATTTGCTTTTAACCTTGAATACTGGGTCAATAAGATATCGTTATTTTCTGGAACTTGTGATGATTTTGGAACGCTGTGTTCAAGCTTGCCTTTCTTTAGTCAATTAAGAAAATGAGCCTCTATAAAATTAATAATGTAAACAAGCAAATTGTGGCCTACAAGAGTCAAGGGCAAATAACCTCTCTCAATTATCAACCCATTTGAGCAAGAATATTTCTGGAGACTTCAGGGTTATATTATTATTAAAATATTATAAAAATATTGCAGTAATTACACTAATATAATACATTAATATATTATCAAAGAACAATAAGATATTCTAAGAAATGTTTTGTGCTGTTTCTCTATCTTTCCTACTTTAGTTTATTTGAATGTTCTAGTAGTAACAGGATCAAGTAATACACCTGGTGCATAGGAACCTGAAAATAAATTTTAGTATCACCTTTGAAGTTTCATTTCATTTTCACTCATATCAGAATTTAAAATTGATGGATAACCTAAAAAAACAAAAATTAATAATTTTTCTGAATCTAATTAAATAATTGACTCATGTTTACAATACACCAGTTTATACAGCTCAAGTTGGAGTTTACACACATACTGCAAAAGTAAATATCGAATGTCATTTTTTAAAGGCTCTATTTTCTTTCCCAAACTTCTCACCTCATCTATCCCTCCTTTTCACTAACCAAAAATTCTATTTACTCCACTATTTATTCTTCCTCATTGCCTTTGCTAACATAGTTAGCAAAAAGCATGTTCTGCACAGTGTAAAATAAACACTAAAATGGCAACCATGATTATGATGTCCTTATTAGTTATACTTAAATTATTTTTATTTTAATTATTAAACAACAACAAATATATACAAATCTGATCACAGATTTTAAAAATGAGTAAAATATCAGCAGAAGTAATCCTGTATCACACTGCAGCTTTCATGAGAATGTCGTCATTAACCCCTAGCTCACTTGGACCTTTGAAAACCAGCTTATCCCTTGGAACGTCTCAGCACGTTCACCATGTGATAAGGTGACCCTCACTGTGACTCTGCCACATCCTTTCCGCTAGGGCTTGAGTTTATCATGTCAAATTTTCTCTTACCCTTTCTGCCATCTACACATTTAATGTCAACTTCTAAACAGAACTTTGACAAATAAGTATCACCTGTCTTTTTTCCAGTCCTAGTTTTTTTGGACAGGAAGCAGAAGTCAAAATGAAATTTGCATCCAAGTGAATATTGTGCCCAGATGCTAGCAAGTCGTTCACAAGTGATTATGAAGAACTTACACGGATGAATCCATCTTTACAAGAATGACTCATCTCAGGCTATATGTTACTTGCACCCTTCCTTCTCTCTGTGTAACTGTTTGGCTAATTATTTCTCCCTGTTACACTATAAATTCCATAAAATAACCCTGCAGCACCTTCTTTGTAAAATAAATCATTATCCTTTGTCAAAGGAGTGCGTAATTGCAACAAAATAACTGTTCAAAACTGCTTACAATTGGCTTTTTACATTTGACAAAAAGGGAAGAGAATAATTGCCTCCAGACAATGTATAACCTTGATTTAAATGACTTATTATGCACACTTTGCACATATGCGACAAAAATAATTTTCCTCCCTCCAGTTCCCTTTGCTGACAAATGAATTTGTTAGGTGGAAAACAATATATATTTATAATTCCCTTATCTGTTTTATAAGTTTAAATATCTTGCATTCACTCCTCTTTTACATCATTGCCCTACTTTTTAATCTATGAAATCATTTTCATTTATGTTACCTTCCTAAAATGAAAGGCAGCACAAGTTGAAAAAATTTTTTAAAGATTATTATAAAAATATGGCAGCTATAATGATGATAAGAGTAGTATGTATATTTTTTCCTCCATGTAAATGCACACATCATTAATGCTGTAGTGGTGTTCAAGTAGGGGTAGGAGATGGTATAAAGCATAATCAAATAGGTCCTAAAGGTCCTGTGGACCCTCAGCTTACATATATGTCAATTAAGCAAATTCTGGTTTTCATAACAGGCAAGAGAATATTCTCTAAATGTTCTGAGGTTTATGCAGACATTTTAAAAATTTACAACCTTGTAGGTTAGTTTTCTTTTATATTTTCAAGTCTTACAATTTATTACTAGATTACTGATCATTGAATTGGAAATTAGATGGGATGTTGGAAGAGGGGTCTTATTCCCCTTCAATATCACTAAATAGGAAAGAAAAATGCTAGTAAGATAAAGGACAGATCAAGAAGAATTTAAACTATTTGAGAAGTTCTATCATGATTTTGATCATTATTATTTGCCTTTACTTTTATTTTTGTAAAACATGGACTCTGACCTTATTAAGTGGACTTAAAACCATGTAGAGGATGGTCGATGTTAACACTTGCTTAGTCTTATCAAGCTATTGGAAATTCCAAAGTAAAAACTTGTCAGTGATGGAATACAAATAAAAGAAAATGTTCTAAATGGTCTGTAAGGTTAGCACATGCATTAAAAAGTCAAATAATTGAGTAATTACCCTCAGAAATAAAATATATAAGGACAACTTCTCCACAGCAACACATTTGAATCTCTTATTGGAAGTCAACTTCAATATAGATATTATATGAATTATCGATCTCTGAAAGGAAGAAAACAGCATCTCTGCTATCTCAGTATCTCCCATGTGAAAGTCAGTGAAGAAAAATCCAGGACTCTTCACAGGGTTCTATAAATTTTGTATAAAATGTTTAAAAATATGTTAATTTTAAAAATAGCATAAGAATATTGGGATGCTTTAGTTGACCACCAAAAAATGTAGCAAAGTGAAATACTTCAAAGGTGGTATTTGAATATCACTGGATATAAATAGATGCAGATATTCATTCATTCAATCAGATTTAGGCTGTGATGCACACTATACATAGATGCAGATATTCATTCATTCAATCAGATATAGGCTGTGATGCACACTATACATATATGTCTCTGTAGGTGTATACACATGCACATACATATGCCAACTCTTCTATGTAGCCAGACTGAAATCAGAGACTGGGAATGCACAGCACCAAAAGACACAAAATCCTTGTTCCCATAGCACCCATGTATCACAGAATATATGAATCATGACAAATACCATGTAGCAAATTATTAGATTGGTGTGTGGTGATAGAGCATGCCTGAGAATCATCAATAAATAAGGAATTCAACAAGACTCTCTATGAAAAGATGTTTAAACTGAAACATGCAGCATGAAAAGGAAAACATCAAGGAAAAAAAATAGGATTAAGAGAAACCCAATCAGAGACTAGTTAATGCAAGAACCATCAACAGAAACAAGGTTTATGTGTTAGGAAAAGAAAGAACACTGGGAGGGGAACATGGGGAGAGTGTCATATTAGAAAGGTGAATAGGAACCAGGCATTGTAGGACTTGATAAAGAGTTTGGGGATTATTATAA
Source organism: Spermophilus citellus (assembly GCF_964194105.1). Lineage (NCBI taxonomy): Eukaryota > Metazoa > Chordata > Mammalia > Rodentia > Sciuridae > Spermophilus > Spermophilus citellus. The sequence goes on along the minus strand of NC_138188.1, from coordinate 135,642,161 downwards.
CTGAAGTGAATAAGCATTCATGGTTCTAAACCCCGATGTTTCTATTAAGAAGATCCCTTTCTCTCATAAGTAGATAATGGATTATGGAGAGTTAAGAGAAAATGAAGACCTGATTAGGGGTTTGTAGAAGTCTATTCAAGAAATGAGCATAGCTTATGCTACAGTTCTAATTGTAGACACAGAAAGAAGTATCTACAGTTGGTGAATGGGGAGGTTAGAGAGAATGAAAGAGGGGCCACAGGGTGAAGAGTCCTTGGTAAAGCTCTTATCATGGCGATGGTCCCACTCACTGAGTATGAAGACTCAAAAGTTAACCAGTTCTATAGGAGAAGAGACACTGGGAATGAGTCATGGTTTAGACATTTCAATTATGAAATGTTTATGGGTCATCTAAGCGAAAGGTTGAGTGAATAGGATAAAAAGGGACTAAAATTGTGTGGTCATGTTCAGGATGAATCAGACAGCAAAATAATAATAATAATAATAATAATAATAATAATAATAATAATAATAATAATGCTGGGAAGGTTTTGAAATTGTGTAAGAGATGGTGAGACACTCTTAGGAAAGCCAATGTCTCATTTTATGATCACATTGCTAGATTTCATTGTTAAGTGAAGGATACAATATCTCCATTTTGAATATCTTATTTGGATTAATTTAAAAGGCCAAAACCCCCCAAAGCTATATTTATTTGATAGATTTTGTTTTGTTTTGAGGTATTGGGGATCTGACCCAGGACCTCAAACATACTAGGCAAACTTTCTACCACTGAGCCACAGTCCAATCCCTTGTATCATTTTTTATTCCAATTAATAATATTTACATGTTTACATTCATAATAAAAATGTTATGAAATATATTAAATTTTAAATATACATTTTTTCTCCAAGATATTTCTCATTAATATTTTTGAATAATACCTTTTGACATTGTAATATCCATTTATACAGATGTGCTTTAATCAGTCAAATCCTACTTTAAATATTTTTGCTTTTTCCAAATTTCCCCATTTTGGTAGGATGTGTTAGTTTATTTATTTATTCATTGTTGACATTCAAATGGTTGAATAGATTCAGAAGAAATGCTATATTATGAACTTTTGTTCTATGATTGCTTTGTACCAAAGTATTATTCATTCTCCATTCTACAGAAATTGTAGTAGCCAAACTTTCACTGGTGATTATGCAGTTAAACTGTTCCTTAGAACTTGTGAGTTGGATTTATACTGCTGATCTTATTTAACTAAATTATTATACTTGTTTTTTTTCTTTTTCAGTGTAAAATATGGTTTTCTTTAGTTTCTTTTCCCTTAAATAAAAATGTTTCAATATAAATTACTTTTAAGACTTGAATGCTTTGAACAAATCACAATGCATTATATTTTGTGCATAAAATACATGGAAAGATGGAAAAGGAGACCTTTGTCACTGTTTTTAAAGTGTGATTTTTAAAAAATCAAATGTACAGCTGAATCGGTAGAAATAAATACTTTGAGATATAAAAGGATGACATTCTTTATGGATTTTCTCTGCTACTAAAAAATTATTTAATGATAAATTCCAGCAGGAAAGAATCCCTTTTATTAAATTACATGTTTCTTTGATTAATACTTAGTCAGGGTTTTCTAACCAGCTCCTGCCGATGGTCTGCCAGCTTTACCCAGGGGGTCTTCTTAGCAGGAGGTTGTCCTCATGAGTAGGTGGACAGTGTCACACCTGTCATGGTCCTATCACCCCCAGTCTCCCCAGAGAATCAAGAATGACCTTCTTAAGATCTACACTGTATCAGTGTTCTCTCGTTCCCCTACTTTAAATTTTCCAGGGACATTTTCACTTTATCTAACAAAAAACCCAATTGTTACATATTTTCACCCCTCTCTAGACTTTCCCCCAATTACTGAAGATCTGGATTTTGGGGGGCTTTATTTGTTTGTTTTTCTACTATTTGAAGGCAAACAGACTGACTCCTGCCATGGGGTTGCTTTCTCTTCTGCTTGGAACATTTGGTTCCCCATTCTCTGTGTATCAGCCTCCTCATCATTTAAGTCTCCATTTAACTGTCATTATGTTGATATTTCCTCAGAAATCTATTCCCTGATCCAATATCCCAAATTGATGCCTTAGTCTCCATTGTTTTTAAAAATCACATCTATCCTTTTTCCTGGCATTATTTGCTTCATACTCATCACTGTCTGAGATGGTTTTGAATTTTTAAGGTATTTGTAGTTGAAATTATTATTTACATGTCCACTGTCAAGTGTGCTTTTATGTAACTAGTATCTAGTTTTGTTTTTTCCTCTTACTTTATTAACCCTTCAAAATATGCTTCATGACCAACACTGATTTTGCTAAGGGAAACATTCCTACTTGTTGTTCCCTTTATGTTAGTACTTTTGAGAGCCTCTAGGATAATGCTCAAATGCCTTGAGGTTAGATTGGAAAGTTTTCCATTTTTAGGGACCTATATTTTGATCCTGTGTTGTTTTACTGACTATTTGATCACCAAGTTGCTAAGAAAATCTTAGAATAATTATAGGAATGGGAAAAGAAGAAAGCTAGCAAGTATCTGTATCCATTGTATTCTGGAATTTTAAAAAGTTCATCTCATTGATTAGACATATTTCATTAGATGGAGGTATGACTATTTATGAGCTGTACAAGGTTCCCCTGATGTACCTCCTGTGGAACAGTTTGAGGTGGCTTGGCAAATGTCTGATGCCTTGAGCAAATAAGTTTCCCCTTCTTCCAAGAGGATGAAACTGTAGTGGATAGTCTTGCTTGGTAATAAAGCATACCTCTGAAATACATATAAATTTCTCCTACAGATTAAGAAACCAAGGCTCTCTGGTCAATAAGTTCTTTGAGATTTGAGGGTGTAAATGTCAGAGCAAGAGTTCATCTCTCTTCACTCATGGTCTCTGCACTTTGCTAAGCTTTGCCACCTCTTGGAATATTTCAATGATTTTTCTGGTTTGTTCTACAGATTTATCAAAAACAATATGCCAAAAACAAACTTTCCATCACTGCTTCTCTTCATATTTTTTCACTTTCTTTTAATTTTTTTAATATCTTTATTTTATTTATTTATTTTTTATGAGGTGCAGAGGATTGAACCCAGGTCATCACACATGGTAGGCAAGCGCTCAAGCGCTCTACCACTGAGCCACAATCCCAGCCCCTATTTTTTCACTTTCAAAGAATGTAACTGCTACTTACCTAGTGAATTGTTCCTCATCTATATATCCTACCAGTTGTCAAATCCTGTGCATCCTATTTCCTGAATATTCCTCTTTAAGAACACAATTGTGCCTGGGACTAGCCTTCATTTCCCTTACCACTTCCATGGTTTAGTCTTTCATCATTATTTCTAGAATTCAGCATAGAGGTAGAACTATTTTTTTTTCCTCTTACTATACCCCTCCAAAATATGCTCTCATGACCAACCCTCATTTTGCTTAGTAAAAAATTTCTACATGTTCTTCCCTTTATATTTGTACTTTTGAGAGCCTCCAGGATAATGTTCAAATGCCGTGGGGTTACACTGAAAATTTCTCCATTTTTAGGGACATATCTTTTGCTCCTCTGTTGTATTACTTTAAGTTTTAGCACATTTCACAGATTTTAAGTGCCATACTTTTACAACCATGGCCCACTCATCATGAATTCAACTCCATGACCAACTCCTCCTCTGTTTTAAGTTAATGCCACATCTTTTGGGATGTTCTCTGGACCTCTACATTTCAGGTAGAAGTCTTTCATTCCATAACTCTTCACCTTTAAATGCAAATTTCTCAGACTTCATTTCCTGCCCTAACATAAAACATTTGATTACACTATGAATTCTTGAGATGGAGGATCATGTTCTTCCACTTGAGGGTCACAAGATCCTAAACACTTAGTACCATGCCTAACATGGGGGCTTTTGATACGTATTAACTGAAAACAAAAATATGAAGGCAAAAAATATACTTTTCCATGTTTCACCACTTTTTTGTGGCTATTAGCCTCTAGAGACATCTGAAAACATAAATCCACTGAAGGAGATAGTCACTTTATTTCTGCTAGGTCTAGTTACCTCATGGCTTAAATTCTGTTGGTTTCTGGATAGAAAACAAGTACAGGCTGTCTCCTTATTCTTCCTGCTATATTTTGTCTCAACAAATGAATTTCCTTATGCTTCATATCAATCTCATCATAGAAACCCAGGAAAGTTGGGATTGAAGGGATAATGAGGTTACCTAGTCCACTCTTTAACAAGAGCCCAAATTATCTATTTTGGCAGGTATATATAATGATAATTCATTTACCTATCTGTGAATGGTCTATGACAAATTTTAAGGAAGTAATGAAATTTTAGTAGTCGTACTACATGTATTTTATTGGTGAAAAGAAACCTAGTAAACAGAGAATAAATTTGCTTTTTTAATGAAATTGAGTGGGGCACTCTTCAGATGTATGATACAAAAGTAAATTGGCTGCAAGTGAAAAAAAAGTCTATGTAATTGGTTTTATAAAACATAACCATAGTAAATGATTTGCTAACGGCTTTATGATTGAGGTTCTGCATCAAGGGCTTTCATCTCATTTAAAGTCTTATTATAATCAAAATAATAATAATAATAATAAAACTCAGCTTTTAAAGCAAGAGGAGGAAAAAAAGGTAAATAAGACTTTTAAATAATTGAAGGTTCTTAAGAAAGGTTAAGAGGTAGAAAGTTTGCTGTCTTCTCTTAATGAATGTCTTCAGTTTGAGACTCAGAGAAATAAATGTGATAATTCAAACCAATTACAGAACATAGTCTAAATTCTCCTCACCTTTAGTGTTCTATTTTAGTATTCTTAACTAAAATTTCCTTCTAAGTCCCATTGAAAACTACTAATAAGGGTTGTTAATATGACTTTAGCAATTTCTTTTATTTTAAGGAATACTGTGTTAGATATGAAAATTATCTCTAACACATTAATAAAGGGCATTATGAGTCTACAATTAAAGAACTTAAACAGTAAAAATATTTTCATTCTAATTGAAAAATATTAGCTCCAATTCCATAGCCTCATAACCTGGAACTTATATTTTAATAAAGGAGAGAATAAAATAAATTCTGAATGTCAATATAAAAGAAGGTTACTGCAATTACCTAATTTTCCCATAACCTTCCAACTTTACTGCCATCGTTAAAGCTCAGATTCAATTCATGTGTTATTTTTACAAATATGATGTGATCTTTCACATTTAGGGCAAAGTATATGTCGCATTCAAACACCTTTTGCCATGGCAGTATTTTCCCAGTTTCTCATCTCATTAGAATAACAAGTCAAAATGAATGGCAACTGGTAAATGCATTTTCTAGAAAGAGTCAAACAGGGTCAAGTTTGCAAATGCACACAGACCCTATTCTAGGATGTTTTCCCCGTGATAACATCCACTATCTTCACTTTATTGTTGACTTTAGACACTTCTCTCAGATGGAAAAAACTTAGATGAATTTAGTGCTTTCAGTACCTTGAAAATAAGAACATCATTTTTATTCATTCTTTCTTTCACAAAGTCCAGCATCAAAACATGATGGTAGCTAAATAATGTAAATACAATACATGAAAATGATGGAAGGAAACATTTCTTTGACTAAAGATAAAACAAATCATCACAAAGTGGCCCTATCTTTTTTTTAGTTAAATTCAAAATGGTAGAAGACTGTAGATAAAGAGAAAGGGACTCTGACCCAGGAGAAATTTCACACAAATTTCACTTACAGTGGATAATCTGTTTCATTTACTGCAATTACTGGTGTCTCTGTTTGAACCCTTCAAAATAGTATAACTTTTAAAGAGATACTGAAAATATTTCTGGATTTGATGATGGAATAACTATCTTTACTCTTCCCACTGAGAACCATTCAAAAGGGGGAAAATAAAAGACCCAGTTACTAAATACTCTAAAGAACAATTTTATTCATATCCCTTTCTTTCTTGTTTCTTTGCTTATTTAGTCAATGACAAACAACAAGAAATAATGCCAGACATTACTGTGAGAATTTAAACTTCAAAATGAAAGACCTGAGCACATACCCAATCGACAAAAGAAGATTCTAGAAATCTTGTTGTTCACAGACTGTTTAGTTGCCACTTATTAAAACTTTCAACAGGAATGAGAATGTGCTCCTAAAATATCACCATTTTAAATCCTGCTGGTTTGAAACATTTCACAGTCAGCACATTGATACCATCTTAACGGATACACAGCTGGAACTTTTCTCATAGGAGCGTAATGACTTTTCCCTTTAATACTCCACCTCCTTTAGTTCCGATTCTGGACAGCAATACATCCTGAGTGTTGATTTATATCAGGATACAACCTGCTCTGCCTTTTCTTCGTCCAGATTTTGTGAAGGTCACGGGGAACAACAATGCCTCTCATGTATGTATGCACTGTTACAGAAGCCAGGTCTCATTTCATCTTGGGTTTATTATTTGGAGATTTGAGTCTTGCTTGTTGTGAGCTGCTTGATTTATTTTTTGCCTTTCCTTAAATTAAATATACTGTTGGTGCTCATATATTTTAATGTGTGTGTTTCATCAAATTTTTAAGTTTTATTCGCTTTTCAACATGATATTAAGGGGAATGTGAATTTCAATAAGTATCTTTATCATATTGAATAATACTATCTTCATATTAAATACAACTACAGTTTTTTCTTTATTGGTTTTTCTTCTTTCTATTTTTTTTAAAGAAACATGAAAGTTCAGGGCTGGAGGGGAACTAAATATCCACCTCGGCCCCAATTCATGCCTGAACATCTGGAGTTTTGCTGGAACACTTCCTGCAATGCGGAGCTCATTTCCTCAAAAAGCAACATGTGCCACTTTTCAGGGGCTGTTATTGTTAAGGGCTAACATTTTATTAAAACTAAAATGGTTGCTTTCATACATAGCTTTTTGTACCTTTCAAGGAATATCAAACTTCTAAATCCTCATCTTGAGGACACCCTTTGAAAACAGGTTTTAATATTGTTGTTCTCTGTCTGCTCCAAGTGCATCCTTGTCTCTCCCTCAAGGTTAGCCAGAATCCTGCTCAATGGTAAAACCTTCTCTAAACAATTTGCTATAGCTTTTAATCTTTCCTAACATACAAAATTATTATATCATTCTGTTATATGCAGAATAGAATATGATGATCACATCATTTTGATATTCTGCGTATTAAACTACAAGGAGTGTAGACTAAGCTTTTTTTTTTAAAAGAACCTCTATTGTGCTGCTGTTTCTTGCTAGTTAAAATCACTAACCAAGCCAGGTGTGGTGACGCATGCCTGTAATCCCAGTGGCTCTGGAGGCTGAGACAGGAGGATTGCAAATTTTGAGCCAGCCTTAGTAAAAGTGAGGCCCTAAGCAAGCCAGAAAGATCCTGTCTCTAAAAAAATGCAAAATAGAGCTATGGATGTGGCTCAGTGATTGACTGCCCCTAAATTCAACCCCAATACCCCCCCACCAAAAAAAATCACTGATGTTAAATTATGTAACTTCTATTTTATACAAGCCAGGTAATACTTTGCATACAAAGTAGAACAATTAATTACAACCACTTTGATTACATTTTACCTTGTTAGGTTGACCCTAATTTTTCTCAGAGCCCTATGAAAGCACATGTTAAGGCACAGTGAGAACTTCAGTCAGATAAATAAAGCAAGATACAATACCGACTGAGAGGTATTTAAAATAAGCAGTTTGTGAAGAGCCCCATTTTCTACTCACTGATGGAAAATCTGATACAAGAATGAAATAAATAAAAAGAAGAAAATTCTTTCTTCATCTTTAGAAAAGAAAATGTGCATACTTTTGCATGTTACATAACAGAGAAATATAATGTGAGGAAATAATCTAATTAACTATGATAGTTATTGCATTAACAGTAAAACATTAAATTCTCACTCTAATAAACTTATGAGTCAGCAGCACAATAGTATACACAAAAGCAAAATATTTAGTCATAAAATTTATTTCTGTGTTGAGTATAAATTCCCATGGAAGGCAGATTATGCTTTTTATGCAGCATTTAGATAAAGGGACCCCATAATCAAACTTTGTGGTGTTTTTGTACACTTTTCAAGAACAAGAAAGTAAAATAACTAGCATAACTGTGTTATTGTAAATAAATAAATTAATGAATGTCAGAAGTTAGGGTGGGCATGAGTCAAATTCTCTAATTGAGAAAAAAAATACAGTTGGACTTTTATTCAAAAGCAATTTCTTGAGTACCTGCCATGAGATGTACAAGACCCTGCTCTAGTTCCTAGGCTAATAAAATAAACATCAACTCCTGCATATATGGAATAATCAAAGAAAACACAGAAAATTTAAACAAATATGTCAACTAATGTCAAAATGAGAAAGTGAAAAGAAGGAAATGTAGATAATGAAATCTAGATAGGTCTGGCATTCAATTTTTAAACAGGATGATATAGAAATACTGAGATAAAACATTTGAGTATCATTTGAAAGAGTCTGGGGAACAAGTGAGGCAAGTTTCTGGAATAACAGCATTCTAATTAGAAAAAAAAAAGCAATACAAAGGCTGGAACATTCTAGGATGCTCTGGGAAATGCAAGAAAGCTATATCAAGCATGGTGATCCAGAGGCCACACAGTAAGGAGATGAGGTCAGACAGAAGACCACTGCCCCAATTGCAGGGTCTTGTAGGCCTTTGAGAGGACTATAGCTTTCAGTCTGAGTGAAGTGAGCAGGCATGGAAAGTTTTGACAGGAAAATGATACAATTTGACTTACTTTTTAAGAGGATTACTTTGGCTGCTCTATCTAGCATAAATGTAGGGGAGGGTTTGGGAGTGGAATCAGAGAGAAAAATGAGAATGTGATTATAATAATCTATATTAGAGATGGTGGTTTGTTTAAACAGGATAGTAGCCACAGGACTGGGGAGGAATTGTGAAAATTATTTAAATATTAGGAAGGTATGGTAATGTATTACTATAAACCCACCAGGGAGCATTTCTGAAAGAGAATAATGTTCATGTAGATCTTATCCCCTTAACTTTATCCCCAGGTACAGTCCAAAGAAATCAATATAGGGTCACCAGACTGCGGCAGAAGAGATAACTTCATTGAAACCTGCGGCTACAGCATCAAATAAATTTATAGGAGTAAACACTAACTCAGCAGTCAAACAGAACAAGAAGTAACATGAGAAACTTGAAAAAGCAAGGAAGAAAAGGAGTACAAACAATGCAGGACAGCCTAAATATTCAGGAGGACCTAGAGTCATCAGAAAAATGGTCATATAAAGAACTCAAGGAACACCTTAGACAGATGGAATGAAACCTTAAAGAGGATACGAGACAGCAAATTCAAGCAGCAACAGAAAACATTGAGAATGAATTACATAAACAGATAAAAGAAGAAGTTAAGCATCTTTATCAGGAGATAGAGATTATAAAAAATAATCAAACAATAATTCTAGAAATGAAGGAAATGATAAACCAAATTAAAAACTAAATTGAGAGTATCACTAACAGAGTGGAGCAAGTAGAAGCCAGAACGTCAGATAATGAAGACAAAATATATCATCTTGAAAAGAGTCTAGCCAACTCAGAAAGGCTTGTAAAAAATCACGAGAAAAACATCCAAGACTTATGGGATAACATAAAAAAACCAAACTTACGAGTCATTGGGAGAGAAGAAGGTACAGAGATTCAAACCAAGGGAATGAGTAACCTGCTGAATGAAATAATTACAGAAAACTTTCCAGAAATAAAAAAGGAAACAGATATACAAATTGAAGATGCATACAGGACACCGAGCACACAAAATCACAGTAGACCAACGCCAAGACACATTGTTATGAAGATATCCAATGTACAGAACAAAGAGAAAATATTAAAAGCTACAAGAGAAAGGAGGCAGATTACATTCAGGGGCAAACCAATAAGGTTAACAATGGATTTTTTATCACAGACGCTGAAAGCGAGAAGATCCTGGAACAACGTATTTCAAACACTGAAAGACAATGGATGCCAACCAAGAATTCTGTATTCAGCAAAATTCAGCTTCAGGTATGACAACGAAATAAAAATCTTTCATGATAAACAAAAGTTAAAAGAATTTGCAGCCAGAAAACCAGCATTGCAAAGCATTTTGAGCAAAACACTACACGAGGAAGAAATGAAAAACAATAACCAAAACCATCAGTAGGAAGTGCCTCGGTAAAGACAGAGGGCGAGGGGAAAGATAATCATGGAGAAACAAACTAAATTTTTTTTAAAAAAAGGGTAAACATTCAAACATGGATGGAAGTACAAACCATATATCAATAGTAACTCTGAATGTTAATGGCTTAAACTCTCCAATAAAGCGACATAGGCTGGTATCATGGATTAAAAAAACAAATCCAACAATATGCTGCCTCCAGGAGACACATCTGATTGGAAAAGACATACACAGGCTGAAGGTGAAAGGAAGGGAAAAAATATACCACGCACACAGTCCTCGTAAGCAAGCAGGGGTGGCCATCCTCATATCGAATAAAATCGACTTCAAGACTAAGTTAATCAAAAGGGATAAGGAAGGACATTATATACTGTTAAAAGGAACCATTCACCAACAATACATAACAATTATCAATATTTATGCACCAAATAATGGTGCTGCAACATTCATAAAACAAATTCTCCTCAAGTTCAAGAATCAAATAGATCACAACACAATAATTATGGGTGACTTCAACACATCTGTCTCACCATTGGACAGATCCTCCAAACAAAAGTTGAATAAAGAAACTATAGAACTCAATACTACAATCAATAACCTAGACTTAACTGACATATATAGAATATATCAACCATCATCAAATGGATATACTTTTTTCTCAGCAGCACATGGATCCTTCTCAAAAATAGACCATATATTATGCCACAGGGCAACCCTCAGTAAATATAAAGGGGTGGAGATAATACCATGCATTTTATCTGATCATAATGGAATGAAACTGGAAATCAATGATAAAAGAAGGAAGGAAAAATCCTACATCACATGGAAAATGAACAATATGTTACTGAATGATCAATGGGTTACAGAAGACATAAAGGAGGAAACCAAAAAATTCTTAGAGATAAATGAAAATACAGACACAACATATCGGAATCTATGGGACACAAAGAAAGCAGTTTTAAGAGGGAAATTCATCGCCTGGTGGTCATTCCTCAAAAAAAGAAAAAACCAGCAAATAAATGAGCTCACACTTCATCTCAAAGCCCTAGAAAAGGAAGAGCAAAATAACAGCAAATGTAGCAGAAGGCAAGAAATAATTAAAATCAGAGCAGAAATCAATGAAATTGAAAGAAAAGAAACTATTGAAAAAATTAACAAAACTAAAAGTTGGTTCTTCGAAAAAATAAATAAGATCGAGAGACCTTTAGCCATGCTAATGAAGAGAAGAAGAGAGAGAACTCAAATTACTAACATACGGGATGAAAAAGGCAATATCACAACAGATGCTACAGAAATACAGAAGACAATTAGAAATTATTTTGAAAACCTATATTCCAATAAAATAGAAGATAGTGAAGACATCGATAACTTTCTTAAGTCATATGATTTGCCCAGACTGAGTCAGGAGGATACACACAATTTGAACAGTCCAATATCAATGGATGAAATTGAAGAAGCAATAAAAAGACTACCAACCAAGAAAAGCCCAGGACCGGATGGGTATACAGCGGAGTTTTACAAAACCTTTAAAGAAGAATTAATACCAATACTTTTCAAGTTATTTCAGGAAATAGAAAAAGAGGGAGCTCTACCGAATTCATTCTATGAGGCCAACATCACCCTGATTCCGAAACCAGACAAAGACACCTCAAAGAAAGAAAACTACAGACCAATATCTCTAATGAACCTAGATGCAAAAATCCTCAATAAAATTCTGGCGAATCGAATACAAAAACACATCAAAAAAATTGTGCACCATGATCAAGTAGGATTCATCCTTGGGATGCAAGGATGGTTCAATATACGGAAATCAATAAATGGGGTAGAGAGAGAAGATGTGAGGGAAGGGGAGGGGGGATAGTAGGGGATAGGAAAGGTAGCAGAATACAACAGTCACTAATATGGCAGTATGTAAAAATGTGGATGTGTAACCGACGTGATTCTGCAATCTGCATTTGGGGTAAAATTGGGAGTTCATAACCCACTTCAATCTAATGTATGAAGTATGATATGTCAAGAGCTTTGTAATGTTGTGAACAACCAATAATAAATAAATAAATAAATAAATAAATAAATAAATAAATAAATAAATAAAAGAAATCAATATAGGAAATAATAAGAGATCCACAAAACAAATTGCAGACACAAGTATTTAGATATATTTTAATAATGTCAGGGAATAAATTTTTGATGAAGCTAAGAAAAAACAATGTATATCATCTTTTGTTCTACACATTATTTGTAATTTTCTGGCTATTGTCCTGGTATTATAATTACATGATGCATTAAACTTAAACCAATCCAGAAAACTCAAGTAACATAAATAAAATAAATACCTTAATGCTTATCAAGTTTTATACATGGTTCTTGCATATCAAATTTCAGAATCCAGACCTCCATCTATAGAAATCACAACAGTATAAAACAAAACAAACTCTTCTTTTTCCCTCAGTTCCTTTTTTCTTGCTGTCAGTGCAGATAAATATGTCTATTTGCTCAAAGTAAGAAACATTTGCCATGCCTTTTTGTTGGATGTTGACTGACATTATAAACTTGTTTATTATTCAAAATCAAAGAAAGAAGAGGTAAATTACAAACAGTGACACTGTAAATTCCTGAACGCTGGAAACACATATTCTGTGGTAAGCAAGCTTCTACATGGCTACAATGATCTCCATTTGCTTGGTAGTATTCATATTCTCAAGCACTCCTCTCACCCTGATTGTGAGCTTTATATAGTGATTTGCTTGCAATAAATCAGTTGTCAAAAGTGATGGATAACACTTTTTTTATTAGGTGACAAAAAGACTCTGGCTTCCATCTTGGTGGCATTCTATCATGCTGGTACTCTGTTTTCTCCTTCTTTTTAACTTGCTGGTATGTTGTAGGATATTTCATGGGAAATTCTAATGATAAGGATGGAGAGAGGGCTGGGGATGTGGCTCAAGTGGTAGCACGCTCGCCTGGCATGCCTGCGGCCCGGGTTCGATCCTCAGCACCACATACCAACAAAGATGTTGTGTCTGCCGAGAACTAAAAAATAGATATTAAAAATTCTCTCTCTCTCTCCTCTCTCTCCTCTTTAAAAGCAAATATTAAAAAAAAACTCTCTCTCTAACTCTCTCCTCTCTCACTCACTCTCTCTTTAAAAAAAAAAAAAAAAGGATGGAGAGAGACCTCCAACTAGAAGCTCATGAGAAACTGACCTCAGTCCCAGAGCTCATGCAATACAAGTCCTGCCAATGTCCATGTATGAGGTCATTCACAGAAGAGCCTTGAGGTGACTGCAGATTTCTAGAACCAGAGGACACACCTGGATTCCTGACCCACACAAACTTTGGAATAATAAATCTATATTATTTTAAATGGCTATGTTTGGGATAATACAGTATATAGTGATAGATGATTAATGTAAAACACATTTAATCAATGGGTAGATTCAGGAGAACCATCAAAACAACAGATAAACAATTGTAAGTAGATCACTTATTCCTTTAGTGTTCCCACTTCTCATGCCATTCTTTAGAGATACTGGTCAACTATCGATGTTACGGCATCAGAAGTTGCCTTTTGAGGACAATGACTCAAGTATACTAGGTTGAGATGATGAGTTGATCAGAAAAAGAACATAGTTTTCATCTGAAATGTGAGCTATGTATTCCCCATTACTAACACCTAAACCTATGCAGAAAGCATAGCTGCAGATTATTATTTTATGCTGTTAACTTGTTTTGTGATTTCAAGATTCATTAATCTTAAAGTAGAATGTTACATCCTCTCAAGAGTTTGTGAGATGGAAACACCTCTTTTTTTTTTTAACCATTCTCTTTGAATTTTTACCTGTTTCCATCAGCCACCTGCTAAACTGTAAGTGGTCTTATACTAAAATTACATTGAACAAGAAGACTCATTCAGAGGCTCTATCTACTTAATGGCTGGAAAAAAATCCTTTTCTATATTATAAAGTTTTCTTTACTTTAAAAGGAAAATTTAACATATGAACATATTAATGACACAGCCTATGAGAACCTGGCCCATCACTTGTTATACAAAAATGACAGGATTTCCAAGCTGGATTTCTCCTAAGGATTTGGTGTCCACAACTCAAGGAAATATTTTTGCTTTATATGAAATTCCCTTAAACAGTAAGTTCTTGTTTAAGTTTAAAATAGAATATTATTCTCAATGTCACTAGTTATCACCCATTAACAGCAGAAAATGGGTCCATTAGTTTTTTTGAATGCCTGTTTTTCAGTCTTCAGGAGACATTTCTCAACTGAACTTCATTCCCTTTCTCCTGCATTAGCCCTCTGGCTACAATTCTTAAAATCCAGAAGCATTAGTTTGCTTCAGCTTATAGTTAGTTGATTTAGAAATCTGTTGCTCCCCTTTATTAGCAATGAGATCTTAGAGGAGTTATCTTATATTTCTTTATTTTAATTTTCTTTTCTCTAAAATGGTGATCATAAACTAAAGGACAACTAGTTTTATTTTTAAAGACTGTGCAAGATAATAAGAATGGAATTTATCAGCTCAAATCTTAATTTGAAAATATAAAAGGGTTAGTATTACATTACATGCTATGTCATACTACAATGGAATTGGAATGGGTATAGACTATTTGTTCTCTCATTTGAGGGAAGAGACAGATTATGATGGTTAATCTTAGATTTTATAGTAGAATGATAATTTGTCTTTCACTAATGTATTATTGGAATATAGTGTAGAAATTATTCAATTTTCATGAAACCAGAAACATCGAGGAACAGAAGTTAAGCTCCCCTATAAATGAAGAGTTAACCATAAGTAGTTCAAATATGTTGAATTAAAATAGTTCCTATGTTTCTTGCATTCAAGTCTTTAAATTAAATCTGAAAAGAAATTACTTAAAATATAAATATTTGGCATTTTCTCATGAAGCTCACTAAACCCTTAGCTCTGGTTTCTCTTGCTATATACACTAGAGAGAAGTTCCTATACAATTTATCACTCTTTTGCTAGAGATTAAAACACCAGGTAAACACATTCAAAATATGATTTTCTCTGAGTGAACAGGCAGGGAAAGATCTCTGAGATCCTTGTAATTTTGCTTCTTACATCACCAACAATAGGTAGGTTGGTCAAAAAGGGAATATTCTTAAGAAAAGTAGCAAAATAAAAATGATCTCAATAAGAAGGGATCCAGGTCAGTCGGTCTCTGTACTGTAGTCTCAATTTGGAATATTAAACCCATCACTTATTGCAGATAGCTTGTGATAACCAGAGCCTCCCAGAATGCCCACTTAGTTTTTTAATAACATTTTCTAAACAATAGTGTCAATAATAGTATCACATAAATTTTTAAAAAAAGGTATTTTAGATATCTGATCCTTTTTTATTAAAAATTTAATTTTTTAGTACATGTATGAGAGACTTATGTTTGAATGACCAAAATAAAGGCATTCCTATATTACTCTTTTATGAAACCTATCAAAACTACAAAATGCATGATACTAAGTAAGGATTTTTTTATTTTTATGAAAATCTAAGGTAATGGAAAACCTAAACCTATAAATAACTGCCAAGAACAATGATATTCAGATCAATTTGTGGCCTAATGCCTAAATTAGTCTCTCTGTGTGTATGTTTATGTGTGTGTATATAGATTGTGTATATATAAATATATAATTATGTATGCATGGGAATGTTATATATAATTATATATAATACATGTATGCATGGGAATAATATATGTATGCATGGGAATAATATATGTATGCATGGGAATGTTATATATAATTATATATAATACATAATATGCACACATATAGATATACATATTTTTATACACATATATACATGCATATACACACACACACGTGTGAATGTGTGCATCTATTTCTTCAGATACATTGCCATTTATAATTTTTAATAGCTACTAAACTAGACAGTACAGATCTAAAATGACTTTGACCATAAATAACTGGTGATTTGTCACCTTTTTGAGATCATATATTTAATGATTTTAATGAGTTATTGAAAAATATGTGGGCTTTATTCCACAATATAGAGTGGTAGATAATGGGCCAAACAGGGAACTAATAAGTATTCACAAGAACAAGGCTATAGGTAGGGAAGGGGACAGGCAGTGTCATGGAGCTTATCATGGAACACTGAAGAATTTTACAAAAATATAAGATCATCAAAAACAAAAGCGTTTGAGAAAATGCATCACTCTGGTCTTAGCTTACTTCTGTTTCATCAGAAAAGCTCAGAGGACTGAGTGCACGATAGTGTACACTCTGGCTTAGAGCAGATGGGGTAAGAAAGTATTCTGACAAATATAGTTTTTCTCATCTTAATCTTCAGCAAAAATCTGGTCCTAACAGCTCATTTAACCCCACTCAAAAATAAGTTCAATTCAGAAAGGACTCTATCAAAACCAGGTAAAGATACTATAACATAACAGGAGGAAATATATACAGAACTAAAAGGAAAGTTTTATCAGACTAAGAATTAAATGATTTTTTTTTCTAAACTTCCTATAAATGATATCAACATCCTGCGAGAGCTTCACACTGGACCCTTCTCCATTCAGTCCTCCATATGAGAATGATGCTGGGCTGACTGACACTCTGAGCCTTGTAAGACCCGACTCAGAGTATCCAGATAAACCACGCCTTGACTTCTAACCCAAACAGACTATGAAATGATAGATGTAGAGGTTTTAAGCCATTGAGTTTACGATAGTTTTGCTGCAACAGACACAAATAACACAGTACGCTAGGTCTAGGGAGTATGGGGAGGATGGCTGGAAGAACTGACTACTATTTGGACCTATGTGCCGGGGCATGCTCAGGTATTATATGAGGCCTTTTGTAGAATGTGACAGAGCAATGTCGATGTGCCTCGAGCATCAATAGACAGGTAGACTGGGGTTGGCTCCTTGTATGTTGAAATAGTCTACTAGAGAATTCCAAGGAATACTACAACAAATAAATCTATGTGTGGAGATGGTAAAGGTAGTAGGAGATCAGAGCAAATTTACTTTAATGACTTGACATTATTTATTGGGGGGGCCATTTTCCGTGTTTATTTTGAATATAGCTTTTAATTATGAATAATATGAAAATATGGTATGAGGTTCCCCATTTGTGTCTTAAGTCTGTTTAGCCTCTTCTCTCACCTCCCTTAGAGTTTTCCATATTAACCCAGCCCAATCTTGGCAATGACAGGCTTAGCCTCCTAAAGTCTAATTGTAGTATTTTAAAATTTCCAGTAGAGTACCCTACACTGTTGTCCTTGGCCAAAGTCATTTCAACAGAACACTGTGGCCTACCTTATGTTCCATCTCTACATAGTTAGAGAGAAGCATATGCTGCTGAATAGCAAGTAGGAACTTCTGAGAATCTGAAACATTGGAAGTCAGATAGTCAAATAGTCTTTCTCAACCTCTCTTTTCCTAACCAGGAAAAAGTCATGTTCTCCTATGATGCTGCCTTCCAGATAAGAGAGGGCACAATTTCTGTAGTACCATCTCTTCCAAGTGTCCTTGGAAAAGTGTTGGGCAGAAATTCTTCCTTCCAGTTGGATTTTCCCATCATCCAAGCTAACTTTGTTTCTCCCTCTAGTATATTAGTTTAGACAAAGGAGCTCAGCATGTGTGATACTTGGTCTACTGCCTTTCTTTTCACACATTCTGAAGGCAGAAGGGCTGGGCTTTCCACTACCTACTTATGATATCATGAGTTATATATGGACCCATGGTAAAATTCCATGACCTTATCTGATAGGATTAATGTTTGGTATGGTATATACTTTAAGGAGACCATTGTATTTTCTATGACTCAAAAGAGTTTCTTATGAAACAAACGTAAAAATGGTCTCTTGGTTTTAGAAAGAATTCCCCCTTCAAAGGATTGTAATTCTCATAGGACTGTAATTCTCATAGCTAAACTTGAAGGTAGAAGGCTAAAAGGGAAGTAAACACACTGGTTTAATACCATCTGTGTAGAAAAAAAGGAATTAAATTAATATCACCAAAATATTTTCCTGTTACTGTAATAGAAATATTTTAAAATATGTTTGTCTGTCAAGCACAGTAGCACTAAATGCAATTATTATAACTCAAAATTTCAGATAGCATTCTACTAAAATTTTATGATTCTGAAAGTGCTGCATACTAAATAACTTTGGAAAATGTTGTGTTAGGTTACCATGGAAGCAAAGACATCCTAAGGCTATATGCACAACAATCACTGTGAAACATGCCTAGCTATTGCAAAAAGATCAATGTTGAATGAAGTGGTTGAAATATCAGCTGATGTAAACATCTAGCAAAGCCAAGAAAATTAATGCAAGGTAGGAGGTTAAGTAAAGAGGAGGGTCCAAAACTACTGGGGCTCATCCTCTTCTTCTTCCCCTATTTCAAACAGTACTAGGTTGAAACATAGGTTAGACAGAGGAGGTCATTTCTATAAGTAGTTAGGAAATTTAGTTTTGAGGATAAACTGTTTTATTTTCAATGTCAGAGAAGTATAGACATGTCCAATGACCTGGTAGGCAAATCTATAAAATCTTGTTCATGAGAAGACCTCTATGCCGCTGGGAGAGCCCTTCTCTTGGAAGGAAAGTGAATCAACCTCATAGGTAATACCCAATCATAATGCTCAGTATACATTGGATTATTCTGTCATGTCTAACAGAAAAGCAGTACCCAATTGCTGTTGCCAAGTTATTGACTAAATAGACAGGCAGTCTCTGTGGTTGAAAAAGAATCTGTGAGAAGCCAAAAGGAGAGTCAGCTGTCTTCATCTTGCCTCTGAAGGACATGTGGCTCTACCAGCAATGTCCAGTATAATGTCCAATAGAACAGGAGAACTATCTGGTTGCAAACAAAGTCCTTACCAGGAAGGTAGGATGATGTTATGCATTAACTTAAATATTTAAAATCATATTTAAAATCCAATTTATAAATTAAAGTTAATTTTTGCATCAACATCCTGCAGTTTTCACATTTATAAGAATTTTACATACAGTGTAATAAAAGTATAAAATAATTACTTTTATATACACACATATACACATGAACAAGTATACGTACTTCTAGTAGGAGACTCAAGTAACTAATAACAATGTTTGCTTCTAGGGAGGGAATGAAAAGTAGTTTGGGAAGGGAAAGCTGACCTATTTTTAACTTTTTACATAAGTATGCCTTTTAAACATTTTTGCCATGAATATAGTTCCTATTCATAAAGTCCAAATTCTAGTGTGTTTAAAAATCTTCTTTGAGAACATAAAATTCTTAGCCAGACACGATGGTGCTTGCCTGTAATCCCAGCAGCTGGGGAGGCTGAAGCAGGAGGATGGCAAGTTCAAAGCCAGCCTCAGCAAAAGCAAGGTGCTAAGCAAATCAGCGAGACTCTGTCTCTAAATAAAATGCAAAATAGAGCTGGGGATGTGGTTCAGTGGTGGAGTACCGGGTACCCCCCCCCAAAAAAAATTATATATATAGTGTTAATACATAACAGACTAGCCAATTCTTGTTTGTTTACTTCAATAGTGGTCAAAATGAGATTACATGGATACTCTCATTGTTTCAGGACACACAACTGTGTGATAGGAAGGACAACAACATTTTATAAGCCTGTATTCATTTCTCCTTTTGTACTACTTGGATCAACATAAAAGAATGATTCGATTATGGTATGGTAAAGTTTAATACCTCATTTTTATTTTTCCCTCTGTGCCAGAAAACTCAGATGGAGTGTGAGAAGTAGTTTCTGACACAGTTGTTTTGCCATTTCTTCTATACAAGTTTTTACGTTTTTATCTTTAGGTTTATGCAGCTATTTTGCATAGTTTTTGTTAGTACCATTTTAAATATGTTTTGGTAGTAGAGACCACCTACACTTAAACAATCAAAATCAAAAGAATAGGACAACCAATTTTAAAACAGTATTTTCAAAAATTCTTAGCTAAAATTATATGTATTAAACTTCCTTCAGGGCATATGGCAATTCATATAAATTATTTTTTAAAAATAATCTTCTCTACAGCAATCCATGTTTAGTCACTAAGGAAACAAGGTATTATTGCTCAGCCTTAAAAGAAAGCTAGTGAACAGGATAAACAATAGGCAGATCATTAAGTTATATTAAAAGCTGACCTACTTTATACGCTTGTTTACATGGGAAGTAGTAAACTTAAATTAGCCCTCAAGATTCCTTCAGACCCATTGAATCAGGTCCCAAATTCTAGCAAAGGAAATATATACTGGGGTTCTCTAAATTCCGATTTGCCTGATCTTAAGTGATCATAAATTAGGAAGATTTTTACCCCCCCACTACACTTCATAGGGATATTTGGTAGTGTTCTGATATATTTTGATATCACAATTGAAGAATTTGATGTTGACATCCATTAAGTAAGAGAACAGGATTCTTATTGAACAACCTTCACCCTATGGGACAGCCCCCTCAACAAATGATTCTACATTCCAAAATGTCAACAGCATCCAGGTTGAAAAACTCTAGTCTAGATTTCTTCTTCTCTTGTTTTTTTGCTTCATCTGCAGAGGAGGGCAGGACAATAGGACAATAGGACACACCCAAGATTCTCAACTTGATAGTAAAGAGATGGTTGAAACCCAGGAATAGAATCAATTCCTGTGTTAGCCCTGTTTTAGGTATTAGTGCCAGAGTGTTGGTGCTCAGGAGAACTTTCACACTCTGAGGCTGAAATATTGTCAGGCTTAGAGCAAGCCATTTGCTTGAATTGAGGAAAGAGTAAGGGCAAATTGCAGGGATGTAAATAAATTGATTAATACTGATAACAAACTTTTACTTTTAGAGCAGTATTCTCTTCCTACTTTCTGAAATAGATCCTTCTAAATACTTTTTTACACACCCTTCCTACATGGCAGGGATATTAAACAGATATGGTGAGAGTCTGTATAGAACATCTGGTTTCATCTGTCACATAAAGAGGCTAAGAAAATGTTGAGACTAGAATAAATGCAGGAAAAAGGGTATTACTTTGCAGGGTTGCAGGGTGAGGTGAAGTGATGATCGTTGGGTGAGATCTGAAAAACTCAAGAAATCTAGATAATTAAAATCCATGAATTTATTTCAAGCCATTGTTCTATTTTTGACATTATCTTTTTATTCAGCTATTTTTTTAAATAGTGAAGAGGTAGTAATGAGGAAAACAACATGTTACACGATTATTTGATTTAAATATTTTCTAATGAAAATAGACTGTCTACAGCGAGAAAATGACTTCAGAGATCATCATTATTAATGTAGAAGGACATAGGAAAGAATGTTGGGGATTATGATGCTAATGGAATTCTCAGTCTGGCTTTCCTTAATTTATTAGGGAAGACTCTAGGTTTTTAAATATGCTAAGCTCTTGAATCTGTTGCAATTGGCTTCCCAGAGACCAATAACTAGCTTAGAACATGAGTTCAAGATCTTCCAACCCACTGCCCTGATCAAAACAAATACAAGCCCCAAGTAAAAAAAGGAAAATACAACAGGCTCCTATTTGCTTTTAAAAGGGAACTTTCAAAGCAACTGTTTTTCTAGAAAAAAAATTTTGGCCAGAGGTTTTAAATATTCAACATGTAGTCTGGAGGTTTGAAGATAAGAACTAGCAAAGCATAGGGGCAAAATTATTGATTAAAAATAGTTGGCTCATGTTAAAATGTGGCAAGGATTTTAAGTGAAGCAGTAAGCTGACTATTGGAAACTAGTACAGAGATTATATGGGGACAAATTTTCTATACTTTTTTTTTTTTCTGACTTCATCCTCTAAGGATAAAATAAAAATTTAAAGAGTTTGAATTTTCACTGTCATTTAGAGCAGTCTTCTCTTGCTACTTTCTGAAATAGATCCTTCTAAATACTTTTTTACACATCCTCTTCTGCTAGATCTTAAATATTGGAATTTGTGAGATTTGTCCTAGATTCTTATCTCTTTTTAAGCAATACACTTTATCTGGAAGATCTCAACAGTCATAATTTTTTTAAAACATCCAAATACATACAATGTAAAAATTAGTTTTTAAACTAAGATCTCAAACTGCTCAAGAGGACATATCTGTCCAACCAAGTTGGATACTTGTGCTTGCCTTTTATTAAGCTACCGCCAGATAGTGATTGTGCTGTCAGTTTGTACAAAGCGTAGGTGAAGAAATATTCCTTCTTGATATTGATATTTGTCAACAATTTAACAGGATCAAGGAGATGTATTTTTATAATTCAATAATAAATTAATTTGTTATAAGATTCAAGACATATTCTCTCTCAAAAAAAAAAAAAAAGCATGTTGGCATATTGAATATGAAGCAGCCCATAAAATCTAGGTAGGATTTTCTGACCTTTCCCTGAAGCAGGTTAATTTAGTCAGTTTTTTTTCTCTGACCAAAAGATCTGACAAGAACAATTTTAGAAGAGGAAAACTTTATTTGGGGACTCATGGTCTCAGAGGTCTCAGTGCAGAGACAACAAGATACATTCCTCCCCTCAAGGTGAGGATGAACATCGGGGTGGAAGAGTGTGGCTGAGGGAAGAAACTAGGAACCCAGGAAGCATGGAGAGAGCAAGAAATCTTCAGGGACAAAGTAAAAGCCCAAGGGAATACCAGCATTGACATACCTTCTCCAGCCACACCCTAACTGCCTACAGGTACCACTAAATTAATCCCTATTAGAGGATTAAATCACTGACTGGATTAAGGCTGTCATAACCCAATCATTTCACCTCCAAAACTTTTTGCATTGTCTTACATACGAACTTTTGGACAACACTTTACATCCAAACCATAACATTCGATCCCTGGCCCCCGAAAGTTCGTTCCCATTTTATAATGCAAAATATATTTAGTTCATTTCCACGAGTCCTTAGAGTCTCAACAGTTCCAAGACTGTCTAGAAGTCCAGGTCCAATGTCTCCTCTGAGACACCCAAGGCAAATTCTTAGCATGAGCTTCTATAAAAAAATCAAAAGCAAGTTACATATATACAATATATAAAGGCACAGAGTCAACATTTCCATCTCAAAAGGAAGAAATTGGTGCAAAGAAAGAAGAGATGGGACCAAAGCAAACAAGACCCATAGTTCCAGCATCTGAAACATATGACCTAGTGATTTCTCTACAAAAGGCTGTGCAGCACTGCTCCTATAACCTTGCTGAGTGTAGCCAACATGGTCTTTCTCTTTGCTTGTCTCTGCTCAATTCTTGTAACTTTCGTAGGCAGACATTTCATGGTACTGGCATTTCTTAATCTTGGGGGTCTCCCCTGAAGCTTCAGCTTCCTCCTCACATCTTCACCCATTGCCACCTCAGGTGTTGCCCTTAGGGACTTCAACCTTCCAGCACTTTGCTTGGCCTCCCAGGCTTTCCTTTGAAATCTCTCGGTAAAAGCCTCCATGGTCACCTAACTCCAGCATTCTGCATTTCTGCAGAACCAGCACCACCTGTTTGCTGCCAAGGTCTGCCACCATCTTGAGCAGAAGCAGGCTTCTAGATACCATGGCTACAGCAGCCTTGAGTGGCTGAGCATGGTGAAAGAATATTCTAGTCCCCTTTATGCAAGCAGGGTACCCCACTGATCTCTTCTCAGAAGAATTTTTACTTGTAAGCCCTTGAGTTTGAAATGGGTATGGTCTATGCCAATTCCCAAGATGCCCTCAAGCCATCTTTCTTATTGTCTCTGGGCCAAGTCTTTAGTGTTTTGTTAGTGGTTATAATGTCTTTCACAACTATACTTTCCTTAGCTCCAGTTTTGCTCACACTTTTCTGAACAAACTGCAATTTTCTCACATCTTTCTGCTTTGCTTTCTGCTCCTGAGTACCACGATGAACATGGCTAAAAGCTGCCAGCAATACCCATGCTACTGCCTGAATGTTATGCTGCCTAGAAATTTCTTCCACCACATGAAGAAGCCCATTGCCTTTAAATTCATCCTCAAAGAAAGTCTCAGGTCATGGGCAAAATGCTGAACACTTCTTAGCTAGAATATATCTCAAATGGACTCTTGTCCAATTTCCAATAGAATCCTCTTCCCCTGAAACCTCATGAGCCCTGTCTTTAATGTGCACCTTCCTATCAGCATTCTGGTCTTCTGAGCTCCCACCAGAAACACCCCTTAAGCTCCTCTCACAACATTCTAAAGCTTTTCCAGCTTATTTCACTAAACTTTCCAAAAATACCTCCCATAAATTCCAAAAGCTCCAAAAGCTTCTAAACCACACAGTCATTCTAGTCACAGCAATGATCCCACTTTGGTAAAAATCTTTGTTTAGCCTTTTTGTTGCTGTGACCAAAAAACCTTACAAGAACAATTAGAAGAGGAAAAGTTTATTTGATGGTTCACAGCTTTTGGGGGGTCTTTGTTTCTTTATGAAGGCTCCCATGTCTTATGATACACATATAAAGTAAATCTGTATGCTTTCACATATTGAGTAAATCTGTATGCTTTCACATATTGAGTAAATAAATCTGTATGCTTTGCTCTTGTTATGACCTTTTGTAAAAGGGACCCCAGTCATGAACTCAGAAGGACAGAAGAAAAATATATGTTTTCTCATCTATGTTTGGTCTCTACAAGAGATAACAAAATGCTCACAAGGAGAAAGACAACAGAAATGGACCAACCTAGACATTTGCAGTGCAGACCATCTAATTAACAGTGACTCTAAGGGTACATGATAGCTATTTCTCTCTACTGTCATTTAATTCAATGACTTAGAAGAAGCTTCCAGTCTAAGAATTCAGGACAAAGGTAGAAGTGTGTTTTCTGATTCTTATATTTGTTTGATCTCCACTTAGACTTGTAACTTTCATTTTTATACAATGTTTCTTAAAGTTTCCTGTCAGTGTTGCTTTATGCCTACTCTACAAGGTACAGAATACATCTGAAAATATAATTTAGGAATTGTTTCATAAAGCATAGTAAAACCTTTCCTTCTTACTAGTTGGATGATGATGATGATGATGATGATGATGATGATGATTTTTTTTGTATTTGAGAGGATATAAGACATAATGGGGAAAATGGGACCTGAAATTAAAAGGAAAAAAAGCAAACTATTTGTATCTTAAATCCAGAAAAATCTTTGTTCCAATCCTTCCATGTGCACCATGAAATCTTGCCTTAAGTTTGTCTCATTTGGTGTGTACTCTTCTATGCACATGGTACCATCCCAACCATCTAGCATGGTAACCTAAGAGTAAGTACTTTGTTGATATAACACTTAAACTTGGGAAAATTTACTTGTCAAATTAGTTGACAAGTATTCTTTTTGTTATTAATTAAAACCACTGGATTCAAGTACAAAAAAAAATGCTAGAACTAAAAGTTTTGTTAAACAATCTTCTGTCCTTCACAACCTCCCTCCTTCCCCCTACCCCCAAACTACTAAATAGACCTTAGTGATCCTAGCTTCTATGTCACATTCATTTCCTGAGCACACACACACAAAAAATCTAACAACTCAGTCAATTGCTGTCAATATACACCCCTGGTCTCTAACCACACCTATATATCACACAGGGTAGGATGGCTTGGACAATAGCCATACCTTAAAATTTTCAATAGCATAAAGTTATTTTTCTTCTTTACACTTCATATTCATTGGCGAAGCACTGGTGCTTCTGCTTCCTGTCAGTGTTAAGACCCAAAATGACAGAGCAGATACATTTTTGTTTTGTTTTGGTTTGGTTGTGATACCAGACGTAGTTTGGAAAACGTTTTCACTGGCAATTTACATCTTTCAGAAAAAAATATTTAGCCACTCTGTTAATTATTCATGTATGAAGGTACATACATAGAGATGGGATGTGAAAGTCAGCCATGAACTCAGAGAGTGAAGACCTGGAAATATATGATGAAGATCACTTTTGTCTACCACACCTCATTGCTCAAATAATGTCAGAAATTCTGCTTGTCCTCAATCTCTTTTTTTTTTCCACTTCTAATTCCCATTAAAGCCATTTCCAATCTTCTCCATGTCCTTCAAACTTCTACCCTATCAATCATCATTCAGTCTCTTAAGATTTCTTTCTACCTACTTCATGGAAAAATGGAAACTATCAGTCCCCAATAGGTTCTAAGCTCTGTGAGTCAAGGTATCATTCCTGTCTTGTTTGCAGGTAGGCTTTCTGCCTACCACAATGTTTGACAGTAGGCATCATTAGTTAAATATTATTAAAATATTTTTTATAATAGTACATAAATCTTCTCTTTTCTTTTTTCTGTGATCAGATAAAAAATGGCCCTGCAAAGGATATCTACATACTAATTGTATGTAACATGAAAATACTACCTTATATATAAAAAAGGATTATTTGCAGATATGATTAATAATTTGGATATGAGAAGTTTATCTAACCTAAACCACTGGCAACCATACCTATCTTTATATTTGTAGGCAAATGAAGATTGATATACACAAAGCCAGGAAGAGATGATGTGAAGGTGAAGAGAGAGATTGATGATTGGTGTGTTGTGGCCACAAGCTAAGGAATGCTGGTAACCAACCAAAGTTAGAAGAAGCAACAAATGGACTCTCCCTTGGAGCCCTGGGATGGAGTGTGGCTGTGTTGACATCTTGGTTTCTTTACACATAGATACTGATTTAGAACTTCTGGCCTTCACAACTGTGATAGAGTAAATTTGTGTTGTTTTAAGCAACTAAGAATCTGTAATAATTTCTAACAGGAAATAGATACATTGGACTGATTTAGGATTTATATTTTTGAGAATTTACTCACAGAGCAAAAAAATATTCCTATGTTTTTAAATGTTTGGTATTAACATGTTATTCACATGTACTTGATATATTTTGAGAAGGTAAAAAGCTTACAACATTGTTTTGCTTCCTTGAAATTTATAAGCTTTAGAGCAGATTTTTTTTCAGAATATCAAAATTACTGTTTGCATGTGGATAACTACCTCCCAAATATGGATGGTTTAAAAAATGCTCATTATAATTGGTGTAGCTGGTGGAGGCAAAATCATATATAGTTAAATAGTAGGTATGGTAACCTTGAGGCTTACCAAAATTATGAGTTTTTAAAAATTTGCTCCCATTTTTGCATTCTTCTCTTTTTTACAAATCAATAATATTCTGTACTTACATGTTTTGCTTTTCCATGAGTTCCTAATTGACTTTTCTTTAAAACACCAAAAATCTAACGCCTCTACTTATATATTGGCATTGCTACAATAAAATGAAAAAAGAAACAATTATATACAACATATAAGGAATATTTATAAATCTGCAAAAGTCTTATTTTTCTCTAGAACTCAGATTATAAACATAGAATTGTATTTTCAGATATAAAATCAAATTAAATTTACACATTAAAATGACAGATCAGAGAGTCTCATGAAAGCCAAAATACTAACTACAATTTAGGTTAACATCGACAATTGGTTATGTGAAGAAATTGAAACTACCCCTCATACAAGGGCTTGTCTAGATAACTTAGCACTGATTTTAAACTTTCAAAGTATTTATCTATAATTGTCTACTAGCATAATATTCACCTCTTAGGCAAATTATTTTCTTTATATTCAATTGTATATCCATGTATGCTTCATTTGTTTCATTATAGCAATATTTGGCAAAATAGATTTCTAAAAATGTTTTTTTTTTAAGTTTTCTAGGGCAATGCCTCTTTGTTTGCAATAATTGGGTCCCAATTGTAAGCAACTTCACAAAGCAATAAAGAAAAAATGCCATGGGATACTTTGTTGGTTTGTAAGACACTGATGCTTCTTTTGGAATGGTTTTGTTGACATTCTAGAGTCTTCAATGGGAGGGAAGGTTACAGCTCACCCTCCTGCTTCTGGCTGGTCCCAAACTCGCAGCACAGAGACAATGCCTTTGTTTCTATTTAGGTTGGGAATCTCTTGTGCCTTCCGAATATTAAGCAGGGTTTATTTCACTTCTCTTCCCATCCTGCCCTCGACAGTCCTCACAGACGACATAATATGACACAGTTGATGCTGCTTGTTTGTTCCTGTTGGGATATTTTTCACATTGGACTTGTGTCTGAAACAGTCAGCTTCACCCACTCTCACTCTAAGGCCTACTTCTCTTTGGCCCCTCAGGGAGTCCCGTATATTCACAAAACGCCCTTTGAAGTAAAAGGGAACTTCCCTCTTCAATAGTATTCATTATCCAGGATGCTATGAAAGAATAGGTCCCTCCCAAACTGAGTGTGGAGGCTATGCCTTCTCTGCTTGACAGGATCCCTGGCTCTCCATTTCTTCCAAAACCTAGATGGTGCCAGCACCCCAGGGGTGTTCCTTGAATGGTCAACAAAGGGATGAATGAAACCCAATGTAAGGCTATGAGAAGAAAAAAAAAAAACTCCACCAAACTAAAAGTTAAGCATAAAAGCATTCACATTTTCCAGTTGTATCAAAAGGAGGCTGTTTTTGATCAAAGAGTGAGACATTTAGCAAAAAGAAGTAATTGCAGACAGAACCATTCAGCGATGACATGAGAGCCACTGACTTTTTAAGCAAGACGGATTCTCTCATTCTTCCCTTGAGAGCAAGACTCCTTATTTGGAAACATATTTAATATTCCTGGAATCTTTTGCGTGCCATAAATCAGAAAAAAAAAAGTTGTATCATGGAAATGATATAGAAAACCTAAAAAATATAAAAGGTTCAGGCTGGTGGCTGGTAAAATACAATATTAAGGAACTGTAAAACAAGAACTGGCAATGGCTACTTGGAAGAATTTTGCCACATTTTCACTGCCACAGCATTATTATTACACTTTTTGAATGTCTATGAGGCAAGTATTAAGAAACAGTTTCCAGACATCAGAAATATTTCAAAAGAACTATTGAGCAAGTAAAAGGCTAAGAATATGGGTTAGAAATAAAGTGAGAAACAAAGGATGAAACAAAGAAACAGTAACTGAAGACACCACTTGATGAATGGAGGCTTTATGGCTCCAAATTGAAGTTTGGAAAGGAAGAAACAAGAAAGAGTCTCATTTATGACATTCATCTGTATCGCTCAGTGCAGGCACAGCAAAGCCAGAATAAGGCAGACAACCCCATATTATTAGCTTCTGCAACAAGGAAGAATGTGAGCAGGAAATCAAAATATTAAGCTTTTACGATAATTAGGAGAAAAACAAAATAAAAAGATGTTTCCTCAAACTACAGGGAACAGATCGAAAACAAAGGCAGGAGAAAAACACGGAGGTGGTGGATAACACTTGGAACACATGAAAATCAGCATTCAGAGTCCAGAATCCTCTTCTCATCTCAGTCTTCTGCACATTGAATGAAGTTATCTTCAGAGCAATAGAGGCAACAAAGGGAACTCTATCCAAAAGGTCCTGTTAGAAGAGCTCAAATACTTGCTTCCCAAGGTGGATAATGTAAATGGAAGAGACGTGAAACATGCCAACGCTGCCTATTTTCATCCTTCTCTTAGAGTGTCAAAGGACTAATAAAATAATGAGTTGCTATTCCCAATAGTTGAACATGGGGATAGACACACCCACAGTTGAAAAAATAAAACTTATCACCATTTTGGTTATATGGAAACTGTCTCCTCTTCTATGTGGAAATCTCATTCAACTCATTTGAGGTATGTTCTTCTAGAAAGATTGTCATTTCTGCAGATCCATTGTGTATCTACTTTGTATGTTTTCCTATGTCTTGTCCCAGTGTTGATTTTTTAGGAGTAATCACTATTTAGGCTACTTTTTTCAAATAACTTCCTGATCTGGTACAAATGTATCTTTACACATCATGTTCCTCATGAACAGCCCACCTCTCTCACAGAACCCACTCTCTCATGGAACCCAGCCATTCTTTGTCACTTATGAGAATGTTCTATCACCACTTATCTTTAAAACCTAACTCAGTTAACACTTTCTCAGGGACCTTTCCCTGATACCAACTGCCTGCTACTCACATGCCAGTTCCTAGGATTTAGAAACCTTTCCCTATTCCTGTTGAATTTTTAACATTTTGAGAGAGTGGGTACCAGGGATTGAACTCAGGGTTACTTGGCCACTGAGTCACATCCCAGCCCTATTTTGTATTTTATTTAAAAACAGGGTCTCTCTGAGTTGCTTAGTGCCTCACTTTTGCTGAGGCTGGCTTGGAACTCATGATCTTCTAGCCTCAGCCTCCCATGCCACTGGGATTATAGGTGTGCACCATCCCACCAGGATCTAATATTTTAAATTAAATCAAAGATACTTACATAATAGGATTTATGAATGCACTTTATAGGTAATTTATCAAAACGAAAGTGATGAATGAATGAAGTGCTTCCACTGTATGTTCAGTGACACTGTACCATTATGTCTGTATTCTATATTAAATCTATTACTACCCACATTTGGGCCTAGACACTTCAGTAGTTAACAAATGTTTCATTAATAGAAGATCGGATTTCCTTTCCATGGAAATACATTTTTCCATGGTCTACAGTGGTCCACAATTTCAACCTCATGTTTACTCTCCCTCTGCATCTTTTAGCATTCTCCTTCTTATCCTCTGACTTCTACAGCCTCTAAATTAAAAAAAAAAATTCCAAAGTTCTTACAAATACACTTACATGTTCCTGAACTCAAGCCTATCTTGACCTCCTGTTTCATCTTCTATTTAACTTTTGCTCATTATTTTTTAAAAATATTTTAAAAATATTGTTTTACTTGTCAATGGACCTCCATTTTATTTATTTCTATGCAGTGCTGAGAATCAAACCCAGAGCCTCACACATGCTAGGCAAGTGCTCTGCCCTGAACCACAACCACAGCCTCTTTTTGCTCATTCTTTAAGATATCAATTATTACAATCTTAGGAAAGCCTTTCTTAGTCCTTAAGTCTCAGTTCCTTTTTAAATATATTAATAGACTTTAATAGAATTATGTCCCATTCCTTCAGAGCACGTGTTAAGTTCAGTAAGTGCATATTAAATGTAGTCAATGTCATGATTATTCATTGAATCACAGAGATTCCACTACACTATATGCTCCCAGACAGCAATGACTGTTTCTGGGTTTTACTTACCAACTGTAGTGCTAGCATCGTGCAGAATAACTAACAGAAAATTGGCACCGGGGTAGAGAGAGTAAAAGGGAGGGGAGGGGAGGGGGGATAGTGGGGGATAGGAAAGGGAGCAGAGTACAACAATTACCAATAGGGCATTATGTAAAATTGTGGATGTGTAACCGATGTGACTCTGCAATCTGCATTTGGGGTAAAATTGGGAGTTCATAACCCACTTCAGTCTAATGTATGAAGTATGATATGTCAAGTGCTTTGTAACGTTGTGAACAGCCAATAAAAAAAAAATAAAAAAGAAAAAAAAAAGAAAATTGGCACCTGCTAAATGTTTGCTGAAGGAAATAACAAATGAATGGCTACTTGGTACCATAAACATTGGCTATACTTCTAAGGTAATGTACTTCAATATCATGGATTTGGGCTCTTTAGATCTATGTAGGATAATTATTTAATTACTCTGACTCTTCATTAGTTCAACTGAAAAATTAGAATTGTAATGCTTGACTCGAAAGGCTGACCTATACACAAAAGTTCCTAATATTTATTGAAACTTATATGTGCTCAAAAAAAGTAAATTCCCTTTTTCTTTCCCCACTGAATTCCAAGGTTTTGTTGCTATAACCTATTTGACTATACATATAATCAATTTTCAGAATTGAAAAAAAAGATTGGAAACATACAGACTTCATAGTCCATAGACATTGTTTGGTTTTTTTTCCCCCTCATTCATTTAAAAGAGAAATTCGGTGTGGGCTATAACAGGCAAAGATTTTATGTAATAAAAAAGTTTTAATTTTACTCTCAGCAGCATGGAAAGATACTGAAGAATCTTATGAAGAGATACACTGAAACTCTATTTGGTTTAGTTTTAGAACCTGGAAAAAGCAAGAAGATGCACAGAGGTATTTTTGTTGTTGTTGTTTGTTTTGTTTTGTTTTTAAGAGAGAGAGGGAGAGAGAGAGAGAGAGAGAGAGAGAGAGAGAGAATCTTTTTTTTGTAGATGGACACAACACAATGCCTTTTTTTTTTTTAAATGTGATGCTGAAAATTGAACCCGGGTCCCACCCGTGCTAGACGAGTGCTCTACCACTGAGCCACAATCCCAGCCCCTGCATAGAGCTTTTTATGTCATAAAAATTTTTAGCACAGAAAAAAAATAATATGGGAAGTATCACACTGATCAACCATGGCTAGTTAAATCTTTAAGAGAGAAGAATAAGAAAATATGTCTACAGTGATACCATTTGGAAAAACAATGACAAAACGTTCCTAAAAGTTCCCACAAATACTTGGGACAAGAATAGGTCAGTGGCTGAAGGACTTAAAATCAGCATATTACAGCAATGTAGCCACATCAATGTTTATAGCAGCTCAACTCACAATAGCTAAACTATGGAACCAACCTAGTGCCCTTCATCAGATGAATGGTATTAAAAATGTAATATATATATATTATATATATATATATATATATATATATATATATATATATATATGCATATACGTGTGTGTGTGTGTGTGTGTGTATGTGTGTGTGTGTGTTAAGCCAGCCATGGGCTCTGTGTGTGAGCTATGAGCATTTGAGCACATTAGGGGACTGGACTGTCATTGCTGCTCTGTCTGGGCTGTGCGACATGTATGTCCTTTTCACTCGCTCTGCCATTGATCCCACACAGCACCTGAGATGGGTGTGGCCTCTTCCAAGATGTCAATCAATCTGCTCACCACAGGACATCATCAAATAACCCCCTGAAACCCAATCCCTTGTCTTATTTGGGCTGAACTTTCTCGAATGTCTTCCTCTCAATAAATAGGGCTTCAGGCATGCTCTCTCTCTCTCTTTTGCCAGCCTCACTTGCCTCCCTTGTGGGAGCTGGGGTAGAGAAGCTATCACTGAACCCCAAGAAAAAGATATTTTCTCTGTCTCTGTGTGATTATTTAGTGCCAGTCAATTCACCTGATGTGATCCTGACTGGTTTAGTGCATGTCACAGCATACATACACACACACATCATATATATACACATATACATGTATATATATATGATATATACATATATATGTGATGGAATATTACTTAGCCTTAAAAAAGGATGAAATTATGGGATTTGCTGGTAAATGGATAGAGCTAAAGAATATCATGCTAAGTTAAATAAGCCAATCCTAAAAAAACCAAAGGCTGAATATTTTTTCTGATACGCAGATGCTAATTCACAATAAGGAGAGTTCTAGGGAAGAACAGAGTTACTTTGGATTAGGTAGAGGGGAGTGAAGGGAGGGGAGGGGATATGAGGGTAGGAAGGATAGTAGAATGAGTCAGCATTATTACCCTATGTACATATGTAACTATATGACTGGTGGTATTCTATATCATGTACAACCAGAAGAATGAGAAACTTTACTCCACCTATACATAATGTATCAAAGTGCACTCTACTGTCATGTATAATTAATTAGAACAACAACAACAAAATAATATGTCAGTGGCACAAACAGTTAAATATATTAAATTACCAGGTTTGAAAAGCTGGGTAGGCTCACCAATATTAATGATGATGCCAAAGATACCCTTTCCTCGTTGTCTTTCCTCTTCTTTTTTTACCTTCAGGTCATAGAACTCCAGAATAGGCTTGAAAAATAGCAGAATTGAACAGTTTTAAACCTCAATGCAGAAACAGTAATAATTTAGGCAAAAGAATCTCCTATTATAGGAATTGAGGGATGTCATGAAAAGCTCTTTGCCTAAATGTTCTCCTCTCACTTGCCCAATTCACACAAGTATTGCCTAAAAGGGATTTAATCCTTTGGGTAAGATTTTCCTCTTCATCCCAAGAAAGGAGAGAATAAGCAAAGAAACAAACAAATAACAAGAATCTATGATACATGCCTTGGAATGAATTAGTTTTTGGACTCAATTATACACAATGCATACAAAAGTGTTTCTTTTTTTCTTTTTTTTTTTTTTTTGGAGAAACTGCTATGAGTTACTACTATATTCAAAAAGATAGAAGCTGCTCTTACATCACATTAACAATTAAAAAGATGTCTGAAAAGATAGTTTTAGAAATAAATGTCCTCATAGCAGAGGGCAGCTCAATCATCCTGGATTCCTGATTATCTGAGAGAAAGGCTTTTAAAACTAGGTCAATGAGGGAGAGCTCCAGGCAATTGTATCAACAATTAGTCTTCCAGTACTAGGTAAAAATAAATACAGCAAGTGTCATCTTCGTAATATTGTTCTAATAAACCCCATTTTCTTAAATATATATATATATATATATATATATATATATAGATATAGATATAGATATAGATATAGATATAGATATAGATATAGATATAGATATAGATATAGATATAGATATAGATATATATAAAGATAAAAGGAATATATATATTCCTTTTATCTTAGATCTGGTGGAAATACTCTGAGGACTTTATTTTCTTTTATTTTTTTCTGTTAGTCTAGTTCTAGTACAAGAGGAAGGTTTAAAAAAAATCTCATTTTTAAGTTCAGAAGTTTGAATGGATTGCTTGACAAATGTATAAGGGATATTGTCAGAAAATGAGAGAAAAGTATTACATAAATATTAGAGAAGCATTTAAATGTTTTCAAAATAAAGACTACAGTAATATATTAATTATTAGAATATACCACTTATACTAGGAAAATACTACTTATACTCTAATAAAGGTTGGTAAAAATACCTGCTAAACATATGAGGTGTAAACTTGATCTTATTTAATATACTTTTCTCACAAGAAGCTCACCTATACTTTAGAAATTATTCCAATAGCCTTTTAAAAAGAGAGAGATAGTGATATAATTTTAAATAGTCACTTTAAAATAGACATTATATATATACATATATATATATATGTATATATATGAATAAACTTGGAAAGTTCTCCAAGCAATTGTAACTAACTTACTTAATAATGCATTCCTTTTTTTCATTACTTCCTGTAACTGATAGTCTTGTCTAATTTTATTATGCAAGATCAGTTTGCCTTGCCTTTGTGTAGAGAGAGAATGAAACTTCAAAACCCTTTCTCCTTTATAGACAGTGTAACCTTGCATTCTTCAAGTGGTAGAGACATGTAAATCCAAGTGTTTTTTTTTTTGAGCGAGTTAGACAAAATTTGATGTTTTCTAATTCTCTTATATTAAAGTAATTTTTGTTTTTTGTGTAATATAAAATTATTTTTTGAGAACTCACTGTGTCCCCTTCTTATTGGAAAATTATAGGTTTAAAGCAACATGTAAATATGACTGCACTCACTTTAAGCCAACTAAATCAGTTGTTTGGAACCAGATATTCCTCCATTCTTAAAACTGAGTTATAAATATACTGATTCAAACTAAATATGAGAAAGCAACATATATTACATATTCTTTATCCACCTTAATTTAAGGTGATTTAATGATCCCAATGAAGCCAATTTAATGACCTCTCTTTATGCAGAGTCTAAACTATTTCTCTTGGATTACATTTAGATAAGAATTTACTAAGTTATTGAACTGATGGTCACAGTCAACCCTATTTCCCTCTGAAATGAAAATTAATCCTGATTAATTTGCACGGAGGACAAAACATAATAAATATGCAAAGTAGAGCTAAGCAAAAAAACAAGGTGCAGGATGATTGTCTGCAAGTATTTCAAAGTGTAAACATTACAAATCCAAAAAAAAAGAATAATATGGAACAAGATTTTGGTAAAATTAAGAGATTAACATTATATCGACAGGATTTGGACTGTGAATAAGAATTTATAGATCAGAATTACTTTTGTATTTTGAATTGTAAAATTTCCTCCTTTAGTTAAGACAAGATATGACACAAGAGTTCTTTTTTTTCAGGCAGAAGATCTTAAGAGAATTGGATTCAATAAGTGTTCATTAATAGATGCCCATAATTTGGCCAAGAATCATTCCTTTCCCTTGTGAACAGGGTGACTCTACTGACCATTGTTGTTCTTAGTAGCTCATAGATCCTCTCAATGGTCTTGTGAATTGAAGAAGATGATATCAAATAAATCATCCCTGTATCTCATGGTTGTCTCAATGAGAATGCACTTGGACACCAGTTTTCTATCACGAATGGATAAGCTACACCAAAAATGCTTGACTCACTCCAAACATCATAGACTTGCAAAACCATAGTGAGAAATGAGACTTGGATCTTCTCCGTGTTTGAATACCTAATGTAAAAAAAGAGCTACAATATTTTTATGGTTCTACAAAATTCTCTGTCATCTTTTTTATCTTTTAACTATGTTTTTATAGCAGATGCACTTTAATTAAACTAAAATTCCTTCTGGTGATAACAAATGAGTGGAAAAATTTGAATTTCAAACGTAATCTCATTTTTTTTCAATCATGTGTGGCTCTATGGAGTAATTCATTTACCATTTATTGTCACATGGAGTCACTCCCACAACTTAATATTGGACAAAATATTGTAAAACACGAATCTTCATGTTCTGAAGCCATTATGGTGCTCTCTGCTTCCTCTTCTAAGGAATCACAAATCATCTGAGTTACATTTACTTAAACTTACCATGGCAGCAAAGATCACCAAGATAAGTAAATAACATCGATTTATCATAAAGCTCTACAGTTTTCCCCAAAGACTGAAGACATTGTGCGACTCTCTCTACACTCAAATAAAAATGAAAATGAACATATGTACTGCATAAAAAAAAAGTTACCAAAAGCCCAAAATTTCCTTTGAGGTTCAAGAAGGTAAAATCAAGTGCCACATGAAACCTGCATAGAAATGAAGATGAAATGCAAGTGCCACAGCTCCTAGGTTGAAAAACTGCCTCCTCACCCTCACCCAATAGCTTAATTCCCCCCAGAAAACTCTCTGCAGCTCTGTAATTGTATCAGTCAACTCAAGGATGAATTTGAACAGAGAGCCCTGCAAATGTTTTGAATAATTTATATTTTTAGAAATATCTCAAAAATGAAGTAATTTCTTTTTATTTTAATGGTAATATGTATAAACTGCTGGTTTTATCTACCTAGTTTATACATGCTAATTTAGCATCCAAAAAACTTTCATCTGTGTGCAATAGCACAGGCCTGTAATCCCTGTAGTTCAGGAGGCTGATGCATGAGGATGATGAGATCAAAGCCAGCCTTAGCAATCTAGTAAAGCCCTCAGCAACTCAGAGAGATCCTGTCTCTAAATAAAATATAAAATGGTCTGGGGATGTGGCTCAGTGGTTAAATGCTCCAGTTTCAATTTCAATCCATGTTACTAAAATAAATAAATAAATTAAATAACCCATTATGGCTTCTTAGGAAATAAATGTTGCAAATTGAATCATTAATATCATATAAATTTCAAAATATCAGATAAATAAAATGTAAATTATATCAAATAAATATTAAATAACAAATAAATAATCTTCAAATAAATATGATATCCATTCCACTGAGACCTTACCAGCTATAATAGAGGGCAAACTAAAAATAAAAAGTAGTAGTTTCAATGTCTTTGTTAAATGTCAGACTGCACAAAAATGTTGATTATTTAGAAACTATAATATATTTCAGAGAAGTTCTCAAGATAATTTGAACTTGAATGCTTGTCTAAAATAACTGACATAAAAACCATGTTGGTACTTCATTAGTTAATCATATTTATGAAATAACCATTGGTTTTGAGGTCAGTGATAAATAAGATTAACTTCAGTTTAAATTTTTCCATGAAAAAAATGTTTCAAGGAACATTGGGGATAGGCTATCAATTCTAAGATTTTCAGCGTTTCTATCAATGATTATTTCTTTATTGACAATGCTTACGAATTTACTTGAATCTAAAGACAATCAAGGTTTCAGTTGAAAATCTGTCACTAACTATTCTGTGCTCAAGTATTTTCTCTTTAGAGTTTACAGGTCTTCGAAGCAATAGGGGGATAAGCTATAGATTCCCTTGGAGCAAATAACACTTTTTAGTTCCTCTGGGCTTGGCCACATGACCTATGGACTAAAGCAGGCAGAACACGTTTCCTTTATGTCTTGCTTGTCTTTTCAGTTATGATTTTAGGAAGAAAACACACAGGAAATTACTGGGTCACAGATGTCATTTGATACATTTTGGTGACTTTTTGAAAGTATTAACTTTCGGGATAATATCATGTGTCCATTTTGCTAAAAAGAAAAACAAAAACAAAAACCTTCATTGAAAAGGCCCCAGAATTCAAGGGATAATATGAAATTCCATATGCCTAAAATGCCCCATTCCATTCCCAGGAACCTAGTCAGTTAGGGAACCAATTACAGTGAGCCAGGCCAGAATGTCTGGATAAATAGTTTGAAGGACACTGACTCTTCCTCACTTATATTTCAAATAGGACAGACTCATGTTATCCATGGAACAACTTTCTGGAATGCACTCCAGGACAGCTGCTTCTTGCAATGCTGGTCATATAAGGAGCAAAGCAAACTAATGATGTCACCGCTTCTATTGCCTAACTTATTAAAAATACTCCTCTCCTTGGGGTAACTCACATGAAATTGAGAGCACAATGGAGAAGACAAGAGCCACTCATCTAGCTTGGCACCACAGAGTGCTGAGATGTCTGGAGATGCAACTTTCTGGAATAATGTCATGAGAAATGAAGGCATTACCTGGTGGAACACTGTGATAGATCAAGGTGCTATCTGCTCAGCTTGTCAACGTCACTCTTCTTTGTAATAATTTCTCATTTAACCTTGTATGTCACATCCCATTTCTGGTGTCTTCTTTGGTTGCTCGACAACCTATCGCACTGCAATAACACAGCTGGGCTGTGGGCATGACACAGGGCGATTTCACAGACCAATGAGGGTCAGATCAAGACATTAAACATGCACTTTCCTGAGTGGATGTAAAGAGAGGTGTGTAGTCTTGATAACCTCTTTAGAAACTGAAGATAGTAATGAATCCACTATGTAAACCAAGGATGGCTCATGGGTTGGGCTTCAAGCTGCTGTGCTGATAGCATTACCATTTGCTGATACAGAGAAAAGGCAAGATCAGAGCTCCACTGTGAACATTCTAAATTTGAAATGTCAAATAGACACTTATTGGAAATGTCAAGTGACATGACAAATACAGCTAAGGAGAGGAAAGGGTGACATACAGGGTTGCCAGTCATCAGCAAATAGATTTTAAGGGATGAGAATAGATGAGTACACATAAGAATTTAGAGAATAGGGACATGGCCCCATTTCAGCATTTAAAGATGGGATACAAAATAAAGAGCTACTGAAGAAGAAAATAAGGCAGATGGAAAGAGGACATCCTGGTAACATGAGAGTAAGTGACAGGAACGAGCAGCTGTATCAAACGCTGCTAAGAGACTGTAACGAAGACAAAACAGGAAGATCATTGCTGACCTAGATGTTTCACTGGAATTTTAAGGGAAGGGAGCCAGATTTGAAGGGTGTGAAGAGTAAATTATTGTTCGTAAAGTGGAACGATAAGTATAAAAATCTTAGAGTTTTATCATGAGTGTTACCAAAAAAGTAGCAGTAGCCATAAGCAGATATTGAGTAAAGGAAATTTTTTTAAAGATGAGAGATACTAAAGCATAGGATGATAAGAAAAATATTAGAAATCTATCCTGGTATCTTTTGAGTTTATGAAATAAGATTCAGCATCTCATGGTGCGAACTCAGCTATATTTGATAGAAAAATACATGGATTCCTTTTCTAAATGGGGTCCCTCAGATGGTTAGTCCTGAAAACTGGAAGTAGGATATAGAAATACCTAAATATAAATCTCTGTGAGCTGTATGTCCTACCCTTATACTACAAACTTGTAGTCTTCCTCAAAATACCTCTTTTTTTTTTTTTTTTTTTTTTGCTTAAGTAAAATTAAGTGTATTTTACTGAAAGCATTGAATTAAAACTGAGGTTTCCTGGTTCTCAAAATATATAATATCATATATTATATTGTAAATCTGCAATGAAGAGATGAAAATACAGTAACTTCCTATAAATTGGACTATAAAATCATTTTTAATATTTCAGAAAAGAAGCAAATCATTGTAAATATTTAAGCAAAGAAGCTATTTCATAAAAACAATTTACAATATTATCTAGTTTTTGCTTTTGTCTCAAACTACTTGGAGTTTCATCTTCATATTTTTTTTCTTGATTTACTTCATTCTGACCTTATATCTATCTATCTATATCTATATCTATATCTATATCTATATCTATATCTATATATAAACTTTTACCTATTTCACCAGTTTCATCTGTTAAACTTGTACTTTTTCGTCAGTAACTTTACCCCTGAAACCCTCTGTAATTTTATAAGACTTGTCTGAAATCACTTAGAGATTTGCATTTTGAGAAGAGAATTCTATTGTCTCTCACAAACTTTCTTATTTACCCATGAGGAAGTATCTTCTCAAAATACTTCCATTTAACATCCATATAATAATGATTTTTATATTGTAATAGAAGGGAAATAGAAAATATATCAACTTTCTACATCAATAATACCATTTTCAATGTTCTAGAGACAGAAACTACAAATCCTCCATTATAAAACCCCAAATGCTCTATTTTCTATAGCTTCCAGAAGCTTGAAATGTTCATAAATACAGCATATGCCAAATGATGATTTCTCTACATCACAAGGTGGTATTTGGCTTTGTATCACAGAGTGACATGTTTCCATTTTAATGATGCTTGAATTTAGCATAGGAATTGGATTCTTTTTCAAATTCACTACATTGAAATTCCACCTGCCTACCCATGCCTCTGAATAAAGATTAAACTGTTAATGCTCACAGTGAAGGAAAAACAATTAAGAACTTCCTCCAACCTACATTTTGGTGCTTGTATTTATAACAAACACATGTTACGATGACTGGTGTTTTGCATTTCAAACCAGAAACCCTGGCTTATGTATACTCCCATACATTTATAGCCTTAAACAAGGCAGAAATCATTTGCTTTTCTCATAAGCACAGAAAGCATTCAGGATTCTGGTAAGTAGCCCCCTAACTTTATTATAGTTTACCTTGTCCCTGCTACCCCCTTGAGAATGAGCTATTATTTCAGCTCCTAGCTCTTCGATCTCCCTGAGGAATGAAACAACGTGTCAGTTTTGGAGCAGAGCAGAAAGTAAATCCCTGGGAATGGGGATGTGGAGCAAAGGAAATGGGAAACAACTCTGAGAACAACAAAAGTCATGCAGTATGTTCTGTACCATAATCAGCTTGCAGCTACCACAAAAGGGTTCTAGATATGCTCCTCTGGCTTGAAGTTGGTCCATTTGGTTTTACAGAATAGGAAAGCATGTGAGGAAGGTGAGAAGAAAAGAATGTTAGGTAGAAAATGAAAAAAGAAGACAGTAAGACAAGAGAAAGGGAAGAAGAAATGAACAAAAGTGAATCCTAAGATTTCTTCACACAATCTGGGACAAATAGGAAAATGATTACCCAATAATGGTCTCAATGAACTCTCTGGATTTTTCCTGGCTAGTTCTACCACACCATTTTCAGACTTGTTAATTTCTAGACTAGACAGAATCAATTTAGGAATAATAGATATTAATAATTCATGTGGGTTTAAGTGTTAAGGTCATGACTTACCTATAGTAGAAATAATGAAAAATATTTCACTTTTTTAATTAAATTATTTATTTATTCTAATTTGTTATATATGATGGCAGAATGCAATTCATTTTATATTACACATATACAGCACCATTTTTCAAGTCACTGATTGTACACAAAGTA
This sequence comes from Spermophilus citellus, assembly GCF_964194105.1. Taxonomy (NCBI): domain Eukaryota; kingdom Metazoa; phylum Chordata; class Mammalia; order Rodentia; family Sciuridae; genus Spermophilus; species Spermophilus citellus. The sequence continues at coordinate 135,600,143 of NC_138188.1, read as the reverse complement.
TTTTCACACCATTTGTGTCTTCATACATGTACTTAGGATAATGATGTCTAACTCTTTCCACCATCATTCTTACCCCCTTGCCCCCCTCCTTTCCCCTTCCTCCCCTTTGCCCTATCTGAAGTTCCTCCATTCTTCCCATGTTCCCCGCCACCCCCATTGCTGTTATGAGTCAGCATCCTCATATCAAAGAAAACATTCGGCCTTTGGGTTTGGGGGATTGGCTTACTTCACTTAGCATTATATTCTCCAACTCCATCCATTTACCTGCAAATGCCATGATTTTATTCTCTTTTAATGCTGAGTAATGTTCCATTGTGTATATATACCAAAGTTTCCATATCCATTCATCTACTGAAGGGCATCTGAGTTGGTTCCATAATTTAGCTATTGTGAATTGTGCTGCTAAAAACATTGATATGGCTATGTCCATGTAGTATGCTGTTTTTAAGTCCTTTGCTATAATCAAATGTATTAAGAGAAATAAATTATTTTATAAGTATATGTACCCATATATACATGCATGTATGTAGATAAACACACATGCACCAAGGTCTCTGAAAAAAAATACCATCAAATGAATGTGAGATTCTTTACCCTTTAATCAAAATGGTTAATGACTTTCAAAAACAATATTGGCAAATATACTGTTGCCAAGATATTCAATTATGCAATTCCTATACAAAATCTTTGAAGTTAATGTTTGTTCTCTTTCCATCTAATATAGACTGTTTTGACAATAACTATGTTAGTTCTCCTTAAGTAATATCTAATTTATAAGAAATGACTTTAGTTTGATTAAACCTATGGGATATTTTTAAAAATTAAAAAAATAGTATGTTAATTTAAAAAATATGCTTTGTGGGAAAAATAAAGAATTAAAATCAAAAGATAAGACTTACTTTGATCTTCAAAGCCAAGTTGTATGTTTGCTACATGAGACTGGATGGAAAATATGAGTGCATTTTCTCATGCTTGCATGGTCTCTAACTAGCCTTGCAGGCTGCTGTTTATAACACAAATCAGGTTTTTGGATAAATTGATTGATTGCAATTGAAACATAAAGCTTACATGTTGAGGTTTCAGTTAGTTGAGTAAACAAATATTAGAAAATATGGTAAAATCTAAAGATTAAAGTTGGAAAAGGAAACATATTTTTGCTGAGTGTGTTTATACTTTTTTCTATGATCCACACTCACACACACACATATGCACATAACAGAATCACCACATTTCTGATTCACTTCTCTCTTTAAATAATAAGTACATGAAACCTTTCCCTACAGCTCTGTTCATGTGATCTAAACTATCATCGACATAGCTAGGACTCATTTAATTATAATAGCTGGAAACTCAATGCAAGCAGTTAGAACAAAGCAGGAAAGTTTGAGCAATTAGGTAAATTAGAGTGAACTTCTATAAAAAAAAAATGGCAACACTGACTAGATAAATATTAAGAATGAGTCCCTGCCCTATCAACCCTGTCTCTTATACTCTCATACTATTGATGTCCTCTGCATTTAGCTTAATCCTATCTTATTTTTGGTAGACTTTCCCCATGTGGGATGATACTGACTTTCAGAGGTTCATTACTTGCACCTGATTACAAGGATTTCCCCCATGCCCACCCTGAAAAAGAAATCCCTGGTTAGAATTTTGATTGCACTCTCTGGATCATGGGTATCTACCTACTTTGGAACTGTAGTTATGAGCACAAGGTTTTCAAGCCACTTACTAAGCATAAAACACTCTGAGTTGGTGCCTTGCCCTGAGCAAAGCATGAACTCACCCATAGAAGGATGAAGAAGAATGACAGATACAGAGAGAACAGACGTACATGCATGATCAAAAGTCATCATCTCATCATCTAAAAAGCCATCTGCATGGCTCCCCAGTGTTTAGAACCTTGTGATCAATTCAGAAACAAATTATTATTCATCATTCAGAAACAAATGATTGTTTATTCTTATTACATATATTCATTATCATACAGCTATGAATCACCGGAACCATCAACAGCATAAAAGTGGTAATACCTATTTTTTATTTCAGACCAATCATGAAAGTTGTTTTGTATATTATCACATTATTTTCTGCAAAATATGGTAAAGTAGTCTATTTGACATAACAGAAAAAGTAAATTTTCTCTGAACTGCTGATTGACATAAAATTATAAACTCTATTCAATTTTCAAGTGTATATAGATCTATCAGAGATCTCATATATAATAATAGAAGACATGACAATTATATAGCATAAATTTTAGGCCTCTGGGTGACTTAAAAAACACTGCAATGTTGATTCCTCTTGCCAGCAACCTATGCTGATGAGATGAACTGGGTTCAAAAGAGCTGGTTGCAGCAGTAAGCTAAGAAAATGGCCAAAAAGCACAGGACATAGAAGTAATTTTCATATCGAGGGTGGGACAGCTCTGTGAGCTTAAGGATCAGCTTCCATACTAGAAGAACACTGGAAAGACAGTGTGCACCCAGAATCTATTTTAAAGGGGGATGCACAAAGGAATTTTGGTAGAATACTATTCTCCAAATAAGGCAGGGGATGAGGTTTCAAAGGGGTTTTTTTCAGTCCCATTGGGTAATGCCCAAGTCCAGGGCTAGAGCAAACTTCTTTGAGGGGCAGAGGTGGTGGCCATTTGCATTGCACATCCTAAGGAGTGCAATGCCAGATCAACACCCTCTTACTCAAGGCTGGGAGAGGATGCTCAGCTTATGGGCAGGCAGCCTCCCACAGATTCACATAATATGGCACCAAAAAAAAAAAAATCAGCACTTATAATGTAATGATGACAATATGTAAGACTAATGCATATATTCTGTATTGGTTAGGATTAGGCTCTATTCAATATGACCAAATCTGAGATATATTAACTAAATCACAATCTTACATTTTTCTCGTGTAAAGGAAGTCTAGGGGAGAGGCACATTGTTGGAACAGTGATCTTATTATCATCAGAGAGCCATCTCTAGTATTTTGCTTCATTTTTCACCCTGACTGTTCATGAAGTATTTGTAACAGTTCAGTCATCACAAAGAAGGAAATAATTAGAGAACAAAAGTGTGGTGTGTCTTCTTTCCTTTTAAACCATTTCCCAGATATTGCATACAACACTTTATCATACCACCACCCAAGACTACAGAGGGGACTCATAAACAGAGTGTGCCACTAAAAAATCAGGGATTCCTTAACAGAAAAGGAGAAAATTAACATTGGTGGAGGTAACCAAGAAACTCTGCCAAGACTCTTCAAATGCTTTCCTCTGCAGTATGTCTCTGATAACACTCTTGGAGCACAACTATCACTGCCCTGAAACTGTTCCTTTAAACAGGGGCCTCAGTTCTCATCTATTATAATAAATATAGATCACTTCTTTGCAATTTACTAGAGTTAAAAAAAAATTTGCTTCAGAACTTGAGCAAATTGTGTCCTCTAAATTCTTTGTAAAACCCTCTCAGCTCCCCATCCTGTCTTACAAATCTTATGGTAATATCAATTATAGTAAAAATAACTTGACACTGTAGCAGATTACAAAAAAAAAATGCTCCCAAGGACATTTCTTGTTCTAAGTATACTTTCAGAAACTTTTAACTCTCTTCTGACAAGGTAGAGTCTTGGTCTCTTTCCCTTGAGACTGGGAAGGTCCTTAAGACTGCTTTGATGAACAGAATACAGTAGTCTCAATGTTGTGTGTCTTCTGAATCTGTCACACATAGTGAAAAGCCCCCACTCAATTTCCTTTCCTTTGAAAAGTTTGACCTAGGAATCCAGCAGCTGTGTACCAGATATGTGAGGGTGTCAAGAAGTCTTGAAAGACCCTGAGGAAGTTTTCTGCCCATAGGCACAGATACTTGAATCTGCCCAGATATCCGGAAACATCAACAATTAGATCTGCCAAAGCATTAGCTCTTTTTTCTTTCTGTCTGTCTTTTCTTTCTTTTTTTTTTTTCTCTCTTCAGTACTGGTTATTGAACTCAGGACCTAACACAGAAGGGGCAAGTGCTTTACCACAGAACTATATTCCCAGCTCACATAAATGAGCTTTCCTATGATTACCAATTCCAGGCTTTGAGCTGCCAATATCCTAGCTGATATTCATTAGAGCAGACAAAGCAATCCCCACTAAGCCTTTCCCAAGGAGAACGTTGTTGACCAAAGCATCATTGCCATTGCTTTAAGCACTAAATTTTGAAGTGTTATTTATACAACACTACATGACTGGACAACATATTGATTAAAATATAGCAATGCATCTGTAAAGATAGACCAATTAAAAGGTAATACAATTAAAGTATGAGCTGGGGCCAGGATGTTGCTCAATGGTACAGCATTTGCCTGGCACCTGCAAAATTGCGGATTTGATCCCTAGCAATGCAAACAAAACAAAAAGAAGTTGGGGAAGTTTACCATCCAATTACCTCATTTTAATGATGAGAAAACTCAGGGAAGAATCACTTAAAACTGTATAATCATTTAGCATGATGTATGTAAGAGTTTTTCTATTAAAATATTTTTCTGTTATCATTATATATGAAATATCATGCTACATTTTTCTATATGAGATTTATGCTGCTAGATTCTCACCCTGACTCTGTGTTAGTCACCTGTTGAAACATGGGGATAATGGAATTCTCTCCACCATTGCAACTCTGTTGAGTGGGAATCTGGGTACTTCTTCCTGTGTGTGTGGTGTGTGCATGTGGGTGTGTGCACAGCTATTCTACATATAATTCTAATAAACACATATACTGTTAAGACATATCGTATGCATCATGTTTCCTGGAAGAATGTTTTTCATAACAAAAAATCATAGGTAGAAAAGGCTTAATATACTTAACTCTAGATTTGCCCTTTGGACATCCTCAGACCCCATTGCCTTTATTTATATGATACAAAATGGAATATCAACAAATCAGATTCAATAAACAATAAAAACAAAAGACCACTTGACAAAATAAATAGGATAGTTGTTCTACTATATAATCCCTTTCTCCATTATATTTTCTTAAGGGCCTTTTTGTAAGTTAGTCCTAAACTCACTTAATTCAATCTGACACACTAGCTAAGAACTATGCTTGGTAATGCAATTTCAATTCAATTAAAAAGTCCTTCCAGTTTAATGAGAAATATTTTTCAAAATCTGACAATTTCAATTTTAAGTGATAATGTTGTAATATTGTACAGGCTGCCGTGGGACCATAGAAGAAAAGATCCCAGTTCAAACTAGAAGCACATGGGAAAGTTTATATGAGAGACAACATTTTAGATGATTCTTAAAGGATAAATCATTAGTATTAACACAAAAATGTTGGGCATACTATTCAAGAAAAATATATTATAGAGCAGGCGTGAGAAAACTTTGGCTCATGGGCTAAATCTGCCTCACTGTATATTTTTATAAACAAAGTTTTACTTGATAATAATCATACTCCATTGTTACAGCACATCTTACTAGTCATGACAGACATAGTTTTGCTGACAAAGTTAGAGATATTTACTAGCTGTGCTTTCACAAAGATTTTTGGCCTTTGGTATACAGAGTATAATAGTATCTGAAGAATGACTATATGTTCAAAGAATTACAAAGTTAAATATAAAAAAATTTAAAGCAGAGAGGGAAGGGGATTGAATCTGGAGTCAGAAGCTGGGAACTTAAAGGGCTTTTTATGTTAGGTCAAAGTGCTGTGGTTTATTCTTGTGTGCTAGAGAATTAATTATGAATCTTAAGGGACACAGTGACATAGTTAGATTCCTCTTCTGGACAATGCAGACATTTAAGAAACGCAAGATAGGACACGAGGGACGAGTTAAGAAGTAAGGTGTCTTAAGAACCTGAAGTAGGACAGGGAGAAATGAGATGAATAAGGATCTCTAGAAACTCTTTAGCAGGAAACACCAGCAACACTGGCTGAATTGTGTCATTCTTTACATTTTAAAACAGGCCTTCAAATTTTTACACTCTCCCCTTCCAAAAGTAGAACCTAATTCTCCTTTCCTTGAATGAGGTCAAAAATCAAGGGACTCCTTCCTAATGACTAGATTAAGAGAGAAGTGATACTATTTGACTTCCAAGGCTAGGTCAGAAAGAGAGGCGTTCTCACTGGACTCTTTCTCCTTTGGATCCCTCTTTTTAGCAGCCCTGAGACAGTTCCATGTAAAGAAGGAGCTGAAGCCTCCCCCAAATAGCCCACATCCATTTGCAAGCAACATAAGGGGAACCGAGGTTGGAACTGGATCCAGCAATAACATTGAAGCCTCCTGCTGACTCCAGGCCCAGATGACATCTTGACCATAATAACCTCATGGAAAGCTTTGAGCCAGAATCCCTCAGCCAAGCTACTTCTGATTCCTAAAAGAAATTGTGAGAGAAATGAATGTTTATTTTTTTCTTTTCATCCACTGATTATTGGGATAATGTTTTGTAGCAATAGGTAATTATTATATCTGCATTAACTAAAAAGGAAATATAAGAAAAAATACTTAGGGTAAAAATTACTATGTACAGTATTGTCCATGTTGATTTTGAAGGTTATTTGGGAGAGCCAAATAAACATGTCAAGTATTTTAGACATTCTCCTGTACTCTGACACTCTGGAAGAGACCAGGGATTAAATAAGTATTTGTTGAGTCTTTGAGGTGCCTACTTGTTCTAAGGTACAATTTCCAAACTTTTCAATTCTGTTTTTATTTCAGTGAGGATATTTCCATTTACAGCAAGCTGTTGGCTCTTTCTTATTCTTTGCTTCATCTCCTGGGTCAGCAAATACTGTTATAAAAATGAGACTTTATTAAAAGAATAAAAATTGCAAATATAAGGCTTATAGACTTTTTAAACTTATATTCAAAAATCCCCACAGCCTTTATTTTATTTTGTTTATTTTTGGTGCTAAAGATTGAACCCAGGGCATAGTGTATGCTAATGTGAACACTTTGTAACTGAACTACATCTCCAGTTCTGTGTCCAAAATCTTGGTAATAAACAAGACCCTGAACCAATAACCAATGCACCTGGAACCTAGAAACTTGGAACTGAAAGCCAAACTAGACACTGTGAGTTATAAGAATTCAAACCCCAGGGTTTGACAACATTTTCCTTAGATACTCTAAACATATTCAAATTCAATGACCTCAAGCTGGAAATCACTTAGCCATGTACAAAAGATAAGGCCTAGGATGTGGGTGAAGTGTCCAAATGTATGCATACCAAAGCTCTATGCTGATGTGATACTAGGGTCAGCCTCTAGCTTCTAGCATAAATATATCCCAGTACCATAGTTTGGATACCAGCAGAATTGCTCTCTGCTGCAGATGAGTATACTGGAATAAAAAATTATAGTCAAACATTTAAATATCAACAAGGAACATCCACAGAAAATATAGGAACTCTAGTTCACAGGAGATTGAATTTGGAAATCATGATCAAGAAAATCATGCATCTCAAAAAAGATCACAGATTCAAGAAAATACAAAAGTCATTATAAGTTAAAAAACTAAGAATTACCATTTGGAGTTTTGAAAAATCAGATATTTGGAACTTCATTTGTTTCAAAATATTCAGCCAACAAGTACCCACTATTCATAGAGCATCACAGCAGGGGGCAGAAAAGGTTACTAACACTGGGAAACTTGCATTGAGTAGCTCATGGTTTCAACAAATCAGGCACTTTTTTCTATTACAAGGGTAAAACATTTTTCGCATTTGCAAAATCAAATACACATACACTCACAACATAATTTGAAAAGAAAAACTAAATTACTCTTGCTAGACATAACAAGAACATAGGCAGCTTCAAGTGTCATCAAACTTATTCTCTTTCTGCAACAATATAATTTCTACTCTTTATCAGTCTGAATTTCTCTTTGAAAATTCCAAAAAGATCCTCAACAAATTGCTGAAAGACCCTTTCATCCTAGATAAAAGATTAAGGTTACTGTGTGGTTTTGGGTATGTGGGTAGCAAGCAGGATTTAATTTCCTTAGTAGACCCAGAAGTTAGTACAAACTTTAATATAGAATACAGAATAGAAATTAATTTCTCACCATAGGAGGGGACACATGTGGTCAGCAAGGGGAATGTTAGCCTGACTTCAATTAGCTGTGGTCAAAAAAGAGAATAGAAATATTACCACCCAAAACTAGAGGATGCCAATAGACAGAGCCTCATTTATCCCAAGATTTGCCTTTGTATTAAAATAGGATCCTCCCATCTGACTTTAATTTTTCAATTAAAACAATAGCAAAATGTTCCTGAGGGCTTTGTGAAGCTTTGAAAGACTGTACCCCAAGCAGCTTAGTGGGGGGCTTAGGCTTAACCTCCAAAGGGGTTAGAAAAGACAATTCCCTCATCTGCTGAGACAGTACTATAAGAATGAATCATGAAAGAACACAGTACCCAAACCACATGGTCATTCCAGTGTCTTTTCCTTACAGTGACTCCCTCCCCCAGCACCACCAGTTCACACAATAGCAAAACATAGAATTTTGGTTGGATTGTAAAATGGTTTAAAGTCCAAATCCATTGATAGCAAATAGCAAAGGCAATCATCCCTAATAGCCCTCAAACATGCCAAATGGAAAGTTCTTTTCAAAGACCTATATGGGAATGATTTTTTAAGCATTTGTGTTCTGACAGAATTGTTTTCATGATTGTACACCCAATTTCCTCTAAAAGACTCTCCTGAGGTCCCTTTTGAAGACTAGAGGAAAATGAACAAAGGGTTCGTGTGGTTTATTAGAGGAAAAAAATAAAATATCTCAAAAAGAAGAGAGAGTTCTCACATTGAAAGGATAATAAGGATTTAAAACAAAGCCTCTGTGATATGTATACATTGTCTAAAGGTTTTTGTTCTATTCCCAGGAAAGGAAATATTTAAGGCTAGACAATGAAGAATTTCTTGGGCATTATAAATAATACTCAAGTTTGTTAAAATTCATATTTGACTTTGCTCTTCTTATCTGTATTATAAATATGCACCTTACAAGTTTATCTATTTTCAGAAAACAGAAGTCATACTTGAGCATCTGGTTATTTTTAAAAAGTATTTTGTGTTCTAGAAAGGTGCTATGACTTGTTTCCATCTATGTAAAGAAAGAATAAGTATATGAAAAAGTGTTTGCTCTCTGTCCTTAAATAAGTTGTTAGGCACTACATGTTGAAACTATAGACAGGGAACTTGTTAGAACTTAGATCATAATTCAAATAGGTTCCATTGCATTATTCAGTGAGACTGTGAGGCCACAGGAGATTCTCTTGGACAATCATATCTGTTGTCATAAGCCAATGAATAATGCTTTTATTAATTATCTGTTGAATCTTGCTTTTGGTTTTGCAGAGAACTTTCGCTTTGGAATGATTTTGAGACAGAAAACAAAACCACACCCTCATTAGGTCATAAGTGCTTTCTAACTAGATCCCTGGAACATTATTTATCAAAGTAGATTTTACTTTATTAGCCTCATTAGTAATGAAGTCATCATATTTATTATCCAAAGTTAAACATAGTGCATTATTGGCTTTTTGTCAATTGTAGAGGAAATGAAAAATCTTGGCATATAGCTGAAATGTTTTACACAGTTTATTTTTCTTTTTTTTTAAGATAGAGAGAGAAATTTTTAATATTTATTTTTCAGTTTTCAGTGGACACAACATTTTTATTTTTTTAATTTTTATGTGGTGCTCAGGATCGAATCCAGGGCCCTGCGCATTCTAGGCGAGTGTGTTACCACTTGAGCCACATCCCCAGCCCCCAGTTTATTTTTCTTTGTATTACACTTTACTATTTCTATACACACAATAAGTAGATTCCTCTAACAAAGAAAATTTGAAAATTGGATAGAAGTCATACTTGAGCATCTGGTTATTTTTAAAAAGTACTTTGTGTTCTAGAAAGGTGCTATGACTTGTTTCCATCTATGTAAAGAAAGAATAAGTATCAAATAGGATAGCATAAGATGGGTTGGGTAAGTTGAAGCCCCACTTTAACATTCTATTTCTGTTTCAGGAAATGTTAGGAGGGGAAAGGATTCATTGCCATACTTAACATCATTAAGAGAAAGTCTTTCATGGAATGATCAGCTGTCCCAGTACATTTTCTGTTGCTAATAACAATAACACAGAGTGGGCAAGTTATAAAGAAATGAGGTTTGTTTGGGCTCATTCATGTGGTCTAAGGTCAATGGATGCCATGTGACAATAGCCTTTTGTTGGCAGAGTCCAAGACAGTGCAGGGCACCACATAGCAAAAGACGGAGCATGTGACAGACCTAGCTAAATAGCAAACCTATCCTCAACGTAAGCTATTAATCTGTTAATCACGTGAATGGATAGCCCATCTGGGAGAACAGAGACATAATCACGTCTTAAAGGTCTACCTGGCCCTATCTCTTAATATTTCCTAGTGGGGATTAAATTTCAACATATAGTTTCAGAGAGGACAAACTGTGGCAAGCCAGCCACAGGCTGCGTGTGTAACCTGTGAGCATTTTGAGTGCACAAAGTGGACTGGACTGATGATGCTGCTCTGTCTGGGCTGGGCACCTATGTGTCCACTTCACTTGTTCTGCCTTTGATCATCACACAGCACATGAGACGGCTATGACCTTCAAAGATGTCAGTCAATCTGCTGACAGCAAGACATCAGAAGCTAGACTCAACCCCCTGAAACCCTACCCTTTGGTTCATTTGAGTGGCTTCTCCCCAATAAAACCCCGATTCAAGGTGAGCTCTTTCTCTTACTTGCCTGCCTTACCCCCCTTGTGGGAGCTGTGGCTGAGGAGTGGTCCCTGAACCCCAAGAAAATGTATTTTCTGTTTCTTTATTTAGTCCCCAAATTCCCTTGGAGTGATCCTGACCAGTTTAGTCATGTGTCATGACAACAATCTATATTCAAATCATAGCATCAGCTAAGTAAAAGGCTAGTAGTAGACTATTGAAGGAGGCAAAGGGGAAAGAAGTAGCGGGATTAATTGGAAAAAGCAGTACTTGCTATGCACACTATGCTAGGGAGACTTCTTTTGTCAAGGACCAAAATTTTGGCACTATACTAGATGCTTTGTTGAGAGCCACAGCCAAAGGGGCCCCAGCAAACTTCCAGCTGACAGTAAACTTCCAGCTGCCGGCTGATGATTGGTTCACAGCGGCCCCAGCAACATCTAGCTGATTGGCTCCTCTGCGGTGATGTTCATTGGGCTGTTTCCCCGCCCTTCAGACTGCAAAGCTGATGATTGGCTCACAGCGGCCCCAGCAACATCTAGCTGATTGGCTCCTCTGCAGTGATGTTCATTGGGCTGTTTCCCTGTCCTTTCAGACCACGGAGCTGCTCATTGGGGGACTTCTTTGGCTCCGCCCACGCGACCCAGCCAATTAGCCTCAAGAGCAGGAGGATTGTGGGAGGTGGTGAGGCTTGTGTGGGTGAGAGGCTTGTGGGAAGCTGGTGGTGGCAGTTGGGCTCTGAGAGTTTTTTCCTGTTTGGTGTTTGTAGTTCTAAAAATAAAGTTTGTTTCTTTAGACAAGTGGCTCCTGAATTGTGCCCAGCCAGACTGCGGCATTCGGTGGCTCGCACGGTGAGCGACTGAGGGTAAGTAAACTCCTCGCCCCTGAGGGCAGGGCGAGAGGATGGGTAGCCATTCTAAGTTTCCTCTTTTGTTTTGCTTCATTTTTGTTTTAAGTTGCGCATCCCTGGAGATGAGTGAGATGGAAGAAAAACCGCTCACATCTGAGGAAAAACTATTTGCGTCTGAGGAACAGATAGGGAGAAAGGACGGATGCACATGTCAGGAGGATAGAAAGGCTATAATGAATTTTTGTTGTTTCATTTTTATTTCATTCTGTCTCAGTTTTGTTTGGCGTCATCTTGTTGGGTTGTATTATAGTAGAAATATGGGAACAGAAATTAGTAAAAAAACAAACTGAAAGACTGTTAAGTAAATTGTTAGAGGAAGGAGGTATCTCAGTAAAATCAAGAACAGTCAGGGCATACGTTGATACAATAGAAAAATGTAGCCCATGACTTTTTAAGGAGGAGTTGTTAAATATATCACAGTGGGACCATCATGGTGAAGATTTAAAAAGAATAGAAAAGAACAGCCCAGAGACTCTGCCAGTTGGCACATTGCCATTGTGGACATTTGTATCTGGTTTGCTTAGTCCAAAGCCTTCAGTTCAGACAATGGTAGAGGAAGGAGAAGACATATTGATTCAAGTAAAAGAGAAGGTCTCTCAAGTTAGTCAGACAGAGGAAAAGATTCAAGTAAAAGAGAAGGTCTTTCCAACTAGTCAGACAGAGGAAGAAAGTGTAAAGCAGAAAAAGCCATCAGGGGAAAAGTTACAACAGGAGACTGCTAATAACACCTTTCTATCAGAGAGCATAAGTGTCCAACCAACAGCACCACCTCTACAGGAGACTGCTACTAACAGCATTCTATCACCAGAGGGCATAAGTGTCCAATCAACAGCACCACCTCCATATGCTAGGAGGCTCCCAAACCCCGCAGTTGATAGTTGGGATCCTGAGAAAAGATCTCAAGTATTAACATGCCCTGTAATTGAGGTAGGAGGGCAGCGAATTTACCAGGGTTTAAATTTCAAAACAGTGAAGGAGCTAAAAGAGGCTGTAACAACCTATGGTCCTCAAGCACCCTTCACTGTAAGCTTGGTCGAATCCATTAACAATTTGAACATGACGCCAGCAGATTGGGCTAATATGTGTAAAGCTGTGCTAAATGGAGGTCAATACCTGTTATGGAAGGTTGCCAATGAGGAATTTTGCAAGGAGACAGCTAAGCAAAATGCAGCAGCTGGTTATCCTCAGAGAAATCTAGATATGTTGTTAGGAAAGGGACCTTATGAGGATCAGCAGCAACAAATTGCATATGATCCTGGCGTATACTCACAAATTGCTGCAGAGACGATTAGGGCATGGAAGACTTTACAAGGACATGGAGGTTTACAAGGTCAATTATCTAAGGTAATACAAGGAGCTAATGAACCTTACGCTGAATTTGTAGAGAGGCTTATTCAAACAGCTACCAGAATTTTTGGGAATACAGAACAAGCAATGCCATTAATAAAACAACTGGCTTATGACCAAGTGAATCGTTGGTGCAGAGATATCATTAGACCATGGAAACAGGAAGATTTAAACACATATATTAAATTATGTAGAGACATTAATGAACAAGAGCAAGTCATGGCAGCTGCAGTAAAACAGGATTTAGATGCCAGAGACATTAACGAACAAGGGCAAATTGTGGCAGCTGCAGTAAAACAGGCTTTATATGCCAGGCCAAGAGCATGCTAAAATTGTCAACAAACAGGACATTTTAAAAGTAATTTCCCCATATGAGGAGGGTTTAACAAAACTAGGTATCAAAGGAGTAGAATACTAGGTATTTGCCCATGATGCCGTAGAGGGAGACATTGGGCTAATGAATGCCGTTCTCAAACCACCATAGAGGGTACTCCATTACATTGGGCTAATGAATGCCGATCTCAAACCACCATAGAGGGTACTCTATTATCAAAAAACGAACAAGGACAAGGTGTTTATCCACAATATCGTGGACAAAGGCATCAGGCTCCGTTGCCAAAACATGGACAGGGGGCCCCAATGCTCCGGGGCCCCAAACCACAAATATACAGAGCACTGGAGGAACCCAGCAACCCCATCAGGGTAGTGCCCAGGACACATTGTCCATCAGATCCCTCATCAGACAAACCAGAGGGAGCACAGGGTTGGACATCTGTGCCTCTGCCAGATCAGTACTAACTACAGAGATGGGAGTTCAAATCATTCCCACAGGGGTAAAAGGACCTCTTGCCAAAGGAACAGTAGGCTTATTATTGGGACACAGCTCTTCTACTATAAAAGGACTTTTGATAAGTCCTGGGGTAACTGATCCCGATTATGAAGGTGAAATAAAAATTATAGCCAGTTCTCCAAAGGGTATATCAGTAATTTCACCAGGAGATAGAATAGCACAGTTACTAATAATACCAAGCGTACATGATAAATTTTCCAGTCATGCTGTAGAAAGAGGTTCCAAGGGATTATGCTCCACAGGTGTAGATTGGGCTATGCTTTCTTTAAATTTAGATTCTCGCCCCATGCTAAAACTAAATATTCAAGGACATGAATTTAATGGGCTACTGGATACAGGTGCAGACCTTAGCATCATCTCTCGTCAAGAATGGCCAAAACATTGGCCATTACAACAAGCCACTCAAACGCTTCGAGGCCTAGGAGTGGCGACTAATCCCCATAGAAGTGCAATGGTATTAGATTGGAAGGATCCTGAAGGATGTGAAGGAACTATACAGCCATATGTATTGGATCATCTTCCCGTAAATTTATGGGGACAAGATGTCTTAGATCAATTAGGTTTGACATTAACAAATAATATCTATCAAAATGCACCCACTATAATGGCTAGGCAAGGTTTTAGGAAAGGAAAAAGATTAGAAAAACAATAACAAGGTATAGCAGCACCAATACAAATAGATCAAGGAACAGACAGACATGGGTTGGATTTTCACAAAGGGCCACTGAGACAATAAAAATTACATGGAAATCAGAAAGACCAGTATGGGTTCCTCAGTGGCCCTTGACTAAAGAAAAGATACAAGTAGCCCATGGTCTGGTCAAACAACAATTAGCGGAAGGACATATACAACCTTCTGTATCTCCCCATAATACTCCCATTTTTGTCATCAAAAAGAAATCTGGTAAATGGAGATTATTACAAGATTTAAGAGCCATTAATAATGAAATGGTCATTATGGGACCTGCTCAATCGGGGATTGTCTGCTTTGCCAAAAACTTGGTATGTTTTAGTTATAGATATTAAAGATTGTTTTTTTCAATTCCAATTCATCCTGAGGATAGTCCACGTTTTGCATTTACTATCCCTGCACTGAATCATGATGGTCCTGATCAGAGATATGAATGGAAAGTACTCCCTCAAGGGATGGCTAACAGCCCAACTATGTGTCAAATTTATGTTAACAAAGTAATCCTGCCACTTAGAAATCAAAATCCTGAACTACAAATATTTCACTATATGGATGATGTATTATTAGCACACAAAGCTAAAAACACATTGCTAGAATGTTATGCCACACTTACAAACTTATTAAAAAATTATAATCTAGAGATAGCAATAGATAAAGTACAATTAAATTTTCCAATTAATTATTTAGGAGTTCTATTATCCTCAACCATGGTCCATCCACCAAAAATTCAAATACGAGTAGATCAACTCAAATCACTTAATGACTTTCAAAAGTTATTAGGAGACATAAATTGGATAAGGCCTTATCTAGGTATTCCAACAGGAGAATTGGGACCTTTACTTGATATCCTAAAAGGTCCATCAGATCCAAATTCACCCCGAATGTTAACGCCTGAAGCAAGAAAGGCATTAAAAATCATTGAAACATATATGGAAAATATGCATTTGGATAGAATTGATATAAGTTTGCCTTTATTATTTATTGTACTACCAACAAAAAATATTCCTACAGGAGTATTTTGGCAAGAAGGTCCATTATTATGGAGACATTTATCTTATTCTCCTAACACTATTCTTACTAGGTATCCTAAGGCTGTAGGACAATTAATACTCAAAGGAATAAAAACAGCAAAGGGAGTATTTGGAATTTCTCCCAATAAAATTATTACTCCATATACTATGAATCAAATTGATGAATTAGCTAATGAGTTAAATACTTGGGCAATAATCATGTGCAAATCTAATGTTTCATTTGATAACCACTTACCATCTAATCCTTTATTGTCTTTTTGGTCATTGCATCCTGTAATTTTTCCAAAAATGACAAGAAAAACACCTATCATGAATGTTCCAAATATATTCACTGATGGGTCAAATAATGGTACAGCAGCAATAGTTACACCTGATCAAACATTTACATTTTTAGTACCCAAACAATCAGCTCAAAAGGTAGAGCTTAATGCAGTATTACAAGCTTTTGTGATGTTTAAAGATTCTGTATTTAATTTATTTTCTGATAGTCAGTATATAGTTAATGCTATAGTATCCCTTGAAGATGCTGGTAGGATTTCCCCTTCTTATACTGTTTTCTCTTTGTTTTCCACTATACAAAGTTTAATCTGGGACAGAAGAGATCCATTCTTTATAGGACATATCAGGGCACATACAGGATTGCCTGGAGCCCTTAGTTTGGGCAATGATTTAGCAGATAAAACTACACATGACATACATATTTTCTCCACAATAGAAGAAGCTATAAAATTTCATAAAAGGTTCCATGTCAATGCTAATACTTTACAAAAGTGTTTTAAAATAACTAAGGAACAAGCTAGACAAATAATAAAACAATGTCAAAATTGTGTGACCTTTTTACCACAAGTTAATCTTGGAGTCAATCCTAGAGGATTGATACCTAACCATATTTGGCAGATGGACGTCACACATTTGCCAGAATTTGGAAAATTAAAATATTTGCATGTTACAGTTGATACTTCTTCTGGATTTTTGATGGGCTCCCTTCATGCCGGAGAAAAAACTAAAGATGTTATAGTTCATTGCTTACAAAATTTTGCCACGGTGGGCATTCCAAAACAGTTAAAAACAGATAATGCCCCTGGTTATACTTCTACCTCTTTTAAACAATTTTGCTCATCATTTGGCATTACTCATATAACAGGAATCCCATACAATCCACAGGGACAAGGCATAGTTGAAAGAGCTCATCAAACTATTAAAATGTACTTATTAAAGCAAAAAGACGGAATTGGGAAGGGTTATATATTCCCCAAAGATAAACTTAAAATAACCCTTTTTACTCTAAACTTTTTAAATTTGGATTCATCAGGACTTAGTGCTGCAGAAAGTCATATGTGTCCAAAAAATGTACATAAGCCCATGGTACTTTGGAAAGATATTCTAACAGGACAATGGAAAGGTAATGACCCAGTAATTGCCTGGAGTCGGGGGCCTGTTTGTGTGTTTCCACAGGAAGAACAGCAGCCGATTTGGATTCCAGAGAGATTAACTAAAGTCCTGACCCAGTGATTGTCTGGAGTCGGGGGCCTGTTTGTGTGTTTCCACAGGGAGAACAGCAGCCGATTTGGATTCCAGAGAGATTAACTAAAGCAATTTCTACAGACCAAAAAGAAGATGATTTGGCTCAAATCCATAAGAGCTGATATCTAAAACTCCAATTTGGCTATCCTTACATCTGCGACAGAACCAGGATGCTTTTTTCAATATCTATTTTATTATTGCCCTTTCCCATATCATGAAGTTCTATTTTGTTTTTTGAGCTCATTCAGACCTAGGTTAAGTTTTGCTGATCAGTTCTATTTTTCTTTTGACTATAGAGTTTTTAAACATTGCAATGGAGGTTTCACCTGTAAAAAGTTATAAGGCCTTTACTATTATGTTATGTGTTGTATGTATTATATTATGTGTGCACACTTGTGTTTTGTGTTATATGTTTGAATGTACATATGTCCATATATCATATATGATCGCTCATGAAAAAATGGATCCAAATTTTTTTTTATTCACGTGATTTAAATGGTTTAATTTAAATTGGGTAAATAACTGTTAAGGATTGTTTTAATATGAAACAAAAAAGGAGGTTAACAGATCTGTTTGTTTACTTTCAACTTTCCTTTTCATTATATTTAATAATTCTCTTCAAGATAATGTAAATTGTTAAGAAAATTGTTTTCTTTTAGTGCCTTCTGGAATGTTACACAATTTTTTCTTTAGTCATTATTGCCAGAATTCCTATCTTCATCCCAGTGCCAGTGAAGACAAAGATAAAACTAATCTACAGTTTCTGCAATAGCCATCACTGAACTGTTTGCAGAACTTGCCTAAACTATGTGTCACTTGTATGCATTGTGAACTCACTTGTATGCATTGTGAACTGTCTGTTGGTGCAGCGACTTGTGGTAATGTTGGGGTATTTTTGCTGATGATGTCATCGGTGGTACAATTTTTCCAACAAGAGCTGTCAATTGGCTTGGTGTATCTTCCTCCCTTCTGCTTGTCATGACAAAGACCTCTCCACAGGTGTGGCTGTATACTGGACCGGTAGTCAATGACGGGTAAGATCCAATTACAATGGTACCAACCTAAGACAGGAGGCTGACGCCCTGAGGTCAGCTCATCCGAAGACGGGTAAGGACCATATGTAGTATTGGACAACCTAAGGCAGGCACGGTCCCTAAGCCACATGCTTGTTGTTTAAATAGAGAGGGGGAGATGTTGAGAGCCGCAGCCAAAGGGGCCCCAGCAAAATTCCAGCTGCCAGCAAACTTCCAGCTGCCGGCTGATGATTGGTTCACAGCGGCCCCAGCAACATCTAGCTGATTGGCTCCTCTGCGGTGATGTTCATTGGGCTGTTTCCCTGCCCTTTCAGACCACGGAGCTGCTCATTGGGGGACTTCTTTGGCTCCGCCCACGCGACCCAGCCAATCGGCCTCAAGTGCAGGAGGATTGTGGGAGGTGGTGAGGCTTGTGTGGGTGAGAGGCTTGTGGGAAGCCGGTGGTGGCAGTTGGGCTCTGAGGGTTTTTTCCTGAGGAGCTGTTTTGTTTGGTGTTTGTAGTTCTAAAAATAAAGTTCGTTTCTTTTGACAAGTGGCTCCTGAATTGTGCCCAGCCAGACTGCGGCAATGCTTCAAGTCTCAAAGTTTGGATTATAAGTTTTTTAAAGTTGCTACCAAGCACTTGATATTTGTATAATATTAATTTCAAAGCAACTGTTTAAAGTAAATGTTGATTTTTTTTCACTTTCCATGGATACAGGGAAATCAGGTAACATGTTCTAGGTCCAATACTTATAAAACATCAATACATTCTGAACCTGCGATTTGGGATTTATTTATCCCCAAATTGACACAGCTTTACAGATGAGAATGAGACAAGCTCACAAGTACAGTTTAAATAGCAACCTGTATATGACCTAGATTGTACTTTTAGACAGATAAATTTAGGTTTACAAATTGCATAAAAGTTTTATGCAATGTTCTCTGTTTAATGTCTTCATTTATTTTATTGGAGATACAAAATTTGTGGTAATAATAATGGTCATACAAATTTGGAACATGTTTTCCTTTATTCTATAAAGAATTTAATATCTAATTTTATCCTCCATTATCTAGCTACTATAGTACCAGGGATATTCAGAAAATTTCAGAGATATGTGTCATTGGCTACCTTTAATTTTTCCTAACACTTTTCCTGGGTTGATGTTAAATTAAAAAGCTTTGTGAAGAAGAGTTGGAAGTTTTATTCACTTGCTACTGAGTCATAGGTAAGGGAAGGATGTCAATCTTCAAGTACTAAATTATCTCTGTCTAATGGGTCTAATGCTGATGTCTGCTGTGGATGAACTCATCTTCTTTAGTGTTTGGTCACATCTCAATTCCTGTTGGCAGCTAGCTAATTGTGAGTCATGTCCCCATCTGATCCCTGGTGGAGCTGTGCCTAGGAACCTGGTAGTGTCTTCCTAAGTCATTCTGCACCATGGGAAACTCAGGATTGCCTCTGATCTTCTTTTGCCTGATGTTCGGTAACACTCTTCCCATTGTGTGGCTTACACACGTGACAACACAGAAGTTTCCTGTGACGTTTGTCATCTCTTCAAAGTTTAAGAAGTGGGACACAGAATATTTTATCTTTCTGGTCGCCAAATTTGAAGATAAGATATAATTTTATCCTCCACTGCACACTTAACCTATGGGTGAAATGGTTATTAGGGAGAGGAAATAGGATAACTGCCCCTAAGCTATAGAATATCTTACCTTCTTTTCTCCTTCCTCAAATACAATGTCTTTTATAGCACATGGGAGGAAGTGGAACCTCCTGGTCTTTGCTGAGTCAGGTAATTTCAGTTTTAAAGGCATAAATTTGACACCTTTGTTCTCTTTTCCATCCTGACAATTCCCTCCCCAATTCCCAGTGCAATTTTGCTAACAAGACCCATAATAGGGAGCAACCATAGGGTAAAAGGGAGTATATGAGAAAAGAAATAAGTACTTAGAATAAAATTATATTTATACTACCATTTGTCTTTAGAAACCCAATGGTTATATTCAATCACTTATGCAGATATTAACAAATTTTAAAATTATTCCATTTTTAAACTGAGATACTATATTCCATGCACCTGGATGAAAAGAGAAATATTTGAACAATCATGCAGATGCTTCTTGCCATTTATTATCACATACCATGTGAAATTGAATTTATTTCCATTCTGGGGACAGTTTAGGAACAATTTATACCAATTATATGGAAGAGATTATTTTAGATTTGAAACCAGCATAAATATGAGCATCATCATTGAGAAACCAAAAAAAAAAATAAAAGAAAAAATGAGATAATTAGTAAGAAATAAAAAAAACAGTGACTTATTTTTCTCTTCCACTGTTTATTCTACCTAATGACTAGCTGCACTTTTAATTTGGCTGTCACCTGATAAAAACAAAAATACAATGCTAAAACATTTTCTATGAATCAGAAATGTTTCTACATGGCTAAGCTCTTGGATTCTTTATTTTAGATATCAAAATAAGAAAAGTAAAAAAATACACAGATTTTTCAAAAACACTTTCATTTTTATTAAATTGAAGTCTTCTAAAACTCTATTAGCTTCAAAGAGGTCATCCATCAGAGCGAGTCAATAATGACTGGATGATTTAATCATCTGCATCTTAAATTTTTTGCTGAAATTAAGTAATAAATATTTTGATAAACATGCATTTTTTTTGTTTTATGAGAACTACAACATTTTTAGAGACCATGAGCATTTTTAAAGGCAAAAAAAAGTTTATGCCATAATCAATTACACAGCCCTAGCTTTAAAATGGTTATTTATAAGTTGCTTAAGCTGGTTACTTTATTTAATGGTTATTTTCATTATTTATTCAATTAATGTTGTAAACACAGTATTGATTTAAAGGGCAATGCTTTCCATAAGATGTATCTTTCCATAAAATTGAACAGTAAAAGTTGAATATAAAAAATCTTAGGCTGGTTTAATACTTTAGAAATGTATATAAATCTTTGTACTTTTGAGTTATAGACACAGGAAATAATTAAAATACTAGATGCACATATCTTCAAACACCATCATCATTGGGGCAATTATCCTATTGAACATAGTTTAATTCTACACTTTCTAAGAAAATATTTAACAAAAATTCATCTATTGAATACAAAAATATACATATTAAATTATAACTTTCAAAATGATTTTGCCAACATTCTGTTTAAATTTGTGAATGTTGAGGCTCAGAGAGATCAATAAACATGCCCAAAGCATAATGGCAATTAACCAATTTAGTATTTGTTCCATTTAGTATTTGTTCCTGTCATCCCTACATACACAGACACAGACACAGACACACACACACACACATTTACACAATCTAATGCAGTTACTTAAATTGCTTATTAATGGTGAGTTATCTTCCTATTTTTCTTCCTGGCAATGAAGATTCACTCATAGCACAATCAGTTCTGTGTATTTAAATCATCATAAAAGTATCCTAATTTGTTTTTGTATTTGTTTGGCCTATAAGGGATTTGGGGTACTTATAAAATTTGAATTATGCCCAGAATACCTCTTGCACAGATTTCTTTGTATTCTTATGGCTACCACAGTCCTGACCCTCTTCACTTTTCTTCTATACACTGCAGTGATCACCTTATTGGTCTCCATCTCCAATCAATACTGTACACTATGGTTAGACTTATTGCCATTCCCCTGTTGTAAAACATTCACTTTCTATTGCTTAGAATAAATACCAATTACTTAGCCTAGCATTTAAAGCTCCCCATTATATGACCCCAACCTATATTTCAATCTTTCCCTCCACCTCCGCCCACATGTGCCCTAACTCCATGGCTATCTATCTGTCATTCCTCATGTTTGCCATATGTGTTTTTCCTATTGATCTTGACTCAAATTTTCTTCTTCGTCTGAAATTTTATATAATTCATCCATAATTCAGACAAAAATCTCACCTCCTTACAAATCAGTTACAGATGTCACATTTCAAAACTCATCTTCTTTCCAACACTGTCATAGGATTTCTTAAATGTTAATCATTGAACATATTACAGTCATCTACTAAATTTATTCATGCATAGCTGTCTCTGTTTCTGGAATAGCAGCACATGGAAGCAAGAGGAAAAAAAACCCATTTTCTTTCAGTTCATCCAATGTCTTCAACCTCAAATATGTTTTGACTGAATTGATTTGTTTGAAAATTTGGGTGGTTTTTAAATAAATTATACTATGAATGTTCTTGCCTGTCACAATGGTATACTATATGATTTATTTTTTTCTTGATGATTCAGGACAATATTTATTAACATTATTGTGTTGCATAATAAGGCCCTTAGGAGCCACTAAAGCATGTCAAGTTCCTTTTCTCTAGGGAAAATGACTGCAAACTGCAAAGATTTGAGGCTGGAAGTTCTATATCCTTTGGCCTGCTCCATCCAGCTGCTTTATTTTCACCAATTGCCACGGGCAGGGTGGGGGGTACGCCTGAAGGTACTACTCTCCCTCTCCTACAGAAAATAAACTTTAAGGTCTATGTAGCAGCTATTGCCTTCTTCAGCTTACTGCCCTTTCAGGTTACTGGGTGTTTCTGAAATGTTACTGAATTGCTTCCAAAGAATGAGACTTTTTCTGAAAAACAAGAAAGAACTTCTTTAAGTTGGGGCAAGAAAATTTTGGAATTGGTTATTTGATAGCCTCAGTTTCATTGGGATGTATGTTCTCATTTTCAGAGAGCAGGGAGACTAGACTGAGAGCTAGTGTTCCCAGGAGCGAGGGACAATCAAGCCACTGTGGGGCCCGCGACCTCACCCCACCTTCATATACACAGAAACGGAGTGGAACTTTTTTGTCCTGGTTGATGCCCTCAAGTCCAGCAGTCGGGAATATTATTGCTTCCTTCTCAATACAAACAGAAATTGTTTCGCTACTGTTTTGTCGGATGGAAGGTCATGGGGCATTAGGCCACTGAAACCCTCAAGGGACAAAAATATAGCAAAGGCACAAATCTGATGCCAGCTAAAAGAACAGGGATTTGATTTCCTAGGGGATTTTCCAGTTATGTTCCACTCACCCAATTACGTTTCCTGCCCTCCCCAAAGTTATCATTTCTCCCGGATTCAATAATAGCTACTGTTCATTTCCTTTTGGCTTTTCCAATTCCTGTACTTTTCCAAGCAGCCTTGGTTTTTTCAAGTAGATGTCTCTTTCACCTGTGAAAGTTAATAGATGTATTGATTTCCACTGAGCTACCAAAGTAATATAACAATATTTTTGCTTTAGGTTTTTCACAAAATTTGTGTTTAAGATCTCTTCTCAGGATTTTTTCCCATGAGCAAATATCATTCCAGGTGGCATTTGGGAACATATTCACAGAGGAAAAAGAAACTGCTTGTCCTCTTCCATTTCCTCCTGGACCTCTGCTTGTGCTTGGCTGCCAAGAGGAAATGTTTCTGTGGAGCAGTTTTTAATGTGGTCATAGCTTGAGGTCAGGCATTGCTTCTGCTTCTTCAAAAAGTGCTCTCTGTGTAAATGAGCAAGCCCAGATATCTTGAAATCTGATCTTGGTCTGCTTTTGTTGCCAAATCACTGAAATAAGTCAATGATGTCTGAGCCTCAGTTTCCTTCTTTGTCAAATCTCTAGCCTCCTCTCTCAGGGGACTGATGTAAAGGTCCAGTGAGATTGCCAAAGAAGAATACAGAAAACTATAAAACATTTAATATGATAATGAAATAGCGTATGTGATCATCTTTTGTAAACTATAAAGAGATTCATAAAAGCAGTTATGCTTAGTGATTATAATTGCTCCCCTGGAGTCCAGAGTACATCAGCAAAGGATCGAGTTTAGGAGTAGTATTGCTGAACATTTTGTTGCCACTTTCCAGTCCTTGCTATTCTACTGTCACCTCCTACAGCCCTTCTAGAAGGCTTTCACTTCCTAATGGCCCACGAAGTCCTTGCCTGTAGCCATAATACTGAACTTACATTCAACATAAATACTTACGTCCAGTAAATATAGGGACATTCCTAGAAATTCAGCCAAAACACCTTTACTGCCTCCATTCTGTAGGACCCCAAGGCCCTCTGACTATTTTAAGATCTATATTCTAGGAAGATTGTGGGTATTTAAGCTCCAAAGCTATTCAGACCATAGGAAAGAAGGGGAAAAAGTTATCTCCTTACATTTCACTAATAGGTCCATTTTCTTTTGGAAAATTATAACGTGAGAGAATCTGTGAGAGCTCGAAGTATATATTGCATTTTCTATGTAAAGAAGCTTCTTATGCACAGGAAGCGTGATATTTATTTAGCTGACTGATTTTTGGTCCGCTGAGATGTAGGTTCCCTGCCACGTGGTCATGCCATAGCAGCAGACAAACAAATAAAAACTTTGGGATGATACATTCTTGTCTCTAGTCTGCCTCTTCATAAATTGTCACTTATACTAGCCAAGTCTCAAGATTTGAATCATATTTTGAATTGTCCTGGAAGCGGAAGTCATTCTAGAACCATTGACATTGGTGTTATTATTTCCTCCAGAGAACTTCAAAGGTTTTCCTTGCTGTTTCAGATCCATTGTCATTCAATAATAAAACAAATATCTTAAGGAGGCGTAGGTATAGTATCACTATGACTGATGTGCAATTTTTCATTTAAATACAAAAACATTCCACAAAATGCAAAAAGAATAGCAAAAGAAACAGACACCTATTAGGCAGATTTTGTTTTTCACATGGAAGTCCTTTTAAGTAGATCAAACCTTTGAGAGATATATTTCAATGTCACATCTAATAAAAGTTACAACCAGAAGTTTAAGTTCACACTCTTCACAATATCACTGTTTTTCTCTCAACTCACCAATGAATGATGCTCATAAATACAATATACCCAGTTTGATTCCATCATTTAATGAAATTACAACTCACTGGTGCACTCAGTGCTACTCAGAAATCCTATTGGTCTTCCAAGTCAGCTTAATATTTCAACCTGAGTGTGGCTCTTCTGAAATGCTCCACTCTTTCCAGATTACTGTCATATTTCATCTGCAGCTTTAGGGAAAACATGGGAATACTGTAATTTAAATAAATAGTTTTGGGTATATTTTCTTATTATCATTATTTGTCTTTCTCCTTTACTTCTCAGGTAATAAATCCTATCACTTCTAATTTAGAAATGTCTTTGTCTTTCTTATTTTGTCTCCACAATTACCTTACTTTAGAAGGCTCCTCTTTGGTGTGTTTTTGCTCCCAAACTGAATCTTCTCTAATCCACCCTTCCCATTAGGATAATTTTCCAAAAGCATGAATTAGACCATTTTCTTCAATGGCTCTTTATTGAAAACAAAAACAAACAAACAATGAAAAAAAAAAGGTCTCTGTCATGGATTTGAATTTCTATTTGTCCCTCAACATCTATCACAACCCTGTTTCCCACCTTTTACCCTACAATTCTCTCACATGTTGGCTACCTAATCACAGTTACTGAACCTGAAAGACTTCAAGACCCACTTCAAACATCACAACCTCTAATGGATCCTTCTTTTATTCCTTCTAGTTAGTAATAAGTCTTCCTTTATATATCCACATCCTGTCTTTCTTTAATTATAACTTGTGTTAAAAATCGATTATTTACATGTTTGTCTCTGATCATATGTAGGAAGTTTATTGAGAAGATGGAGGAATTAGCCATAACCTATGGCCAAGGTTTTAGACTCCAATTTATACAGCTTTGATATGTCAATAATAAGTGTTAGAGCAAGGGTTCATATCTAGAGGAAATTGATTAATCTTCCCAGGCCTTGTCTTATACATTTTTCTTTTCTTTTTAGAAAATCAGTATATAATCTTCCTTTCAGGTTAATTGCAACAATTATATGAAATGAGGTTCAAAAAGAATTTTCTCTTTAAGGCCCTTATCAAACTGTGTTGGGTCAAGGGTAAATTATGAATGGTGATAAGACAAAGGAGCATTCTTGGTGAAAATAATAAGGCAAGTATAGCTGCTTAGGCAGGATAAGGCATGTCCCAGGAACACTAAGCAGATTTTTGTGACCACAAGAGGGTGTGCTTCTAAACAATGAATGAGCTTACAGAACTCACATGAGGTCACATTGTGGGCTTAATATCATAGGAATATTTTTTGAAGAGCAGAGGGGTATAATTTTAGGATTTGAGAATGATTTGTCTGATTGTTATAAATGAAAAGAAATAGGAGAGGCAGAATGTGCCAGAATCTGATGTTAGAAAAATCAACTAGCCAGTGATTAAAGCAAATCAGTCATAACATGAAGAAGGCCTGAAAGAAGGTGTTACCACCTGGATCTCTATTGATACAATATCCGTTGTGTCAATAATTGCTTCATTCTATTTACTCTAGGTTTAACTTCTCCAAATAAGTTTCGGGAAGCATCTACAAGTTGTGCTTGTTAGCTCAGATATGTGCTAAACCCATGTTTGCTCTAACAATAATTTTTCTGTAGACTTGGGTCTACCCTTTCTTAGTTGAGACTATTCTAGATTGAGAGCATCATTCATGACTGAGGGCACTAATCTCTCTTCAAATGGTTCCTCCTTTTTTCAAGTTAGTTGTCTTTCTTTCAGTAGTTTCTGTGTCTAGATACCTAAATAATATATAGGAGAAAAATTGATTGTTTTTTCTCTCATAATAGTATGTTAATTATTGTTTGATTTCATCTTTTCTTAATTTATCCATCAATCTAACAAATTTTATTCAATGTATATCATGTCTTATGTAAAAACATAATTAATGAACATAATTTCAACTCTTCTGAAACAGGTCCTAGTTCACTAGAAAATACATCAAGTATTATCTTATCCAAATCATATATAGGAATTTCAGATGTACTCAGACAATAGTCCTAGGATACCTTCATCTCAACTTCACTCACTCAATTTTCTATTTGTCTTAATTCCTGCTGATAAGAATTTTTTTATATAAACTATTTCGTCACTACCATTATTCTAGAGATACTTAGATTTTTTTTTAGATGTAAGAATTATATCAACTGGTAATGAAAGACTGAGTGAATTGTAATTATTGATTCTTTCTTTTTAAAAATCTATATTAAGTGTCAGAAAATAGCCCACATTCTTAGAGTAGAAGATTGCAACAAAGATTTTGGCACAAATTAGAGTAGACTGAGAAGGTAGGTAAGACCTTCTAACTTACAATAACATAGATACCTTCATTTGAAATCAGTCTTTCATTTCTGGAGATCATCACATTGAGAAAATGACTAAACAGTCCCAAGCCTCAACATACTCATCCAAAAAGTCAGGAGATAATATTTAATGCAAAGCCATGTAATATGATTACATGAATATAATTTTGCAAAGTGTCTTTTACAGTGTCTAATACATATTAGACAAAGATGATTGGTCTTCTTCTTATTAGTATTATTATTATTTTATTTTAAAAACCAATTTAGTTGAAAATAATAAGCATTAAGGACTTAAAAAGAAAATATTATCATGAGACAATGTGGATAAATCTGGAGGATATTATACGAAGTGAAAGAAGCCAATCACAGGAGGACAAGCCTGCAAGATTCCACATATATGAAGAAATCTAAAGTACTCAAACACATACAGGTTCAGAGTAGAAACATTTCCAGGAGCTGTTGGGAGTGGAGAAAATAGGGAGTTACTTTCAATGTGTATAAGCTTCAGTTATGCAAGATAATTGTGCAAGAAGTTCTAGAGCTCTTCTAGAAAACATAGTGCCTATAGTTAACCATCCTATAGTGTACATATAAAAATCATAAAAGGGTAGATTTTTAAAAAAATTTTTTAAAATATTTTATTTATTTTTTCTTAGTTCTCGGCGGACACTACATCTTTGTTTGTATGTGATGCTGAGGATCGAACCCGGGCCGCACGCATGCCAGGGGAGCGCGCTACCGCTTGAGCCACATCCCCAGCCCAAAGGGTAGATTTTATGTTAAGCATTTGTACCATAAAACAATGAAGCACGTGAAGAAATTTTCAAGGTGATGGATATGTTGATTACCAAAATTGGGGTGATGATTTCATGGTGTTTATATATATTGAAACTCATGAAATTGAACTCATTAAATATGTAGTGTTTTTTATTTATCAACTGTAGTTCAATAAAGCTGCTTTTTTAAAGAGCCATTAATATGTTCCAGGCCTTCTGGTAAAGTGGGAAACAAAAATGAATGATACATAAGTCAGCTTTTATGAAATTCAAATGTGTACTTGGGGAGACACTCAGTCTCCATTTGAAGCTCTCTGGCACTGGGGACTAGGTTTGTGTTTGTATACCATTGATTCTCAGAGCTGATCACACTGCCTGAAATATAATTATTTGTGAAAAAGGGAGTAAATATTGCTTAAAAACCAAAATGTATTACCATATAAACTGTAAAGTACAGGCAAATATAAAGTAATATAAGAATACTGATCGGTGAGTCAGGAGGCCAGAGGATTGCAAGTTTGAGACCAGTCTCAGCAACTCAGGAAGGCCTTAAGCAACTTAGCAAAACTCTGTCTCAAAATTTAAAAAATAAAAAAGGGCTGAGAATGTGGCTCAGTGGTATAAACAACATCCCTTGTGTTGAATCTAGTATCAAAAGTAAAAAGAAAAAGAAAAAAAAAATACAGGTCAGCTAAAAGAACTGAACTGCACATAAATCAAACATTTACACAGTTTTCAACTAATTTGATCATTTGCTAGATATCAAC
Organism: Spermophilus citellus; assembly: GCF_964194105.1. Taxonomy (NCBI): domain Eukaryota; kingdom Metazoa; phylum Chordata; class Mammalia; order Rodentia; family Sciuridae; genus Spermophilus; species Spermophilus citellus. The sequence continues at coordinate 135,571,342 of NC_138188.1, read as the reverse complement.
TTAATGGAGAATAGGGGATCAGCAGTGTACTGTCAAGAACTGCCAAGTAGTTAAGATTTGACCCTATTTGCAAGATAACAAGTGAGTCTGGGAAGTTTCCTGGATGCTGTCAAAGACAAAACCCTCCTGGATCAAGGAGGAAAGATTTTTATTCACAGCAAAAATGGTCAATCAGCACTTCTGCAAAGTTCCCTGAGCCAAAATCCTCAGAGGTAAAAGATGGAGTTTAACTCACACCTGCAAGTACAACAGGAACTGCTTTCCAGGAGGGAAACTCTGGACTTAGAGAACTGGAATCTTCAGATGGGCACAGAGCAAGCCTTTTCTTTTTCTCTGGAGAAAGACTTGATATTTTCTAAGCTCTAAGCGAATCTGCCTTCTGCTCTAGAGGAAATACTACCTCTCTCTTTTAAAGCTGCTCACACTCCAAATATCTTTAAAAAGATAACTGGGCAAAGGCAATCAGTGCCTCTGCCAGCAAGGCTTGCATCACCATAAGAGACTTCTGTGCAATTGTCTCACAACGCTCTCTCCTTTTGCAACTATAACACCATGTGTTTAAGACACGAACAGTTCTGATTTCACTTTTTGAGGCCAGTTCATATATTATGATCAAAACTGGAAGTCAATAGAATAATCCATCTGTGTGCCTGCACAAAGAGACAGATTTATCATGAAACCTAAATGTCTAAGCCCCATACTTCTTCCAAGGCTCTGTGCTAAATTTTATATTAGCTATTTTGCATTATTTAAGAGAGCTCCTCCAATTGTATAAATCTGGACCTCCAAAAACCTGGGCTTACTCTTGCCAGGATATATACAATTCTCACTTAAGTTGAGGGGCAAGAGAGCTTGTATTAGAAAAGATATAAGAGAGTACTTTTGTCCATTGAGAAAGTGCTGTGAAGAATAGGACTGTGAACAGGAAGGGTGGCACCATGAAGTTCAGTCATCAGCATCAAAAAGGTGGCACCTGGGTTCAGTCATCAGCATCAAAAGAGAAAAGAGAAAGAAAAGAGTAGCACTGTGCACTGCAGTCATATTGTTTAATTAGGGTGTAAAACTTAAAATTTTAGTCAGAATAAAAAATAAACAGGAAATGACTAAATGTTTTAGAAATGCAATAGTCCCTCATATTTCTTCTTAAAATAGCAATACAAGATGCAAAATATTTTATCTTGTCCATACAGGTGGGCTCCACATGGTTGTTGATTTTTCCTTACAAAATCTATGGTGCTACTCAAAACTCACCACAGTCAATAGGTAAGTATTCAATGGTCATCAATGGTCATTCATTTTTATTGAGGCCTACTTAAAATTTCTTTTCCCACTAAGTATACCCAACACTATAGATAAATATGAGCCTTTTCATAATAAACAGAAAAATATAGATAAAATGTATAGCCATCTTCTGTGATAAGACTCTAAATCTGCATCTATTCAGTGAGATAATTCTACATATTTTTCTCCATATGTCTTTGGTCTTTTAAATATACACAAAGTTCTCTCTCAAGCCATTCAGCTTTAAAAGATGAGTGTTTAACACTCAAGGCAACAGTCATAAGTTTCATTAAGATAAAAAAGAATGTTATCAAGCAAAATATTCATGCCCTTCACAGTACTTGCTACATTCAACCTAATTTACTTTTTAATTAGTAAGTCCATCAGTTGGTGCTATGAGTGGACTAATTCTAGCCCAAGTTAAATACTTATTAATTATGATAAATCTAATAAATAACTTTGGAAACAGTTATGTGTATTTAGTCCATTTTATTATGAAACATACACTAGTTCAGTTGAAAACACACTCAAGGTAATTTTTTTGTTTGTTTTACATACTTATAACAACTTTTCTGAATGAAATTTAATGATTTTATGTAATCTTTTAAAGTATAATTGACACTTTTACCTAAAAAGTGGGTAAACACTTAGATCTTTCCAATACCCTTCTCCAATTAAAGATGAAATTGTTTATTCAAGACTAGGGAATAAGCCTGGAGCATAAAACCAATGAAACCTAAATATCTAAGTCCTTATAGTGCCTGAAAGTAGGGAAGTACTCAACACACACTATGGGAGTATATCACAGGGAATGGTGAACCAACCAAAAGAATTCCCCAAATCCCAAAGTTGAAATGATCTGAGCAACATATGCAGTATATAAGTAGCAGCATATTTCATTACAACACAAAGTATACAAAAGATTTTCTTGCTTCCTAACTGATATAAGCAGTAAGTAAATAATATGTAGGTTAGTGCAGAAGAAGAAACAAACTTCCCTTGCAGGAAAATCCCAAGTAATTCATGCACACACTCCACCCTCAAGGGGTTGGAACATAGCCCTTTACTCCTTATGTATGAATACATAAAGACTGCACATAACGACTTTCTTCCAAAGAGTGCAACACAGAAAGGAAGGGAAAGGAAAGGTACTGCAGTGTGAGCCCTGACAAATACTGCCTCAGCTTAGTGATCCACGTTGAATATCACCAGTGGTAAATCACCCTGACAGTATGTTCCTTTAATATGATGGAATGAGAATGGCACTTTAGCTCTGTGGTCTTGATTTTTTCTCCCCCTACCCCACCCCCACCTCCAAAAAACAAAACAAAACAAGTAAGTCCTAAGAAGTAGAGGGACATTCTACAACATAACTGACTGATGTTCCTCAAAACTGCCAGATTGACAAAAACAAAGAAAGTCTGAAAAACTGTCACAGCCAAGAGGAGTCTGAGAAAACATGATGACTGAATGTAATTTGGTATCCTGCTTAAGATTCTGGAAAAGAAAAGAAAACATTAGGTAAAGCCTAAGACATTAACAGTGGCAATTATACCATACCAATAAAAGATGTTAACAACAAGGAAAATGGACTGTGGAAAACATAGAAACTTTGCACACTCTTTGCAGTTTTTCTGTAAACTTAAAACTCTTCTAAAATAAAATATTTGCTAAAATTTACTGGGTTCAAATATTTACTCTGGTTTTCTAGTAAATAGAAATGTTTCAACAGTTTCATACAAAGAAATATCAGTGCTTATTAGTTCTCAGGTAGTTCTTTAATAAATGCTTCATGAAAATACTAAATTCTCTTGTAGATAGATTGTCACTTTCTATTTTTATCTGCATTTCCTACTATTTATGTAGCTTATAGTTTACTTCATTGCAACAAATATTTAAGTTAGAGAAATTTCATCCATATGAATCTAGTGGGAGGATGAAAGACTTGATATTAGAATGATTGTAGATAGAAAATAATAGCTTTAAAACATAGAAATATTGAATAAAAGGACTCTTAATGAGATGAAAGAGAAAGCAAGGACAAGACAGAATGACCATTTCACTAAGGCACACTGTTCTCTGAGATTCTCTATTTATTATAAGGTACTGCAACTTATGATGGATATATGGATGGTGAAATGCCTAAAAGACATACAAAAAATGTTAAATTCCACTAGCCATTATGTAATTACTAACTATAAAAATAAAATGTGATCTTAGAATGGCAAAATAGAAAAAAATCAGATAAAATTAATTCTTGGTAAGAACATAGTGTCTGTGACTCCCCTACATTTCAGGTGAAGGACATAAATTAATACAACTATTTTTGAAAACTATTTGTCAATTCCTAAAGGTAAAAAAAACTCTGTATATCCTATAAATAATTCCACTCCTAGAAATATACCCATCATAGTTTCACAAACATGTTCACTGAAAGACACATACTACAACATTTATAGCAGCACTGCCAGGAGTGGAAGAATGTATAACTAGTGGAATAATCACACAGTGGATATGCAGCAATGTAATTAACTATCCCAGTGCATCAGATACACATGCATCACACAAACACGTGTAAGAAAAGGTAGAATCATACAGTGGAATATGTCTATTCATAGAAGTCACAAAAACAAGGAGACTAATCCAGGCAGTTACAAGTCAGAGAAACAGGATGTAGGACCAGCTTCTGAGAGCAAGTTACAGGAGTACAGTCAATGCACGAATATTTTTGCAGCTTTATAGTATAATGCACACACTTTTATTTCTGTATGTCTTCAACAAAAGATTGTTGTCAAACCACCTGGCTTGACTGATATTCTCATCTCAAAATATGATTTACAACTATACTCAGATTGTATTTCTCAAATTTCATTTACTTTTGTAACTCTGCCTCTTTTTTAAATTTGTTAGGTGAATAATAAGAACCAATAAAAGAAATATATTATATGAATATTTCTATCATAATGACAATAATGAAAACAAGTATATTTTAATATTTACTCTTTGCCATAGCTTTCACTGTATAACCAGTTTGCCTATATCTATACCATTTACCCATTTAGAATTGTCTTTAAAGAGGGTATGGATTGTAAAGTCAGATAGTTTTCAATTTTTTTTTTTTAGATTTCTAATACAGAAGAGTGGATTCCTGTTTGAAAGTTAAGAATCTGTTTTGCATTTCTGTAACTGTGGTCTTTTTAGTGATAACCTCAGAGAAACAACATCACAAAGTAATGGATTGTGATGGTAACAATAAAAGCAGATGATAAACAATTAAACAATGCTTTGAAAGACTTCTATATTTCAGCTAACTTGAATTCTATTTCCTGGACTCAATAACTATAGATATTTTATAATAATAAAGCTAATCATATATCAAAGGAACAAACACTAAAATTAGAATGACCATAGAACTTCCTTAGAAAGCAGTAGTTAAGAGCTTATTAATGTATCTTAGGTAATTGAACATCAATAACAACTTATTCCATGCTTAGCAAGTAACAGACACTGTGCTAAATATTTTATATACATTATCTTATTTAAATCTCATAAATCCTTTGTGAATCTATTATGGGCTTTCTTTTAGATTTTCTTATTTGGGAGATCAATAGGATATAGTTTAGAAAACTAAAGTGACTGATTTTCTTAAAAAATTATTGATTAGCCTGAGTAAAATAAAAATGATTCATATCTTCATGAACCCTCAGTTCTAATGGGTCAATTTATTTTGGAAACCTAGCGGTCATTTGGAACCTAGTCCTAGACAAATAAAGCCAATATAAACATTTGTTACAGTCTAATTTCTTAATATTTATTAGCCTGGAAAACCACCTATCTTATACTTGTGCTTATGAAATACACATAAATTATGCTGAAAGCCATCAATTAAAAATGAACATCCCATAATTCTGATTATTCACTAAAAATAAACGAGCAAAATTAAGTGAAAAAAAAATGCAAAAATCACCGCAAAGCTCAAACTTCAGATATACCTACAGTAGACTTCCTTCTAGACATCTCTCCAAAAATTCTACTAACTGTATATTGTTCCATAGTTTTAATGGCCACAGAATTGCTCATTACTCTGACACATCGAAATTTATTTAAGCAGATCTCCTCTGATAAAAATTAGGTTATTTTTTCCTTTTCTTTTTTTCTGCAATATAAATATCTTTATGAGTTATTAATGTATTCATCTCTTTGGTGCCATATTCTATTATTTCCTGATAGAGTGCATAGAAAATAATGGAATACTTGGCTCAATGAAATTTCTTTGCTACAACTTCTCCCCTCTCCAAGATGACTACAGATCTCCTAGCTTGCTGTTCTGACAGCCTGTGGGTCCCTGAAGTATTGGCCCTCATTACTCTGGACAGGAATTCCACAGATAGGTCTCAGCATATACAACCATAAAGACTGACCTGCATTTACCTCTTAATGCATAGGGTTGCTCCTGAGAGAAAGCTATAGTTCTGAGAATACCCATGGGTGATCCCTTTAAATTACATATTCAAAACACTAATCATGCTTTCACATTCCAAACATAGTCTTTGGCCTAAAGTCAATTGCTATTTTATAGTCAAGTTGAATCAGACTGCATTTAATGTAAGGCTAAAGAATTTATCTAATTTATGGAACAGTCTAGTGACAAAGAGAAAGTCTTACAACATTGTTGATTATAGGGGATTTCAGGAGCCCCAAAAGGGATATTTTCTCAGAATCCCACCAAAATATATACTTTGTTGGATACTAGAAAGATGAAATAGCATTATAAAATTCTTAGCTTCTTGTCTGATATATATATATATATATATATATATATATATATATATATATAGAGAGAGAGAGAGAGAGAGAGAGAGAGAGAGAAATCTATAAATCTTAGCTCTGATTTTTAGACTTTTTCAATTTCTTCTCCATACACAGCCTTTATGTACTTCCTATTTCCTCTAGAACCTGTGTTCTCAGAAGTTTCCTTCACTGTGTGTATGTTTGTGTGTGTGTCTCCTCACACAAAGTTCTATTGGTTCTCCTTTCAAAGTAATATTGTAAACTTATTCACTTTTTGCCATATTCATTACAACATTCTGACTCAAATGTCAAGTATCTCACCCATGAATTACTCCAGAAAACCCTTAACAGTCCTGCTGTATTCACTCAAACTTTCTCCTTGCTCTCTACATGAGGCCAACATGATGTTCTCAAATACAAATCTGATCAACTATTTTTCTTGCTTACAACTGTCCGATGACTTCCCTTTGCTATAGCAGGATGTTCACATCTTTACAGTGTTCCTTCTCCTAGTATCATTTCTATTCCAGCCACACAGCCCTTCTCTTGGATACTCTAATGTAAGAGCTACTACCACTTGATAGTTTAGAAGCTCGACTTCCAACCTTATTCACATCATGCTTTTTATGCTTCAAATTGATACTAAAAGGTCTCCTTCAGTCTTTTCTCCCACCCTCTAGTTAAAACAAGACTCTTTGTTTATAATCTTAAGGCACCCTTCATAATTGCCATTTTATGCACATCAGAATGTACCATCCCCAAATTTATGCACCTTGACATACCGACTATTTTAAGTTGAAGAAATTTGAGAAATGACAGGAGAGACTCTGAAGTTCCCTGCCCTGAAACTAGTCATTAGATTCAGAGCAAAGGAATGACCTCATCTCTGAAGACAGAGGGACATGGACAAGAATCTGAAATAGGAGGTTTTGCTACATTTTCCTGTTTTTTTTGTTTTTTTTGTTTTTTTTTTTGTTTTTTTACCCTTAGCTCACAACTCTTCTATCCCACCCTTTTTTTCTAGGGATTTCTATTCTTCAGCAAACCTAGTTTAATCATTTCTATTCTTCAGCAAACCTAGTTTAATCATTTCTTTAGGTCATCATTTCATATGGAGGCATTTGTAACATATAAAATAAAACATTCAATACATTTAAAGGTTTTTGTTAATTTCTTTTGCTAGAGTGACCCTAGTTGATAATTTAGAACAGTAGGGGAAAAAAAGAACATTTTTTTCCTCCTCTGAACCATCAATTCATTACTTATACATGTAACTTGTCTTGAATTTTCCCATGTTATTCCTAAATTCCATTAATTTCAAACCAATGGGCCTTCTGTTTCCTCACCAAATGTAATCAGGGCAAATGGTAAATGATCAAAACTATATTCTGAACACATGAAGGTTTAAAATTGGTTATTTAGAAGTCAAAAGTAGCTTCTTTATGCATCAGTACTATATCAGCCTCTTCATAATGTTTTATGATGAAAATATTTTCACAAACTGAACAATTTTAACACTGAAACAACCTATAAGTCACATGACTATACATCATTACTAGCATTATATATGTGTATACATATAGTACCGTACATTATATGTGTAAATATGTGTGTATGTGTGTGTATGTGTGTATGTATGTATATATATAAATGATAGAGGGACATTTAAAAGCTAAACATTTTCATCTATCTCAAAATGACATAATCATATCAACAACATAAGTAGAAAAATGTTTTTTTGAAGTTTTTCTCCGTAATTCGTAGGAAAGCATTACTTGCTTTTATCTTCAGATAAATAGACATCAAATTTGTATTTTTTCTTACTAAGGTGATTATTAAAAGATACCAAAGTCTGTTTGACTTAAATAACAGAAATTTATTTTCTCATAGTTCTGGAACCTGGATGTCCACAATCAAGGTGTCTATAGGCTTGGTTTCTTGTAAGTCTCTCTCCCTGGCTTGCAGAAAGAGTACCGCCTTCTTGCTGAGTCCTCACATGGCCTTTTTATGGGTGCACATATCCAGTGTCTTTTTGTCTCCTTACAAGGACACAGTCATATTGGTCATATTGGACTTACTCTTATGAACTCATTTAATTTTAATTACTTCTTTAAAGGTACCATCTCTAATGACACCTTGGTTTTGACATATGAATTGGGTGGGGCCAAAATTCAGTATATCAACAGAAGTCAAAATTCTCTTATCTCACAGGATATTACCACAAGCAGAGGGAAAAAAAATTCACTTGAGAAGTCAGAGAGTGCTATCAGCTGCCAAAAGTATGTGATATAGAATCCTCAGTGTTTCTCAGGCCCAGTGGAATTCAATTTTTGTGGCTAAAATAGTAATGACAAACTTCCCTCATTATTATTATACCTGACTTAATTTTTTTAAGCAAACCCATCAGAGCAATGTTGTTAGTGATTGTTACTGTTCCTGGGTGCCTACTAGCCCTTAAGGCCACAGGGTGTCTGTAACATTTTTTCCTATTATCAGCCTCTTTGACCCATGGAGCTCTGCCATCCTTCTGGGCAAATGGTCTGAAGACTAACAAAGTACAAATGTCAGAGTTAAGTTTCACATCGTGTTTGCCATTTATCTCCTGTAAAGGGCCAGCCAGCATTTCTCATTGAAATTAAAAGTGTATTTTTATGTAAATTTTTCACATTGACTTCATATTTTTAAAAATTAAATGCATTTCTTTATTAACTTCCATTTAAAGTCTCCTGATAACTAGACTATACATCACATCAAAATTTAGTGGTTATTTATTTACTTAATGGAATATTACTGTTTAGAATAACAGATTTCTATCCTTACACTCATATTTTATATTGCCTTAGTGTTTTCCCTGTTGAATTTCCAACCCTTACTTCTAGACATCTTAACCTTAATCATGTTCATTTCAGTTCTGTGAACTGAATACAAATAGCTCATTTAGCAACATGAGCATATAAATAATTTTATCTTTTTCTTTTTATTTCCAACCAAGTCACTTATTTTGCAAATCTACCTTCCACATATAATCTTAGTTCAGATTCTATTTCCACATGGTTAAGTAATTCTGAACACATGTCTTGGGTTTTAAGCCTCACAACACCACTTTTACACCTTTGAGAAAAGAAGGATCCCTGTAGTTTATTTTACTCTTCTCATTTGACCATCATATATTACAAATTCTACATCTATTAAAATGCCCATTTTTTATCTTTTTCATTATAGAAAAATGTCTATTCATTTACTTTTCTAGATAGGAAGATGCAAATGTCTATTCAAATCCCAGCAAAAGCATTTCCACCCTTGTCCCTGTTCCTTGGATGCTATGATGTTATTCCTTACAGACACCAGAACGTTTTCATACCCATCTGTGTCACTACTCTCATAGAAGAGTTTTCCTGAAAGTTTTGCTATTCGACTCCTTGGTCATTGTTCCCTACACCTTGTTTGCAGTAGTCAGGAGGTGATAATGAGGGAGATCCAAAGGCAATGCAGGTTCAGAGATATACTCCTAGTTTGAGAATTTCTTTGTGATATTTCAGGTATTGGGCAATATATGGATATGTCTAATAGGCTCCAAAATAGAGTTGTGGGGCTCCCAACCATTGGATACATAAGGACACTCTTACCTATGGAGGGGAAAAAAGTGAGCTCTCACCTTACATTTAATATGTGTTTACAAGGAAATACATAAAACAAAATGTCACACCCAGTCACTCTGAAATAAAATTATATTCCACCAGACAATATCTCTACATTTCTGATAATTTGTACACATATGGGAAGGTATACCTGTACCAGATATTAGTCAACAGTCTCCACTCCTGTTATCTGCAGACTCGTGACTCTCCCACACCAATTTAGCTTCTTTCTTCATTTATACCTTGGATTTGAACACCACAACTTAAAATCCAATGGAAGAGGAAAGACTGCTGAAGTCTATGCTTCCCTTTGGCTGTGTGGTTTGGGCTAAATTACTGACCTCTTAGGTCCCTGAATTTTGTAAATCATGGGGGAAAACAAAATATGCACATAAAAGCAGATTATGTACTGTCAAACAGGATATAAATGTAAAGTCTGACTCTTTTAAAGGACAAGAGAAAAAGATTTGGATGAAAAATCCAAGGTATTATGAAAAAAAGCTACAAATCTCTGGCAAATTCTTTGGAGAAGCATTACTGAGGAACTATTTTACAGATCACATAACATACTTCCCACATTCCTTCACCTTGACTTGAACTTTCTTTTGGGGACTGCTGAAGGCAGAGTGGGGCAGCCTCTCATTTTATTACACCTTGCGCCCCATAACACCACAAAAGTTTAATACTGTGCCATTTTAATGCCTCCCCAAAATAATTTTTAACTTGGTTTTCCACTGAAATTCACTTTACCCACAAAAATAAATAAATAAAAAAGAAAGAAAGAAAACATAAAACAGACCTCAGTGCTTCTTATGTTTTCTTTAGCATTATAGTGGAAGAACAAGTGAAAGATTTTAGGACAAATTCATTTTATTTTCTTATTCATAGTATGGAAAATGGATGGAAAAGTAGTTTTCCAGTGATAAGATAATGATGTGCATCAAAATAAATATTTTCATTAAAATAAACACCTCAGTGTTTTTTTAAAAAATAGCAGATGTCTGAAATACAGCAAATTATACCACCTGAAATTCAATTTAGGAAGCTTAGGATCCCAGGTCTAACAGTATTCACCCCAATATGAAACATTTACTATCTTGAACAAAATCAGGTTATATATCAATAGATGTGATTTGGGAAAGAATGATGACTGTATGATTTTCCTTACATTAAATACTGAGCCAACTGACTGAGATAAACAAAGATGTCATTTAGTACCACTGTATTCAAGGAAGTGTCACGCATGGTGTGGCATGATTTGTCACCATGGCCCTTGTCTGCTTGCAGAGAGTGATCAAGTAGTTCCATGGACTTATCTACTGAGACCATTATGATCCATTCACTAGCACTGTTTTTCAATTTGTGCTGGTTTTGGCCAGATTTGAATTGTTGACCCAGAGGTGCAAAGTCCCATATCAGGCTTTTCACAACTGGTGGTTAAGACTGTTCAATTGCAAAGAATCTTGATAACAACAACAAAAACAAAAACTATTTAGAAAGGGGAAATAAATTGTTTCAATCTCTTCAAAGGACTTCCTTAATATACTGTTGTTTCCAAGTATGTCTGTCTTCTTAATTTGCCTCAGTGATTTACTCCCATTATTAATCAGAACTCTAAAAGAAGGTATATTTTGTGCTAAGAAGGGATTAGGGGATTGAATCAACCAATCCTGCTGTGAAATGTAATCACCATTTCTTTATGATTTAAATTTTCCTGAAGAATGATGAAATGGAGTAATTTATGAAAATAGACATTCCTAGTAGTCAGTCTTCATTTACAATTATTTCAAAGTCTTCTGTATCTCTTCCAATTCCCAAACCTAGAAACCAAATGAACAAAAGCATACCATTTCACAAATATGTCAATGACAAACTAAAGATTAAACATATCACAAAAAAAAGGTCAGAAACAAAGGGTATGGGCAGATAGATTGGAAAAAAAAAAAAAAGAATACATCTCTAGCTTTTGCCCATCCAGCCTGCACCTCCTCTGTAGTAGATTCCTATAACTTGAAAAGAGAATATGCATTACCCTGGAGCAGTGATTAATTAGACATAACTTTCAAAGCAAGCTGAATAGCTGAATACCTTTGAGAAGGAGTTTTATACATACATTATTATCATAGTCATGCTAAGTTATAAAATTCCCTTTCCATATGTAAAGATCTCTTCTACTTTGTAAATTATTTCCTGACCCCTCTTTATGGATATGTTATACTTTCTTACTATGATTCTAGAAAACCCTACAGACACAAATTACTATCCCAAAAGTTTCAGCTATGTAAGAAATGTTTCTTTCAAATATTCAGTTATAGAGAGTCTAATTCTTGTAAAACTGTGCCCCACATGGTCAAGTGTGAAAAGGTTATCACATTTAAGTGATTTAGTTCTAATGAAATTCATTATAGGTATCTCTTGGAAACTTCAAAATCGTTGAAGTACAGGGACACAGCAACTCATTGAAATATTATTTTTCAGATTCTAGACCAGCACCTTACCTCTAGAAGTTTCTCAATGTCTACCTTCCAAAACCAATTATTATTTTTTTAAACTTTGACCTACCTCAAGCCTACTATTGTTTGCCTAAGTCATCTTTATTTCTCTGTTCTTTGGCCTTAAACACTGAGACCCTTTTAGAAACATAGTTCATCTGCTGCCACTTTCTTCCCCATGCTCCCCCCCACAAGAAAAGGAGGAGAAAAAGGAGGAGCAGGAAGAGGGGAAGAAGAACAAGTCAGAGCAAGTAGTTTTTTTTTTTTTTTTTTTTTTTTTTTAAAGAGAGAGTGAGATAGGAGAGAGAGAGAGAGAGAGAGAGAGAGAATCTTTTTAATATTTATTTTTTAGTTCTCGGCGGACACAACATCTTTGTTGGTATGTGGTGCTGAGGATCGAACCCGGGCCGCACGCATGCAAGGCGAGCGCGCTACCGCTTGAGCCACATCCCCAGCCCAGAGAGCAAGTAGTTTTACTTGTTCTTTCCAGGTGTGTGTGTGTGTGTGTGTGTGTGTGTGTGTGTGTGTGTTAGAGAGCAAGGGTGTGTGCAGGGATAGGTTATGGGTTCTGCCTCAGGCAGGGAAATAGCCCACACATACTTTTTTTAATGTCCTGAACACATGAACGAAACCCAGGTTAAAATAAACACAGTTTTTATATCTAACATCAAATCTAAAAAGAAGGCTTTATGACTTGTAGCTTTGTGAGTAAACTTGCATTTTATATGTTTAATTATTCTATGTCTACACTAGTTTTATGTTTAAGAGGGAAATTTTGTTAACACAAATGATTGTTGAAAAAATAACAATTAAATGTTTTTATGTATGTGCAATGTGTTAAGTGTTTTACCAGGTAAAGCTCATTTTATTCACAAAGCACCCTTGTCAAGACAGTAATAAATTATCTCCAATTTTATAGGTGATGAAACTGGGACCTAGACTAGTTAAAAACTTGTTTGTATCCCACTAGAATATGAAATACTGGCTTTAAGAGTTTCTCTAGAACCTGAAATTTTAAATACTATTTTACCTTTCATGCTACTAAATAGGATGGATCCCAGACTACTTCCCAATATGGGATCTGATTTCTAGATAAACCAATAATCCTTTCACCACTGGCTCAATTTTGGAAGCCATCATACAACTATCTGCTTTCCCTCTTTCTTATCCTCACCCTTAATTTGTGTAAATGCGGAATACTCTCCCTGTGGTATCATGCAGATTTATGTTCCAGTAGTAAACACAGTCTCTGCCTCCACATGTCCAAATGGTAATTAAAAGCAAGATAAATCCATGCAACAGATCTCACAATTTCAAATCAGTATAAAGGAAAAATAATGGTTCAGTGATCATAAATAAGAATGGACTGTGAAACAGTATCAAAGTATACACTCAGTTGTGGGGAGAATTTTTAGTAACCTCAACACAATTGCCTGCCTGGAGCTATGATATTTGACAAAAGTTCCAACTAAATTGTAGCTGAATCATTGTTAAGAGATTTGACATCACTGCTACTATAAACTGGCCCCACAGGCAAATGCCTATATCCTCTTTGCCAAAAGAAGGATCCTTGAACTGGTATAGAATTCTGCAGTTCAGGCTGGGTTTCTGCAGTGGAGGTGAAGCTGAATAAATCTGATTAACTGCACTGAGGAAATGATAATGATAGCTGACAAAAATAAAGGAGAATGATATAATCCACTCGGACTTCTCCAAGTGTTCATATCCTACATTAAAGATTTATGCTTGTTAAAGCAATATACTCTTGTGGGAAAAGGAAACAAAAGCAAAAATAAATAAATAAATAAAGTTATCAATTTTCTGAACCACCCAGAGTAGTTGGAGATGAATCCATAAAATTGGCAGACCTCAAAAAGAATTTAAATAATATTAAAACTGAGGTTTTTTGATATTCTTTTCAATACAGTTCAAAAATTTAACTATCCCATCACCTTTTTTTTTTTCCATTTGGCATCTGATAGTATCTCTGTTAGGGTGAAATAAGGATTTAGTTAATCTTTGAAGTTTAGAATTCTATGATTTAACCAAAATATATTTAAAGGTAACAGAATGTATTATTGCTCTCCTCTCTATCTTCTATACCTCTACTAATCATCAGAATCATATTTTCCAAGTTCATTATATTTCCATAAAAGTGTAAATTAAGAACAGAGAAATGCATTAAATTTGAGTTGCCTTGGTTTTAGATGGGGGTGATCCAAGCCATTGATGCTATTTTTAAACACCTTTCCTTTGGTATTCAAGATTGCAGCATGCTGTCTTTAGGCAATGTAATGCTGAAAAACAAGACTTTAATGATAAAATAGAGGAACAAAGACAAGCTACTCTTGTCAGTGTCAGTAGGTAAATAGCACTAATCTGTCTTCATTATTGCTATGCAAGCTGTAATACCAGGTGGGAGGATGTGTAATGTAATATCTTTTACCATTATCCAAGAGCTAAGCACCAAGCAGACACTTAAAGGCAGAATTATCTTTGATCCACAAAAATGTGGCAATCATATCAATCTGAAAATTGCCTTCAGAGGATTTTGACATCTTTCTGTTATAATGCCAAGACCTCTCACTTTTCTTCCTTGTCATTATTTCTCTGAATTATAAAGTTTGTTAGATATGAATACTTAGCACCAGCTTCTTCTCAAACAAAAAGACAGACAATAACATATCTTGATCAGTGATTTTTTTTTTTTTGCAATTTCCTTCAGGGTACAAGCATGAAATCAATTTTGAAAGTAATAAAGTACGAACTTTATTTTTCTGAAAAGGCTGTAACTGTATTAAAGATACTGTAGATCACTGGACCTTGGTTGACCTGCTTGTCGGGACATGGAATGTTGTAGGTAAAGAGTCAAAATTATCTTGGACTATTTTAGGTCTTTTCAGAGCCATTTACTTTCACTTTTGTATCTGACCTAACATTCTCAAGGCTATTAGGTGAATTTCTTGGAATGTACAGCTAAGCTTAGCAGACCTCCAGTTTCCACCAAGAAAACTAAGAAAGTAATAAAATCTTAAAACTACAGCAGAGATTTTCCTACTTTGATGCAGTTGATCTACCTGATGCTCCCACAGATGTGATCAGTAAATGTATTGATTTATGACTTTCCTTTGTTCTGTGACCACAGAAGTTCATGTAAACTCTTCTATGCTGTATCATGCAATTCAGGGTAACTTTAATCCATCTTCCTGGGCCAAACTCACTCATATTTGACTCAGAATAAACTATTTTCTTATTTCCTTGAAGATAGAATTATTATTTTATATTAACAAGGAGAAATTATGATATTAAAAAATGCACATAGCTACAGTTAGAAATATATCCATCATTTCAATGTTGAAAACGTATTTCATATTTTGTTTATTTATTTTATAGTCTTGATTCAGAGATCAAAATTTGGGAATAAAAGGAAAGTGTATGAGTCTCAAAGGAACCACTGAAATGCAGAGAGCACCAATGAGCAATTGCCACTCTGGTGCATCATGCCCTTGTAATATGAAGGAAAATGCACACATACAGGAAAAACTGGTTGGAAAATGTATAGCTCCACCCTGGCTCCACCTCTGGTCCAGCCCCTAACAATGGTCCCTCTGTAAATATTATCACACCATACCACACCTCTGGAGATAGCTCACATTCTACCTTGAGTGCCTATTCTTGCTTTACCCCAAAGGCATCTCTCTTGAGATTCCCCCATTTTCTCTTGCATATGTATCTACTTCTTGAATAAACTCTGTCTATGCCCTTGTCTCCTACATGCTGAAATTCTTTTCCATCACTTCTGGCAAGAATCCTCTTGTTCTCAAGTCAATTTTCCCCTTCTCTGGCAATTCCTCATATCATTCTTAGAAGACATCTCTTTTCCCCTCAAAATTTCACTAAAATATAGTGCTTTTCCTTTACTTTTAAAATCTTGCACAAAATTTACTAAAACCCAACTAATCTAAGTTGATCCCAGGCAAAGTTGTTAAATAAATGATATTATTAGGTTTCTCTTTTAAAATCCCTTCCCATTACCTCCCATTGCCTCCAAGACATAGTCTTTAAATAGCTCATTATATCCCAAACTGGTATTAGTTTACCTATTTCTTCCCACCCAAATCTTGCTTCTCACTTCTACCACCACCTAATATTCTTCCTGTGTTCTATCTATTGGTAAGTGAACTTATTAAAGAAATACGGAACCATCTTTGAATGTATGTTCAATTTTTATGTTTTATAGATACCACATTCTAAGTATCTCAAATTTGTTGACTATACTCCATTGGTAATTATGTTTTCCTAAGATGCCTTTACCATCTCATGCAAATATATATTACATTACCCCAAATATGGTATCTTTAATGTATTGAATATATAGCTGACAAAATTTGAGAAATCCTTAAAAGCAGGAAGGTCACTCTAAGGTCATTAATCAGGTTAGCAAAACATAGAAAGGATTTTCTGACCTTTATGTGAGGTCATAAAGTTTGGGAAAAATTTTAATAAGATGAGATCAAAGATGAAAACAGGGTGGGACATGAGAGATGTCCTCCCTATCCCAGAAGAAAGGAATAATCTTTATCTTTGAAGATGAAGAATTACAGAGAACATTGTGAACAAACAGGCCTTACTAAATTTCTCCAAATTTACTACCATTTTATTCTGTCATCTTTCTCCATGACTAGCCACCTTCAGCAATCTTAGTATAACAATACACAGGTTTAACCATTTCTTTGGGTCTTCATTTCCTTATGAAAACTCCCATGCTACATGAGATTTATCAAATACATTTTTTTCTCATCATTCTGGGTTTTTGTTGTTTTGTTTTATTTTATGTGACTCATTCATAAATCTAGGATGAGTAGAGAAAAGGTATTTCACCACTCTACATATTTCTCTCTCTCAATTTGTTCTCTACTAGATAAACAGGCTTAGTTAAACAAAATCTGATCACCTTATCCTTCCTTTTATCCTCTTCAATGGTGCATTTAAAAAAAGTCACCTTCTTTTGGCTTAGACCCTGTTTTTATCTTTGATCTCATCTTTAAGCCCTCATTTCTTCTCTCAGTTATTTGCAAACATATTTAGTAACTAACTGCAGTCAACAAAAGTATAAATATTCACAGCGAATCTGATAGCCTGTGAGGATTTAATGTGATCTTAGTATATCTTATATGAAGAAGAGACAGTAAAAATTGTGCTAGTGGATTAAGATTAATTCACAGAGACATAAGTGACACACTAAAGAATATGAATTTAATTCTTAAGGAAATGAGAAAGCTTCAATGTTTCTGAGCCAAGGAGAGACATGATCAGTGCTGCTATACTTTCAGAAAATAAAGCTGAAAGCAATAAGTAAAATTAATTGAGTAGAAAGTGAAAGACTAAATTGGGAAACGAGTAAGGAAGCCATTGAAGTAAATTAGAAGCAAAGTAATGAAGGCTTCCAATATGGTAGTGGCTGTGAGAATAGGCAGGAAGGAACCAAAGTGAGAGTTATTATGAAGTAAAATCAATAGTTCTTGGCAAGTATTGGCTGTCAGAGCCAAAAGAGGGGGAAGAGTCAAAGACAACTAAGGATTTGGGCATAATGACTAAGTGGAAGATGGCACTATTGACATCTAAGAAATATTGAAGAAGAAGGACAATACGTCCACTTTCAGTCACAGTGGATTTGAGGAATATTATGATATGCCATTCAGGTAATTCTCAGTGCAATAAAATTAACATTTGAGACTACCTTTGGTATGTGCAGTCACAGATGTGCATTTGATTGTGTTTCAAAAAAAAAAAAAAAAAGAACATATTCCCTGTTGTTGCTAGTACATTAAAAAAAAAAACAAAAAACCCTAGCCTGGACACTTACAATTATTTAGGGGATATCATTTGAATCATAGTTGGTAAAATCCAACATATGACTGGCTCATGATTTAGAGAGCTCTGTTAAAGATGAAAATGTGGAATGAATATGGACTCAAAAAAATGTGGACTCAAAAAAATGTGGGTTCAAATATTATTAAGTATTTTAAGACAGCAACAGCACAACATTAAACCAAGTCCAGTGTTCTCCTAGGAACTAATCCTATGTGACTTACACAGTCAACCCTGTGCAAGTACAGAGTGTTCTGCCTCCCTTAGGTGGAGAGAAAATTTCAAGGGTTCATCTACATCCTTTTAAGATGCACTTATAATAACAAGGTATATAATAAGCTGTACTCAATTTATATGCAATTGACAGAATTAGTGCTAATGCATATTCTTTGATAGAAGTATGGATACAACTACTATCTGTCAAGAAAATAAAGAGATTAAAAAGAAAAATATAACAGAGAAATGTAAACTTAAAAAATCTCAATTTTGTTTTTCTCTCTTTGCTATTATGTTAAATATGCAATATTAAGAAGACTAATATTTTACCAAAGATGGCATAAAAATTCAGATATATATTAGTCAGGTTTTTCTAATAACTAAGAGAACCTAATAAGCAATATTTGGTTCAGTTATATATATTTATGTAAAAAACTGTATGTGTACTTATATATAAAAGGATATATATGTATATGTACATGCATACATACATACTTACAAGGAGATTTACTATAAAATTGAAGTAAGTCATTTTGGAGTCCAAAAAGTCCTACACTATGCCCTCTTTCTGATGGAGAAACAGAAAAACTAGTGGTTTAATTCACTCTAATTGAATACTCAGCAGTCTGTTGGTCTAAGTCCTGGAGTCCAAAGTCCCAAGATGCTGGAACTCTAATATCCAAGTGCAGAAGATAGGTGACTCTGTTCCATAAGAGAGTCAGTTTACCCTTACTTTGCCTTTACTTTCCATTCAAAGTTAAAAAGTGGTTCTACTCTTCTTTTCTCCAATGTGATACATTTTAAGGATTGTATGCCATAATAATATCCAATGATAAAATGACTTAGTGTTCTCTATCATGAAAAAATATTCCTCCTTAAGAATGTGGGTCAAATGTACACATAAGTAATTCTCTATTATTGGGCAAGCCCATTAAAACACAAAGTTATAAGACTTTTTAGAGAAACTAAAATTTGAAGAGATAAAATTATATTTCTCACAGGGTACAAACATGAAGCTCTGAAAATTGATGAATTGCCTTCCTCCAGTCTAATAATTTTTTTTCTATCTCAAGAGCTTTAGATCTCGGTTTCAAGCACTGTTTCTACCTCACAGTGTAGAATAAACACTGAGAATTCATGATCAGCAGTGTTCTTTTCTTTTTGAGAGCCCACAAGCACTGTTATGTCAAGTCAAGCAGGGTACAGCTTGATTGAATAGTCTGCAATTTTCTTTTATATCAGTCATATCCCAGACATGAGAACTTGAGGCTACACTCTGGTCATCTTGATCATCTTGATCAGGGAGAATCATATCCCAGGTCCCTGTCATAAACCCACTTATCAATCATCTTTTATGGCCTTCTCTCCTGTTTTAATAACCATAAGTTGCTTGCTTTGTTTTATTTTGTGTATGTTTCCATTCCAGAATGAAAGTATATTCCTAAATTCTTAGGCTTCCCTATAATAACTATAATGTTCCAAATATAATTTGAGGGAATATGTTTATTTCAATATTTAAGCTTATTCTATCTTATAATAATTTAAGTGTTTCACAGGAAAACAAATCACTTTTACTAATCCCCAGCATGATAGATATATACTATTAATCATTAGAAAAAGAGAGGCCTTGGTTTGATATGAATAAAGACAGAATACCATTGTAATAGATGTTTTATTTATACTGCCTCAGACTGCTTATGATTTTGTATTTTTAACATCTTTTTGGCTACTTCTGGTAGGGAGTTCAGCTATGAGATGGGTATGGAAGCACTTTGGTGAAGACGGTAGCTACTTTAGTATTATACTACTATAGTATTACACTCCGAAAACTTAGTCACCTAAAACAGTGTTTGATTTTGTCTTCCACGAATTTGTGGGAGGCTAGACTCAGCTGTATGCTTTTCTTCTGCTTGTGGTATTAATTGAAGTTATGACTGAGGCTGGCTTCAGCTGACATGGTATAGCATAGCAAAGGCTGGATGTCAAAAAAGTCCACATTCCCATGTCTGGCAACTGGTGCTAGCTGTTGGCTGGGCATTTGACTGTCCTTGTGTGGCCTCTTCTCCTTCACTAGTCTAGACTTGCGTCCTTACTGTATGGTGATTGATTCCAACAGAATGAAAGCAAAAGCTAATGTCCTGGTGAAGCCTTGACTCAGAACTAGCACAGTATCACTTTCACCATGTATGACTGATCACAGGACCAGCAAGTCACAGGACCAACCCAGATTCCAGGGGGTTGGCAATCACCTTGAACTTTTAATGAGAAGAGAAGCATATATATACAGAGGAGGGAGCCATTTTTTTCCATCTTTTTTTTGAGACAGTCCACCACTTCATGTGGTATCTACTTGTGATATGAAGTCATTCGTAGAAAGACAAAAGTTATTCAACTATGTATGTTGAAGTCAGGGAGACAAAAAAAAAATCTTGGATAATGAATGAACTTTCCCTCCCAATAAAAGTTGTTGAATAAAGTAGCCCCAAATTTTCTTTTCTCAAGGTTGAGGTAAATCTTACCTGTTGAGCCACTATATGACCTAGTAGCTGAAGTCCCAGGTTAATTTGGTATTGGTATTTTAGTAATTTTTCTATCTTCTCATTTCTTGAAAGTGACTATTTTAGAAGAAAGTAGCTTTTGGCTAAGATGCAAAAGCAAAAAACAAAATCACTTTATCTTATTTAGTTAAATTGCTAGGTACAAAGAATGTTTCTTCAAGCTTATCAGTTAAAATATTGAGTTCAATCTATATTGATTCATCTTTCCTATCCAAAAATTACACATAGAACAGCTCATCAACAATGTGGTATGATAAACCAATATCACTCATGTCTTAGATGAAATGCTTACCAAACAAGTCCTAATTGTGAAATGTTCTTAATAAAAACATTTAGAATCTCAGGATTAATCTACTTTTAAAATAAAATTCATTAAAACATAAAACTTGTGATGTCTGTTATTCTCTACTATTGTAAATTGGTTAAGAATTATTTCTTCTTTTTTTTCCCCACAAGAAGTATAAAATGGTTGAATCATTTATAGCAGCAAATTCTAAAGACAAACTATCTGAAGTGAGAAGTGAGAAAATTCCTGTGTCTCCAACTGGCAAAACACACTCGTACAACAGGGCAGGAAACATTAGAAGCTGGAAAATTTCAAACAGATTCATTTGAAGGCAGAGGTGATTTATGGTGGATGTCTTGTTTGATTCCACCTCTGCTCACCTTCCCACAATAGAATTCTACTACTATTCATCTGAGTAACAGTGGAATTTAAAATTATTGTGCAGAATAAGTGCTTAGAAGACATAAAACATATTTAAACCTTTAGAAATGAAGATCAACCTGATCTAGCCCTTAAGTTCAATGTGTGTGTGTGTGTGGGGGGGGGGAGATGTGTGCATAGGATATGTATGCATGTTTGTGTGGTGTGTGCATATAAAATATATACATAAGTAAAATACCCATAGTCATCAGGGGAAAATCCCTCTCTCATCAAAAGCTACATGCATTTCATAGGAGTTATTTGGCATTTGATCATAGGATTTTTTCAAATTCCAAGACAAATAACAAAGTGCACAATTAAAATTATCATCTTAGAATGTGAATTAATACAATTTCATTGAAATTAGGAAAAAAATGTCAATTTTAATAGGCATAATAGGGCTTTTCTCTTTCATGACTTTCATCTGTCCATGACTTAATTTTTAGTACCAGGAACGTTCTCGAATGAGGGTCTTAGGTCTACTTTCAAGTGGGGTTGGTCAGAGAGTGGCCTTCTTAGATCACAGGCCTTGCTTTGGAGAGAGGAACTCTAATTTCTCTTACCTGCTGTGGCCAATGAGAATTTGAATTTCTACGAGTTTCTACAACTTTCTTCTGGAAAAAATGAAGGAGGAGAAAATAGAGTAGGAGATATTCAGAGGGAATTTCTTGCTTCTCAGGCTCTTCAGGCTCTTTCAGTTCAAAGTGCCTAGCATGTAAAAGTGCCTGTCTGGGGTATGTGTTCTGAGCCCCAACTTGTACACAGCACTACCACCTAGGTTTGGTAACCTCCCAACCTACCCAACTCTATCACAGTTTCCTCCCCTTCCCAACTCTTTCCATATTATCCCCTCCCCCAAATCCTTTCCCACAGAGGGCAAGTCTTTGTTTTGATGCTCTTGTATAGTCTCTTTATGAGACAAGCACATGTTTGCAACAACGTGGCATATGTGATGAGTTCCAATACAAAGCAAGCTTGACATTAGAGACTCCTGTAAAATTGAAAAATAAGCTTCTATTGGTGGTCCTTTGCCCACCCTTCCTTTTTTGTCTGTAGATAGATACTTTGTAAAGCTCCAACCTCTTTTTTTCCTTCTTTCTCTGACTTTTGACACTGTGTTTTCTCTGTTGAAGATCCAACAAATCTCTTTCTGCACCAAAAATGCTTATTAGTCCCCTCATTTCTGCAATTGATATCATTTAAGAAGAAAGTAATTTGAATTCATTCACATTAAAGAATGACTGACTGATAGGCTCAACTACTCCTATAATTATTTTTATTTTAAAACAAGAAGATTATTAACCTAAATTGCACTCATTAGAGAAGCAGCTGGCAAATAGGACAAAGTTTCCATCTAAGAATTGCCTGTAGGAAACTGACCCTGTCACCATTCCTAACCAGGACTCCCTTTTATCATCTTTGGAAAAAAAGAAAACAGTTTGAATTTAAAAAGTGTCATAACACCTAATTTTTTTTTTTCAATATAGATTTTTCACATAGGAGGATAGCTTTGAATCAGGAGACTTTCTTAATACACCTCATCTAGAAGACATGCAAAGCATCTGATAACCTTTCTACACATTTTCTTAGTTTTGACCAAAAAGATAACAATATAAAAATGAAAAATAACAGTATTAATTAATAAATTCGTATACCAAGTACCAAGTTTTCTGCTTGAGAATTAACTTTCCCCAAATAGTTTTTAGTTCTTGCCATACTTTGGATAAAGAAAGATTTATATGGGGAATGATATTTGATCATTATAGTCATTTATTTTGAAAGGAAAAACTAGCACAGTCAGAACTATTTGACAGGCATGGAAGACCAGCAGCAGCAGAACAGCCCTTTGCATGAAGCTTATACCTGCATGTAGAAGGTGTAAGTCCTTATAGAAAATTTGGAACTTTCACCTTAACCTATGCTTTTGCATGATATCTGAGTTGCTACTGCATCCTATGTAAACAAGAACAGTAATTAAGGCTAGTATGCTTCCTTCAAGAAAAGTCAGCTTTAGTTTAAAAAGGCAAAAATTATTTTCTCAATTTTAACTGACTACTTTGACCATCCATCTATAGTATGTGATGAAAGGTTATCAAATGAGGAAAGACTACAGTAACTTCTAGTTATGGCTCATGAAATTGCTATAACACTTAGTTTTAAATGCAATTCAAAGTGAAAAGCTATCAACAAAAAGGCTTGTGACATGAAAAGTTATTTTAGAGTAGTATAATACTATTAGGGCAATGCTAGAATTTCAGTGTGAGATTTCAAGACTCTCTACAGAGCAGGAAACGACTTGTATTAGAGGAATCTTGAACATAATTGAAATCAGGAAGTATGGATAATCGGGCATCCAGTGTTTTTACAATGTATCATTTCTCCCTCAGGATTCTCACTCCTAAATGTCTGGGAGAAGTTTTAAAATATTATTTACATCATGAAAGGTAGCTTAGGGGCATATGAAATTCAAATTTAATCTGAAACCCATGAATGGCAAAATCTCAGTATTGTGTCTACAATTTTTTACAGAATTGTTCATAAGTTTGAGACCACATATAATTCTTGCCTGAAATAAAACAGCTGGACCTTAACTTACAAAGGTTTCCAGTATGGGTTCAGATTCCTTAATCTTTGGACATATCCCATGGCATAACTTCATGCAATATATTCAAATACTAGGTTTTCAAGAAATTTCCTAAAATGTTATTTGCATGAAGAAAACATTAACACAGCCAAATTCTCAATCCAATTCTCATTACAGTAAATATCCTGATCCAATTCTTTGTTAATCAAGATTAAAGATTATCCATTCATTTCAACATGTAAAATTGGAAGATATGTATGTTTGATGACAGATACTTGATATCTACATGGGAATATAAATGGAAAAATAAAACAAAACAGAAAAACAGAACCATTCTATTTTTGTATAAAAGTGATTTTTTTTTTTTTTTTTTTGGTTTGGACCTATAGCTTTCTTGGTGAAAGGCATCCCCCATCATGTTACATCATATTGAAAATGAAATCATGTGGGTTCAAATGAAAGTCCTCTCTTAAGCAAACAGGATAGTTACATCTTGGATTTCCAGTGAATTCATCATTTGGGGTGAGCACATGAGTAGGCACTGCCTTTTGGTTGAAGATAAGGTCTATTGCAATTTGCTCCCAGGGACACTCATCTGCATGCTGCCCAAACTCCCATGTGACTTTTCTCCTGGGCTTCAGCATGCCTTCCTCCATTCTGCTAGCTGTTAAGACTCTGAACTTACACAGCAGAGCTTGTGCAGAGGAACTTCAGTCTTCTCTTCCTCACTCAACATGATCTGACTATTTTTTAGGACTTCAATTCACTATAACTGTAGGCAGTAATATAACATTGGGAGGAAGTAATAACTACCTACTTACAAAATTGTAAGCAACTCCTATGTTAAGTTCAAAATAGAGGCACAGCTATTGGGCCATTAACTTAATCCTATTGTTGGTACAGTGAAAACTCTGCCCTCTCTCTCCCTTCCTGCAGGTAGATGTGCTAACATTTTGGACTTCCTTTGTTACCTGTCAAGTCACAGAGTGTCTTTTGTTTAAAGAGAAGAATTCCATAGCAACTTTCATCTCTGTGCTACTAATTACCTTGAAGACATGTAAGCTTTACTGTTAGATGCGAGACCAGTTTATAGTAGCCCATCCTTTCAAAATTCTACAAAGCACGTTCAATATTTCTTATTTGATCTTCAAAGCAACTCTATTTCTATCACCGCTTCATATGTGAAAAGTGGAATAAGTGAAGAAATAAGACTTGCTTATAGTTACAAAGTTAGAAAGTGTCAGTCAGTAGGAGAGCACAGTCCTTAGTAAAAAGCTTGCTTTTTTTTTGGGGGGGGGGGTAGCATGTGACACTGCCCAGAGGTATTCAATACTTGATATTCAGGAGATTTTAAATTCATCTGACCCTACACCCCCTAGTTCATAATTTTAGACACATCTTCCTTAGTGCTCTTTAAGGGAGAATTTGCTTGTCAACACACAGTGGTTTCTGGCTTTCCTTCCCAAAGGCTTCTGAACACAATTATAGCTTAGTGACTCAAGAGTTTCCTAGAGCGGGAATTCCTTTCTGAAATGAGTTACACAGGCTGCATGAAATTAAATGAAATAGGAGATAACCATTCTTCATAGTCTTGTTCAGATTTAGATCTGCAAGTACCTCCTGAGTGACTACTATATGCCAGGCACTAGGTTATGTGTTTAGATTTGATTGTTATAGACAATACTTGATGCCATATTAACTCAGACTGGCCTCAAACTCCTTCCTGACCTATTCTTAAATTTTTGCTGTCTTCTTCAAAAGCAAATTTCCTGAAAGCTCAGGCATATTGATGCTGAATGCTTTATGAATCCAATAAATACAGTTCAGAAGTTTTGATGTCAATCTTTTTCTTCTTCTCTTATCTGGCAGGTTGCAGGGATCATGAGCCCAGTGACATGGGGGTCGAGAAGCACATTTCCTGTCTGCACCTGCATGGCTGAGGATGCAGTCTGCAGGCCAAAGAGAAATTGGCTTGCATTTTACAGGAATGCAGATACAGAAACTCACACTGGGAAAATCATCTTTTGACTTGCTTCTCTTGAAAATCTTGGTCAAATATGAGTACATGTTTATATGTTTAAAAAAAATACATTATCTAAATAGTATCTGTAGAGATTGTGATAAGTTTTGTGTTTACAAAAGAAAATTCTAGTAGTTCATAGACCAAATTGAAAAGAATAGAAACAAAGGATGTTTTAAAGATCTAAACAAAAGAGTGAGTCAGTGAAAAAAAATCTAAACATCTACAAAACTCAATAGAGATTTTAGATGTTAATAAAAGGTTAAATAAAGGGTGAGGTATGAAGGTTACTAATTGAAAGATGTAATGGGAAATGACATTAGTATGCATAACAAATGTGAAGATAAGTCAGTTCAGAAAGAGCATCCACTTAAAGATTGTTTGTGGTACTTGGAAACATCTACATTGGGGGTTGGTTGGAGAACAAGGGGACTCAAGAAAGGTCAAGGATGACAAAAGGAGTGCTAAGAATGTCTACAGGAAAAGGTAGGTCATGGGCATACAGAGTGATAAGAGAAGGTTATGGGCTGGAGACAGAAATCTGAAAAACATAACTCAAGAAGAAAGAGGGGCTGGGGACGTGGCTCAGTGGTAGAGTGTACGCTTAGCAAGCACAAGGGCCTGGGTTTGATCCCCAGCTCCATGAGAGAAGGTCAGAAAGGAGCAGAGAAGGAAGAGCTAAGGAAATGATCTAAGGAAGCATTCTGAAAAGTTGGAGGAAGGGAAGGGAAGGTAGAAAGCCGAGTGTACTTTGTTTTTGTTTTTTTCTTTAACGTCAAAAGCTGCCAAATTCAATTAAAAAAACAAAATCACTAGAAAACAGGTGTCAGATTTATTTACAAAGGTTTTCCAAGGAAACTTGAAGACAGTAGTTTGTCTAGAAGGATGAAAACAAAAGACAGATTGCAGGGCAGTGGGATTGGGAGGGAAATGGAAGTCAAGGAAGTAGAGACAGCTTGAAGGAAACTAATATTTCATTAAATGAACCCAAATGGCAGCAAAGAGACGAATATTCATTGCTGTGAAATAGAACATAAGTTTATTTGAAGAATAATGTTAAAGCATAAAAATCATTGCACTCATTATAGCATTCTGATTCTTTTACAGCTTTATGTTTTCTATAAATAGTATGGAATCAGCAAAGGCTAGACTTTAAAAGGGAATTTCCACTGTGCCAGAAAAAGAAATTGACTCCTAGTATAGATATTTAGACGGCCAGTTCTGAAGATCAAACTTAAAGTCATTTAATAGAGGCAGAAAATTATACTTAAAACTACAATCATTACAAATATTATTTCCATAGTTTTTGGAAAAGTAGAAAATATCAGAATCCTGACACTGTGACATAAAAGAAGGTAGGTATTTTAAATACTTTAATATTGTTTTGATATACTATTTAAATTTTAACAAATCTAATAGAAAGAGCCCCTGAACTTATGTGAGTAGCTTATGAAGCATTTCTATTTCTTGCTTTAAATTTATCAATGTAAAATGTTGCGGTTAATACATCAAATATTACTTGAGATGAAATAAAACTCCCTTGCTCTCTTACAACAAATTGTCCTTATTTTAGCAAAACAAGTTTATAGAGTATTTTATAAATCTACACATAAAGTACATAAAATTGCTAAATTTTGTAGTTTTCCAACTAAACTTTCTGCTATTATTGTTCCAAGATAATAAAAGTCTCTTATTATACATAAGTTCCCAAGCTACTGGAAACTCATCCCATAGTTCTTTGGGGCCTCATGACTTCATTTCCTTGATTGAATAAGGGAAATCATTTTAAAAATTGCCAGTTCTTCCCTCTTTATAAGATAAAACAGTAGTGTGCCTATGATCTAGTTTTAGAATTTTTAATGTATATTTTGCATTATGTAAAGTGCATAAATCTTAACTGGAGAATTTTAACTGAATGCATTCTCTCATCTAAGTATCATTCAAAATATAAAAAACTTCCATCATTCCTCAAGTTTCCTTACATACTTCTCTATCCATGTTGTTGTATAAACCAATGGTTCCTTCCTTTTCTTTGTTAAGTAGTATTACCTCGTGTGAATATTTTTTATCATCTATTAGTGGGAATTTCAGATGTTTCTAGTTTAGGACTAGAATGGAAAGAGCTGCTATGAATATTTTTGTCAATATTTTTATTTAAACATATTTACCTATATCTCAAGTCAGTATCTACAGTGCTTAAAAATATGTTTGACTCTACTATAGAGAGAACATAATTTCCAAAGTGGTTGCTCCATTTTCCATTCTTACCAATGAAAACCAGGTTTTTGAGATGATAATAACATCCTGAGGGATGGAAAAGCAACTACATAGGAGTAAATATGGTCTTAAATGGAGCAATGATACTTCCTTTGAAATGTGATGGACAGTGAGATACTAAAAGTGAATAATGGGATCAGTCTGTCCAGTGTTAGCACCATGGGGATACACTTCTCTCCAGAGAATGTTTAAACAATAAGAAAATGGACTGCAGTCAAATCTATTTTTTTATTATTTTAAAATTATAGTATACTGAGGGAGAAGAAATGGTGGAATAGAGGAAAGCTGCATTCCAAGTCACACAATGACTCAGGATCAAAGCAGCAGGTGGATAGCTTTTCAGATGTGTGAAAAAGGGATACCCCTCAAATTCAGTATTGGACATTCAAAGTAGCAAAGGGACTCAGAACACAATGAACAAATACATTGGAGCCTACCTGGCTACTGAGCTGATCTACATAAGCGGTGATGGTGGTATTGATTCATCAAAGAGAGAGGGAGAACACAGATATGGTACAGAAAACCCTGAGACCAGAAAAGCTGACTAAACTTGGCTGCTCCAGAGGAGGCACTGTACACTGGGGCTTGAAAAGCACAATCAGTATCTCAATCTCTCTGGCCCAGAGAGTTGAAGCAGGAGCCATCGTGGGGCAATCTGAAATCTTGGCATCTGCCCATCTCCCTATGATAGCTGGGAGATCAGAGCAAACTCTTGTCACAATATCCTGGCAGACGCCAATCTTGTGGCCTAAGGTGTGCCTGATTGAATATGAGTGAAACAGAGCACAGTAGACAATATCCAGGGTAATTAAAGTCAAAAGGGCAAAGGGGAGTCTGATTTGCTTCTCCTTTTAGTCTGGCAGCTCATATGACCAGCTGAAGCAAGTCAGGAGTCAGAGAGCAGCAGTAAATATACTTGGGGACTAATCCTGAAAAAGCTGTACTCTTGGCAGCAGTGAATAAAATATGCCCTTCTCCATCCCTTGGATTTCTTAGGAGGTACCTAAGAACAAGACTACTGCCAAGCCCTTGGGGCAAGTTGATCTAATCTTTCCAGAATAGACACCAACCAACAAAGTCCCTGAGGCCACTTTAGACCTCAGCATTACCTGTTGGAACTTGCCTCAAAGAACACTGCAGAAAAACTGTACCATGGGAGTGCACCGATATGGTCCAACTGGACAAAATGCCAACTGATAGTACTTCCTAACCCATCCCACTTTAAACTGGTGAGAAGGGAAGCTGAGTCTTATATCAACCAGGGTCAATCCTAGTCTGCTCCCACTGGCAGCTCAGAGAGTAACACAAAAATAGGAAGGGGTTAATAATCCCCATTGCATGCTCTTTCTATCAGTACATAATTCAAGAAGAACTAGAAAGAAAGACTATTGGACATAAACAGTGATAGCCCAATCGGGCCCAGTATCTTGATCACCTCAGTGGAGGGGTGCTCCCTTCTTTATTGACTTCTTTTTCTTTTCCTGAGAGAGAGAGAGAGAGAGAGAGAGAGAGAGAGAGAGAGAGAGAGGGAGAGAGGGGGAGAGAGAGAGAGAGAGTGTAAGTATAAATTCTTGCTGTGATGATTAGTTCAGGGACATATATACATATTCGTTTCTTTTTCTCCTATTTTTATCATTTTTTAATGTTGCTATTTGTTCTTTGCTTTGTATTTTGAGGGTTTGAGTTTGGGTTTGTATATTTTGGTTTCATTTTGTATCATTTTTTTTAAATTTATTTATTTATTTATTTATTTTAATTTTTTATTGATTATTTAAAGCATTACATAGCTCATGATATATCATCTTTCATACATTAGACTCAAATTGTGTTTTGAACTCCCATTTTCACCCCAAATATAGATTGCAGAATCACATCTGTTACATATTCACATTTTTACATAATGCCATATTAGTGTCTGTTGTATTCTGCTACCTTTCCTAACCCCTACTATCCCCCCTCCCCTCCCCTCCCCTCCCATCTTCCCTCTCTATCTCCCCTGCTGTTGTTCAATTCTCTCCCTTTTTTTCCCCTCCCCCTTGCCCCTCATAGCCTGTTATAATTTTATGTATCCTTGAAGGTCTCCTACCATTTCCATATGCTTTCCCTTCTCTCTCCCTTTCTCTGCCCCCATTCGTCTTTGTTTACTGTTAGTCTTTCCCTCATGCTCTTCCTTCCTATTCTGTTCTTAGTTGCTCTCTTTATATCAAAGAAGACATTTGGCATTTGTTTTTTAGGGCTTGGCTAGCTTCACTTAGCATAATCTGCTCTAATGCCATCCATTTCCCTGAAAATTCTATGATTTTGTCATTTCTTAGTGCTGCATAATACTCCATTGTGTATAGATGCCACATTTTTTTAATCCATTCATCTATTGAAGGGCATCTAGGTTGGTTCCATAGTCTAGCTATTGTGAATTGTGCCGCTATAATCATTGATGTGGCAGTATCCCTATAGTACGCTCTTTTAAGGTCCTCAAGGAATAGTCCGAGAAGTGCAATAGCTGGGTCAAATGGTGGTTCCATTCCCAGCTTTCCAAGAAATTTCCATACTGCTTTCCAAATTGGCCTCACCATTTTGCAGCCCCACCAGCAGTGTACAAGTGTACCTTTTTCCCCACATCCCCGCCAACACTTGTTGTTGTTTGACTTCATAATGGCTGCCAATCTTACTGGAGTGAGATGGTATCTTAGGGTGGTTTTGATTTGCATTTCTCTGATTGCTAGAGATGGTGAGCATTTTTTCATGAACTTGTTGATTGATTGTATGTCCTCCTCTGAGAAGTGTCTGTTGAGGTCCTTGGCCCATTTGTTAATTGGGTTATTTGTTATCTTATTGTCTAATTTTTTGAGTTCTTTGTATACTCTGGATATTAGGGCTCTATCGGAGGTGTGGGGGGTAAAGATTTGTTCCCAGGATGTAGGCTCTCTATTTACCTCTTTTATTGTTTCTCTTGCTGAGAAAAAACTTTTTAGTTTAAGTAAGTCCCATTTGTTTATTCTGGTTGTTAACTCTTGGGCTATGGGTGTCCTATTAAGGAATTTGGAGCCCGACCCCACAATTTGTAGATCGTAGCCAACTTTTTCTTCTATCAGACGCAGTGTCTCTGATTTGATATCTAGCTCCCTGATCCATTTTGAGTTAATTTTTGTGGATGGCGAGAGAAAGGGATTCAATTTCATTTTGTTGCATATGGATTTCCAATTTTCCCAGCACCATTTGTTGAAGATGCTATCCTTCCTCCATTGCATGCTTTTAGCCCCTTTATCAAATATAAGATAGTTGTAACTTTGTGGATTAGTCTCTGTGTCTTCTATTCTGTACCATTGGTCCACCCGCCTGTTTTGGTACCAGTACCATGCTGTTTTTGTTACTATTGCTTTGTAGTACAGTTTGACCTCTGGTATCGCTATACCTCCAGATTCACACTTCCTGCTTAGAATTGCTTTTGCTATTCTGGGTCTTTTGTTTTTCCATATGAATTTCATGATTGCTTTGTCTATTTCTACAAGAAATGCCGTTGGTATTTTGATTGGCATCGCATTAAACCTATAGAGAACTTTGGGTAATATCGCCATTTTGATGATGTTAGTTCTGCCTATCCATGAACAGGGTACATTTTTCCATCTTCTGAGATCTTCTTCTATCTCTCTCTTTAGGGTTCTGTAGTTTTCATTGTATAAATCTTTCACCTCTTTTGTTAGGTTGATACCCAAGTATCTTATTTTCTTTGAGGATATTGTGAATGGAGTGGTTTTCCTTATTTCCATTTCAGAAGTTTTGTT
Organism: Spermophilus citellus; assembly: GCF_964194105.1. Taxonomy (NCBI): domain Eukaryota; kingdom Metazoa; phylum Chordata; class Mammalia; order Rodentia; family Sciuridae; genus Spermophilus; species Spermophilus citellus. Next base: position 135,539,126 of record NC_138188.1, on the reverse strand, counting down.
GCTGATATATAGGAATGCCTTTGATTTATGCGTGTTGATTTTATAACCTGCCACTTTGCTGAATTCATTTATTAACTCTAGCAGCTTCTTTGTAGACTCTTTTGGGTCTGTTAAGTATATTATCATGTCATCCGCAAATAGCGATAGTTTAATTTCTTCTTTTCCTATTTTTATGCCTTTAATTTCTTTTGTCTGTCTAATTGCTCTGGCTAGTACTTCGAGAACTAAATTGAATAGAAGTGGCGATAGAGGGCATCCCTGTCTTGTTCCAGATTTTAGAGGGAATGCCTTCAATTTTTCTCCATTCAGAATGATGCTAGCCTGAGGCTTAGCATAGATAGCTTTTACAATGTTGAGGTAAGTTCCTGTTATCCCTAGTTTTTCTAGTGTTTTGAACATAAAGGGATGCTGTACTTTGTCAAATGCTTTTTCTGCATCCATCGAGATGATCATGTGGTTTCTGATATGTTTTTGTATTCGATTCACCAGAATTTTATTGAGAATTTTTGCATCCAAGTTCATTAGAGATATTGGTCTGTAGTTTTCTTTCTTTGAAGTATCTTTGTCTGGTTTTGGGATCAAAGTGATGTTGGCCTCATAGAATGAATTTGGAAGAGCTCCTTCTTTTTCTATTTCTTGAAATAGCTTGAAAAGTATTGGTATTAATTCTTCTTTGAAGGTTTTGTAGAACTCCACTGTATACCCATCTGGTCCAGGGCTTTTCTTAGTTGGTAGTCTTTTGATGGCTTCTTCTATTTCTTCTTTTGTTATTGGTCTGTTTAAATTGTGTGTGTCTTCCTGTCTCAATCTGGGCAATTCATATGCCTTAAGAAATTTATCGATATCTTCGTTATCTTCTATTTTATTGGAATATAGGGTTTCAAAATACTTTCTAATTATCTTCTGTATTTCTGTAGTGTCTGTTGTGATATTGCCTTTTTCATCCCGTATGTTAGTAATTTGAGTTCTCTCTCTTCTTCTTTTCGTTAGCGTGGCTAAGGGCTTGTCTATCTTATTTATTTTTTCAAAGAACCAACTTTTAGTTTTATCTATTTTTTCAATGGTTTCTTTTGTTTCAATTTCATTGATTTCTGCTCTAATTTTAATTATTTCTTGTCTTCTACTACATTTGCTGTTGTTTTGCTCTTCCTTTTCTAGATTTTTGAGGTGTTGTGTGAGTTCATTTATTTGTTGGTTTTTTCTTTTTTTGAGGTAAGAACTCCAAGAAATGAATTTCCCTCTTAAAACTGCTTTCATTGTGTCCCATAAATTCCGGTATGTTGTGTCTGTGTTATCATTTGACTCTAAGAATTTTTTCATCTCCTCCTTTATGTCTTCTATAACCCATTGATCATTCAATAACATATTGTTCATTTTCCATGTGATGTAGGATTTTTCCTTCCTTCTTTTATCATTGATTTCCAATTTCATTCCATTATGGTCAGATATGGTGCATGGTATTATCTCCACGCCTTTATATTTACTAAGAGTTGTCTTATGGCATAATATATGGTCTATCTTTGAGTAGGATCCATGTGCTGCTGAGAAGAACGTGTATCCACTTGATGATGGTTGATATATTCTATATATGTCGGTTAAGTCTAGATTATTGATTGTGCTGTTGAGTTTTATAGTTTCTTTATTCAGTTTTTGTCTAGAGGATCTGTCTAATGGCGAGAGCGGTGTGTTGAAGTCACCCATAATTATTGTGTTGTGGTCTATTTGACTCTTGAACTTGAGGAGAGTTTGTTTTATGAACGTTGCAGCTCCATTGTTGGGTGCATACAAATTGATGATTGTTATGTCTTGTTGGTGGATGGTTCCTTTTAACAGTATATAGTGACCTTCTTTGTCCTTCTTGATTAACTTAGGTTTGAAGTTGATTTTATTCGATATGAGTATGGCCACTCCTGCTTGCTTCCGAGGGCCATGTGAGTGGTATGATTTTTCCCAACCTTTTACCTTCAGCCTGTGTATGTCTTTTCCTATCATATGAGTCTCCTGAAGGCAGCATATTGTTGGATTTGTTTTTTTGATCCAGTTTACTAGCCTATGTCTCTTGATTGGTGAGTTTAGGCCATTAACATTTAAGGTTACAATTGAGATATGATTTGTATTTCCAGTCATGCTTCTTTATTTATTTATTTTAGTTTGGTTAGTTTTGCTTTTTGGTTATTTTCCTCCCCCTTTACTGAGATACTTCCTGCTGTTAGTTTTGGGCACTATTTTTCACATCCTCTTCTTGTAGTGTTTTGTTCAAAATGCTTTGCAGAGCTGGTTTTCTTGTTGCAAATTCTTTTAGCTTTTGTTTATCGTGAAAGATTTTAATTTCATTGTCAAATTTGAAGCTCAATTTTGCTGGATATAGTATTCTTGGTTGGAATCCATTATTTTTCAGCGTTTGAAATACGTTATTCCAGGATCTTCTCGCTTTCAAAGTTTGTGATGAGAAATCTGTCGTTAACCTAATTGGTTTACCCCTGAAAGTAATCTGCCTCTTTTCTCTCGTAGCTTTTAATATTCTCTCCTTGTTCTGTACGTTGGCTATCTTCATAATTATATGTCTTGGGGTTGGTCTATTATGGTTTTGAATGTTTGGGGTCCTGTAGGCTTCCAGGATTTGGCAATCCATTCCATCTTTCATCTCTGGGAAGTTTTCTAGAATTATTTCATTTAATATGCTGTCCATTCCTTTGGTTTGAATCTCTGTGCCTTCTTCTATCCCTATGACTCTCAGATTTGGTTTTTTTATGACATCCCATATCTCTTGAATAGATTGCTCGTGGGAATTAAGCATCTTTTCTGTGTTGACTATATTCTTTTCAAGTTGATAAACCTTGTCTTCATTATCTGATGTTCTGACTTCTACTTGATCAAGTCTATTTGTAATATTCTCGTTTGAGTTTTTAATTTGGTTTATAGTTTCCTGTAATTCTAGGATTATTGTTTGATTTTTTTTTTAATATCTCTATCTCCTGGTAGAGCTCGTTCTTTGCCATTTGAATTTGTTTGTTTAATTCATTTTCAAAATATATTTTTATTTCTTGGACTTGCTGTCTCATGTCTTCTCTAATATTCCTTTCCATTCGAGTTAGGTATGCCTTGAGTTCTTTCCCTATACCTGTTTCTGAAGTTTCTATGTCCTCCTGTAGAATTGAGTAGTCTTGCATTGTTTGTAATCCTTTTTTCCCTTGTTTTCTCATGTTGTCCACGTTACTTTCCAGCTCTTTTTGATTGTCGTGTTTCTGCTCTCCTCTATAGATTTGTTTTGTTTCTGTATTACTCTGATGTCTCTCCTTTGTGTTGTTGAAGTATGACTGCTAACGTGGATTCCGCTGGGAAGGAATTCCGACGTTCGAGCTCCAGTGACGACACTACTCTGCTATGACGGGCCCCAGTCTCCTTGCCGGGGTGCCCTAATGGGGGGGTGTGACTGGACTGTCTCTGTGTGGTTTCAGCTCCCGGTCGTGGCAAGCGGGTAGACTCCAGCCGCCCAGTATCACAGGCCGCGGGCAGGTGATCCGTCACCAACGGGAGGGCGTTCTCCTACCGCCCAGTTACGCGGGCAGTGGGTGAACTGTCGCCGGTGGGCCTGCAGTTTACAGCTGCCCAGTCGCGAGGGCCTTGCCTCTACGCTCCTGGTTTCTCCTGCTAGCCTTGGTTTCTCCTGCTAGACCAGATTTCCCCTCAGTGATGATTCTCGGCAGTTCAAACTGTACTCTGTGCCTGTTTTGTTGTTGCAATCTGTCGGACAGTGGCGGTGGATACTTCAGCTGTCCAAGATGGTGGCCGCTGGTTACCTTAGTGGAGTGTCCCTTGTGGGGGGTGGGGCTGTACCGCTTCCGTCCCCGTCAGCAATCCCGAACTCAGCCCGGGGGTCAGTGCGGGCTTGGGCTTGGCTGGTGGGATACCACCGTGTCGCAGCCACTTAATTCCCTGCTGACTAGTTAACCCCTTCTCTGGGGCGCCACGCCTTCTGTAGCCTCGGGGCAGGCCGCGCGAATCAGACAGCCTGGATCTCCGGGGTCACACCGTTGGCTTTTGGGATCCCCGGCACTCTATGGTTTTGATTTTTTCTGCTTGCCCCTCCCCAGCGCTGGCTAGACAGGTTTTGTTTTGGCCGCTGATGGGAGGGGGGGGTTGGGGGTCAGGTGCCTCTAGCTCTCCTTTAGTCTTTATGCAGGCTCACTCTGATAGTCCCTCCCCCTGAAAGTCTAGGAGAGATTTTAAGCGAAATCCCCCTATGTATGGGGGCTGAGCTGGGTGACACACACCTGTTTGTTGTTGCAATCTGTCGGAGAGTGGGGGTGGATACTTCAGCTGTCCAAGATGGTGGCCGCTGGTTACCTTAGTGGAGTGTCCCTTGTGGGGGGAGGGGCTGTACCGCTTCCGTCCCCGTCAGCAATCCCGAACTCAGCCCGGGGGTCAGTGCGGGCTTGGGCTTGGCTGGTGGGATACCACCGTGTCGCATCCACTTAATTCCCTGCTGACTAGTTAACCCCTTCTCTGGGGCGCCACGCCTTCTGTAGCCTCGGGGCAGGCCGGGCGAATCAGACAGCCTGGATCTCCGGGGTCACACCGTTGGCTTTTGGGATCCCCGGCACTCTATGGTTTTGATTTTTTCTGCTTGCCCCTCCCCAGCGCTGGCTAGACAGGTTTTGTTTTGGCCGCTGATGGGAGGGGGGGGTTGGGGGTCAGGTGCCTCTAGCTCTCCTTTAGTCTTTATGCAGGCTCACTCTGATAGTCCCTCCCCCTGAAAGTCTAGGAGAGATTTTAAGCGAAATCCCCCTATGTATGGGGGCTGAGCTGGGTGACACACACCTGTTTGTTGTTGCAATCTGTCGGAGAGTGGGGGTGGATACTTCAGCTGTCCAAGATGGAGGCCGCTGGTTACCTTAGTGGAGTGTCCCTTGTGGGGGGTGGGGCTGTACCGCTTCCGTCCCCGCCAACAATCTCGAACTCAGCCCGGGGGTCAGTGCGGGCTTGGGCTTGGCTGGTGGGATACCACCGTGTCGCAGCCACTTAATTCCCTGCTGACTAGTTAACCCCTTCTCTGGGGCGCCACGCCTTCTGTAGCCTCGGGGCAGGCCGCGCGAATCAGACAGCCTGGATCTCCGGGGTCACACCGTTGGCTTTTGGGATCCCCGGCACTCTATGGTTTTGATTTTTTCTGCTTGCCCCTCCCCAGCGCTGGCTAGACAGGTTTTGTTTTGGCCGCTGATGGGAGGGGGGGGTTGAGGGTCAGGTGCCTCTAGCTCTCCTTTAGTCTTTATGCAGGCTCACTCTGATAGTCTCTCCCCCTGAAAGTCTAGGAGAGATTTTAAGCGAAATCCCCCTATGTATGGGGGCTGAGCTGGGTGACACACACCTGTTTGTTGTTGCAATCTGTCGGCGAGTGGCGGTGGTTACTTCAGCTGTCCAAGATGGTGGCCGCTGGTTACCTTAGTGGAGTGTCCCTTGTGGGGGGCGGGGCTGTACCGCTTCCATCCCCGTCAGCAATCCCGAACTCAGCCCGGGGGTCAGTGCGGGCTTGGGCTTGGCTGGTGGGATACCACCGTGTCGCATCCACTTAATTCCCTGCTGACTAGTTAACCCCTTCTCTGGGGCGCCACGCCTTCTGTCTTGTATCATTTTTATCTGTTTATTTCCTTTGTTTCTCTTTCTTTCTTCTCCTCCTTCTCTATTCTATTGTTCTCCTCTCTGCCAATACATTGCTTCTTGTATTTTCTCCTCCTTGAATACAAACATCACCTACTACATCTCTTTTACATTCTCTGTTCACTTTTTGAAACTGTAAACTCTTTTGTAACTTCCTAACACATTTTATTTTCCACTAATTAACTGTGTTTGTACCATCTTTCAGAACTAATTGGCTTATATAACTCCTGCCCCCACTATTAATGCTTAGGCAATCATTACTGTTGTGCATGATAGAGTTGACACCTGCTGTTTGCTTTAAAGCCAGATATAGTGCATGGTTATTTTATTTTCTGCTGACAATTGCTGAACCCAAAATTCCTATTTTTTATGGCAATTAATGTTGAAGATGTCCTACTAGAAATTGGGCATTTACTTTAGTGCTGTGTATTATTTGCAATGGTTGTTACTATTATTTATTTTGCCCTATTCTGTGAGGTGATGTGAACACAAAATGTGTGATCTTAAATTATACTACAGCTAATTATACTACTACGTAGCTGTAGTATAATTTAGTGACAATACCATGCTATTTTACTATAAGACATATTGGCATCAAAACAGACATGAAGACCAATGGAACAGAATAGAAGGCCCAGAGATAAGTCCACATACCCACAGCCATCGGATATTTGACAGAGGTGCCAAAAATATATTTTGGAGAAGAGACAGCCTTTTTAACAAATGGTGCTGGGAAACCTGTATAGCTATCTATAGAAAATTAAAAGCAGATCTTTATCATTCACCCTTCACAAAATTCAAATTGAAATAAGTCAAAAACTTAGGAATATGACCAGAAATGTTACAACTTCTAGAAGAAAAGTTAGGATCAATACCCAATCATATAGATGCTGGCACCAACTAAATAAAACCAAGAGTCAGTAAATGTGATGCCATGGAACTAAAAAGCTCCTGCACAGCAAAGGAAACAAAGAGTCTACAAAATGGGTGAAAATCTTGGCCAGCTACTCCTCAGACAGGAGAGTACTATTCAAAATATACAAAGAACTCAAGAACATTTAACACCAAAATAAATAAATAAACAAAACCCACTCAATAAATGGTCAAAAGAAATACACAAACTTCTCAAAAAAGAAAACACAAATGGCCAACAAATACATGAAAAAATGAAAAAGGATCCAAGATGGTGGGCTAGAGGGAGGCAGCATTCCTTGCCACTCCATGACCTAGGATTCAAACTGTAGGAATACTGTTTCTCTACAAGTAATTAGAGGACCCCCAACATCTGTTCTTGTGCAAGAATCTCAGCTACTTTGTCTGCTCAGGATCCCTGGCTGCCTCTCCCATGCAGGACCCCTAGCATCTACCCATGTGCACGACCTCCAGTCACCACTCCCATGTGGACCCCCAACTACCAACGTGGGGTTCCCCCCATCACCTTCATCTTGGGACAATGAAACCACTGCCATAGTCCCCTAAATTCTGTATCCTGCACCTGGGGACAATGGACAGGTCCTGGAGATAGCCGCTAGCCACAACACTGAATGCCTCAGAGCTGCATCACTGAACACCCCACCCAACACCACCACCTGGCCTGACACAATCTGACACCCCATCTGTGAAAGGAGCCACATCCATTTTGGGACACCTTTGTTGCCAACTTTAGTTGGAGCAACTCCCAGGTTGGGACACTGGCTAGGGCCTAGAAGCAATATCAAGGTACCTATATCCCACAACTCCCCCTTCTTCCCTGCAGCCACTAACCCAGCACAGTGCTTGCAGCTACATGGCAGGTCTGTAGCTTGCAAAGCCTGGTCCTGAACTGCCCAATACAAAACAGCTCTCCATGGCAAGTGTACAGGCTCCAGAACGCAGCCCACAAGACCTCTAGAGAGACATTTCTGATTGGAAAGTAGAAAGGGAGAGGGTAAGTGAGATACAGTTTAGAGACTAAATTAGAGATCAGGAATTGTGAGGTCTACAGGGGATATAAGGAAATAAGACCAAATGCCCACCTCACAGTACTATGAGGAAAGTTCACTGCATGGAGTTCATTCCTTAAAAGAAGTAAAAGTCAACAAATAAATGACCTAACATTACATTTCAAAGCCCTAGAAAAAGAAGAACAAATCAACACCAAAATAGTAGAAGACAAGAAATAATTAAAATCAGAGCTGAAATCAATGAAATTGAGACAAAAGAAACAATTAAAATAATTGACCAAAGGATAAGTTGGTTCTTTGAAAAAATAAATAAAATTGATAAACCATTAGCCACACTAACAAATAGAAGGAGAGAGGAAACTCAAATTACTAAAATCCATGATGAAAAATGAAATATTACAATGGACACTAAGAAATACAGAAGATAATTAGAAACTATTTTGAAAATTTGTACTCCAATAAAATAGAAAATAGTGAAGACATTGACAAATTTCTAGAGCCACATGATTTACCCTAATTAAAACAGGATGATATACAAGTTAAGCAGATCAATTTTAACCAATGAAATATAAGATGTCATCAAAATCCTACCACCCAAGAAAATCCCAGGACCAGATGGATTCACAGTTGAGTTGTACAAGACCTTCAAAGAAGAAATAATACCAGTACTCCTGAAATTATTCCATAAAATAGAAAAAGAAGGAACACTTCCAAACTCATTCATTGGGTGAGGCCAATATCACCCTGATTCCAAAATCAGACAAAGACACATCAAGGATAGAAAACTTTAGACCAATGTCTGCCATAAACATAGATGTAAAAATTCAATAAAATTCTGGAAAATTTCATACAAAATATATTAAAAATATAGTGCACCACATCAAATGGGGTTCATCCCAGGGATGCAAGGTTAGTTCAACATATGGAAATCAATCAATGTAATTCACACATCAATAGACTTAAAGATAAGAATCATACGATCATCTCAATAGACTGCAGAAAAATCATTGGACAAAAGACAGCACCCTTCATGTTCAAAACAGCAGAAAATCTAGGCAAAATAGGAACATATCTCAACATTGTAAAACCTATCTATGCTAAGTCCAAGGCTAATATCATTCCAAATGGTGAAAAATTGAAAACATTCTCTCTAAAAACTGGAACAAGACAGGGATGTGCTCTTTCACCACTTCTATTTAACACCTGTATTTATTTGGCATTGGAAGATGAGTTCAGAGGTGAGCTCTGTGACGTGCAGTGTGTGGCTGTCTGCTGACCTCAGAGCCTGTGTGAAGTTCCTGAGTGCAGGAAGGCTGCTGCACATAGGGGATTATTTCCATTGCTACAGAGTTCCAAGATGGAGGTGACCAGGGGAGCCCCACGTTGGTAGGTGGGAGTCCACATGGGAGTGGTGGCCGGAGTTCCTGTGTGTGTGAAGTTTCTAAGTGTCCTGTGTGGCAGTGGAATTCAGGATTTCTGCTTGGGTGGGTGGTCAAAATTTCTGCACTGGTGCTGATGCCAATGGTCCTTCTCAGGCACCCGATAGACCTGCATGGGTGAGTAGTTGGGAGACCTACTCTGATGCTGAGGCCTAGAGCCCCGCACAGGCATGATGGTGTGATTCCTGCATGGGAGCAGGAATATAGCTCATGGAAAAGTAGTATTCTCACTACTTGAGTCCCAGGTCACAGAGCGACACAGAATGATGCCTCCCTCTGGCCTACCATCTTGGATCTACTTCCCTTCTGCTTGGAGAGGCAGAATTAATATTGTCAAAATGACCATACCACTAAAAGCATTATAGAGATTTAATGCAATTCCAATCAAAATTCCAATGACATTCCTCATAGAAATAGAAAAAGCAATCATAAAATTCATCTGGAAAAATAAGAGACCTAGAATAGCCAAAGCAATCCTTAGCAAGAAGAATGAAGCAGGGGGTACCACAATACCAGAACTTAAACTATACTACACAGCAATAGTAACAAAAATGGCATTGTATTGGCACCAAAATAGACTTGTAGACCAATGGTACAGAATAGAGGACATAGAGACAAACCCACGTAAACATAGTCATCTCATATTACACAAAGGCACCAAAAAACATATATTTAGAAAAGATAGCCTCTTCAACAGTTGGTGCTAGAAAAACTGGAAATTCATATGTAGCAAAATGAAATTAAGCTCCTTTCTCTCACCATGCACAAAACTCAACTCAAAGTAGATCAAAGATCTTGGAATTAGATCAGAGACCCTGTGACTAAGAAGAAAAAGTAAGCCCAAATATTCATCATGTCAGTTTTAGTCCTAACTTCCTTAACAAGACTCCATAGTGCAAGATATAAAATCAAAGATCAATAAATGGATTGTTTCAAAGTAAAAAGCTTCTTCTAGCAAAAGAAACAATCAAAATGGTGAAGACAGATCTTATATTTTGGAAGCAAATTTTGACCACATGCACATCAGATAGAACACTAATTATAGGGTATATAAAAAACTCAAAAAACTTAACACCAAAAATCTGAATAATTCAATCAATAAATTGACTAAGGAACTGAAAAGATACTTTTCAGAAGAAGATATATAATCAATCAACAATATATGAAAAATGTTCAACATTTCTAGCAATTAGAGAAATGCAAATTAGAATTACTGTAAGATTTCATCTCACTCCAGTCAGAATGGCATTTATTAAGGATACAAGCAACAATAAATGTGGGCTAGGATGTGGAGAAAAGGGTACCCTCTTAAATTGCCTGTGGGACTGCAAATTGGTGCAACCAATTCGAAAAGCAGTATGGAGCTTCCTCAGAAAACTTGCAATGGAACCACCATTTGACCCAGGTATCTCGCTTCTCTGTTTATACCCAAAGGACTTAAAAACAGCATGCTACAGTGACACAACCACATCAATGTTTATAGCAACATAATCCATAATAGCTAAATTATGTAAAACAACCTAGATGCCCTTCAATACATGAATGAATAAAGAAATTGTGGTATATATATACAATGCAAATATTACTCAGCATTGAAAGAGAATAAAATTGTTGCATTTTCAGTTAAATGAATGGAGTTGGAGAATATCATGCTAAGTAAGCCATCCCAAAACCAAAAGTGAAATATTTTCTCTGGTAAGTGGATGCTGATCCACAATGAGGGGTGGGGAGCATGGGAGGAATGGAAAAACTTTGGATAGGTAAATGGGGAGGGAGAGGGAGGGAACAAGCACGGGGGTACAAAATATGGTGGAATGAGGGCGATATCACTACCCTAGGTACATGTATGAAGACACAAATGGTGTGACTCTACTTTGCATACAACCAGAGAAATGAAAAATTGTGCTCCATATGTATACTATGAATTAAAATGCTGCTGTCATGTGTAATAATAAACAAATAAATAAATAAATAAATATTCAACATCTTTTAGCAATCTGGGAAATGTAAATCAGAACTATACTGGGATAGCATCTCACTGCAGTCAAAATGGCAACGATCAAGAATACAAACAATAATAAATACTGGCAAAGTTTTGGGGACAAAGGAACACTTATACATTGTTGAAAGGACTGCAGACTAAGTACAACCACTCTGGAAAACTATATGGAGTTTAGTGAATGAATCTGTGAATGAATCTATCATAAGACCCAGCTATCCCACTCCTTGGCATTTTCCCTGAAGATCTAAAATCTGCATACTATAGTGCTATAGCCACCTCAATGTTTATAGCAGCACAATTGTAATATCTAAATTATGAAATTAACCCATATGTCCATCAATAGATGAGTGGATTAAGAAATCGTGAGATACACACACACACACACACACACACACACACACACACACACACACAAAATGGAGTTCTATTCAGCCAAATAATGAAATTATTGTATTTGCCAGTAAATGAATGGATGGAAATGGAGAATACTGTGCTAAGTGAAATAAGCCAAACTTAGAAACTCAAAAATTGAATGCTTCCTCTCATTTGCAGAAGCTAGAGTAAAATAAAGGAAAGGAGAAGTGAAGAATGGGATAACATAAACATGAGGGAAAGATCACTAATATAGACAAAGGAGACCAAGAATGACAGAGATGGGTAAGGTGTGGTAATGCAGAATGAATTAGTTAAAAATTATGTTATGAATTGGAAGTTATTTTCCAGGCATGTATGACAAGTTCAAATACATCTTACTGTCATGTATAATTAAAAAGAACAAATTTTAAAAATCATATTATGGGCATATCATATATAAATATGTAACAGGAAAGTTCATGTTATGCATAGGCAGAAAGAACCAATAAAATATAAATTAATAGAGGAGCAAAAGGAAGTCTAGTAGAGGAAGGAGAATGGGAGAAGGGAGAGTGGACAGGAAGGAAAAGGGGGATAGATCATAAATTGAAATTGAATTGCATACATGTATGAGTTTGTTGGGATTAATTACTATATATAACTATAATGCTTTAAAAAAAATTATAATGTACTGCATTTCTAAACCATGCCTATGGCTATACTTATTCCTTTTCACCAGAGATGACTATTCATAAACCTCTAATGTTAGTATGTCTTTGAAGCAAATTAGTATCTTCTTGTAAGTTGTCACACATTTTAAAATATTTAATCTTTTTCTCTAAAATATTTCCCTAAACTCTTTTTCCTTAAAATACATATTTAGAGTACTACCTGCTTTCATAAAACTATGCATATGCTATATGAACATTTGTTATTACTGAAAAATTAAAATCCATTGATATTTAAGGCACATTCTTAAACATTTAAGATATGACCTGCAATTAATAGGTACAAATAGCCTATTACCTAGTTTTCATATTACACAGTATCTTTTCTATGGAATTGATGGATATTCTCAAAATATAGACATGTGAATTGCACTGCAGCATTTAGAATATCAACCTAATACCCTTAAGCAATGAAGCCTATCCCGGGAGCACTTACTAAGTATCATATCAGGAAACACACAGATGTACACCTTCTCTTTGGAAATTACCCCTCAGCCTGACCAAATAAAGCAAATGCAATGCCTACATGAAACTTCATCCATAGCACTACTATCCTGTTCACCGAGCCTGATGTTTGGCTGCCTTAATATTTTTACTTCAATCCTAGGATTCAGCGTTTCAATCTTCAGAGTTTCAAACATGGCTTCTTATAAGTGAAGCTTTTCTCTATGACAAGGCATATCCATAGAGTCGATTACTCTACTACATACATACATTTGTGAGTAGAAATTTGTGAATAGAAAGTAGGTACAAGAAATTTCTGCTTGAGTTTGGCTCTCAGATCTTTTTTTTTTTTTGAACCTCTAATTATAGGGTAAAAAAATTGCATAAAATACCTACTTGCTTTAAAAATGTATTTGTATATAGTTCTTGTTCATGTGTTCCAAAAATTTCCAGGCCTCAGCAATCCCACGCCTAGATATATATATATATATATATATATATATATATATATATATATATATATATATATATATATAAAATGTTACATATAAATACATATAAAGGGAAATATCTATCTATATATATAAATTATGTATATTATGTATAATAGTATAATACATATATTGACATATATCTCTCTCCAAGGGAAATGAAAACAGTGTGTTAAAGAGACATTTGCACTCTAGTGTTCACTGCAGCACTATTCGCAGTAGAAACAAAAAGTGGAAACACCCCAAGTGTCCATTAACCAAATGGATAAAGAAAATGTGATATATATATATATATATATATATAGAGAGAGAGAGAGAGAGAATGGAATACTACCTAGCCATAATAAGGAATGAAATACCACTTTTTGTGACAACATGGATGGAATTGGAGTTGATTACAGTACATGAAATAAGCAAGTTGCAAAAAGACAAATACCACTTATTTCACGCATAGTTAGATTATAAAATGATCTCACAGAAGTTGTGAGTAGAATGGCAATTACCAAACGACACAGAGAGTTAGTGTGGGGGGTGGAGGGGCATTAAGCACTGTATTTTAAGCCCCATTCAGATATTGGCAAGAAGTTCTGGTGAGCTACTATAAATTGGGTGAATACGGATAAAAATAAATACTATATATTTTGAAACTCAGAAGAAAAAATTTTCAAAATTTTCACCAAAAAGAATAAATATGTTTGACCTCATTTTAAACAATATGCAACATATACATGAATGTAAACATTACATTCATATCAGTTGGAATGAAATAGGGAGTCATCCAATTGTCTATCTTATCACATGGGGGCACTTTTCAGCCTCTGATATATTATAGTTTAAAAGGAATTAAACTTAAAATTAATAAGAGTACTCATGTTTGAAGTCTAAGTCACATATGATAAAACAACCAGAATGATGTCCAAATCTAGGCTAGTTTAAATAATTACAGAGACAATTATAAATACCACATTTGGTGCAAGCAAGGAATCAGTATTTAGTGTATATTAATAACTGGAAATCATAAATATCCATGAACAGGACAGACAGGGAAAGAAAACAGACTCAATAATCCATGTGGAATGACATGGGCAATGATAACTGAGAAGCAGAACTTTGATATCAAGAAAGCCTTTATAACAAAATACCTTCTTGCCTAGTCCAGTGCCCAGTACAAAGAAACTGCTTCTAAATGCTCTCAGGTGTAGAGCATTGCAATATACTTTAAAGAAACTGCTTATTCTGGAGTGTTAAGCTAGGTTGCAGGGGTAAGAGTAGATAAATGAGATCACCTGGGACCTATAGGCCAACAGATTTATCATGCCAGGAAGCAACTGATGATACCACAATTAATATGAAAAAATAGTTCCCTCAAATTCAATAAGAAATAAGATAAATTTGTTCAAGACTATTTTTTATTTTGATCATTATTTTATGATTTTGTTGGCATTTTTTCCTGAGAGGAAATAAAAATTAAAAATAAAATAAAATAAAAATAAATAAATAAAATAAATAAAATAAAATAAATAAATAAAATAAATAAAATAAATAAAAATAAAAATTAAAAGTACACTATAGAGATACCCAGTTTCTGGTCTAGCATGTATATAGCTTAGAAATTACTATTTTATCTAAAAACAGTATAAATCTGAAAAAAAATTAAAAATTAACAACTCTTCTTAGATCCATCAGAGATGTGAGGTCATAGGGCAAATCGCTGTTCCCATAGTTGGAGAAACAGGCAGGTACCCAAAATCACAAGGTACCTGAACAGACTTCTTCTGTAGGAAACTTCTGTAGGAATCAGGGGCTTGGTAAATCCTGAACTATAATTGAATTTCTGGAGACTCACCGTGAACAAAAACGCCCAAGGGACCCAGTCAGCAGAGACTTCTCTTTGGCAGTTTTACCTATGAGAGAGCTTTCCTAGTTTCTGAGTAAATACCGGAGAGAAATCTACAGAGATTTCTGCTCTTAAAGTTGGCCTTCAGGAGAAGCTACTTTACCAAAGTGTAAACTACAGAGGTTTTAATCAGCCTTTGGGGCCTAGTAGAAAGGAAATATCTAACTGTATAGCCCCTTAAAGCCACATTATTATGCTACCTACAGAGTGGGGGGAATAAAAGAAAAAAAAAAAAACTGAAAACTTGTGATGCTCACAGCCCACGGGCTCAGGATCCCTAGAAGACCTAGACCTAATCAGTAAGTCTGTGTAGAGCATGTTCCTCTCACCACACTCCACCTCCATATCACTATAGGTTTATTTGCTGCAATTCCTTTATCCAAAAATATCATACCTACCTTTCAACAAAAAACACAAGGCATAGTAATGGGCAAAAAGCACAGCATTGAAAGATAATAGTAAGCATCTGAACTAGATTCAGATATGGCAGGAATGTCAGAATTATCAGATGGTAAACTTATAATGACTCATTAATATGTAGAGGTGTTTTAATGGAAAAATAGACACATGCCAAAATAGATGGAAAGATTTTAAGAATTGAAAACTCCATGAAAATTTTAAAAAATACACACACACACACACACACACACACACACAATAAAGCTGTGAGATAAACGAAATGGGCTGAGGAAATAATGTCTGCACCTGAAGATATATCAGTAAAAATTTCCAAAATCAAAAAATCATACCACAAACAAAAATAACAGAATATTGAGGACTGTGGAAAGCTAAAAGCCATATAACGTGTGGGATGGGAATATTCGAAAAGGAGAGAGAGGAACAGATGCAACATTTGAAGAAATAATTATTGAGAAGTTTCCCTCAAATTAATATCAGAAACCAAATATAGATCTAAAATGCTCAGAATGCACTGAATGGGATAAATATCAAGAAATTATATCCAGGCATATTATGTTTAAGCTGCATAAAGATCAAAAGAAAAAAATGCATGAAGAAAATAATAAAACTAGCCCCAAACATTTGGTTTTAGGTAAAGTTGCCTACTACTGTGATACCATTTTTGGTAGAGTTGCCTACTACTGTGATATCATTTTTCTCCTTAAAAGAAGTTAAAAAAATACAATTGTCTACCACAATGGAATATACTTGGTGCACTTACTATCTGGCATCAGAGAAGTTATTCATAGGAAAAGTAGTATAGTGAATTTTCTGAAGTAACTGGCTTTGAACCCAAACAAAACTGAGTTGAATTCCTTGTTCATCCTCTAACCAGATTTGATATTTTAAAAATATGACCTGATTTTTTAAGCCTCAGTTTGTAACCCTAAAAAGGATAGCAATATTTACGTATCAGAGTTATGATGGATATTAGAGATTATGTTTGTAAAACTAGGCAATACCTATCTTGCAAGATTAGCTGATTGCGAAAAAAAATTATTTTTAATAGTGAAAGGTCACAGAAATGTAGACATACGAAAAGAAAACAAACAAGGAATGTTTTCCTAGTGTTTTAGCAATCTTTTAATCATACCTTAGTGCCATAAAGTTCATTTTTGTTTTTCTAGGCAATCTAATGAGAAGGCAGAGCCTAACGTTACAAACCAGTCCCACTGGGGCTCTTTCCTATCTATCTTTGATCTCTTTTAGGTTTATTTCTAGCTCCTATAAACACAGAAAACTTTAACATTTCAATTTTTTTTTCTTACTATTCCAGTAAACAAAAGGAATAAACATTGAGAGAAGTAGTAGTATAGAATTAAGACTATAATGTCATCTCTTTGATAAAACTTTCATGTAACAATATTTGAGTCCCCAAAGCTAGAAACTCCTCCTACCCTTGGAAGTAGTGGCCTCTCTTCTTGGTCAGTTCTGGAAGGCTTAAAGTTCAGAAGCTTCATGATAAGATGCCATACTGTGTACCTGATGACTGTCTTGGGAGTTTTAAAATACACTGGTGCTTTGTTCCTGCTCTCAGAAAATTTGGGCTTAATCAGTCTCTGGTGGGAGCCAATTTGGTTTTAAATCTCCCCCAGGTGATATTAATGGGCATCCAGGGTTGAAAGCCACTTTTTAAGGAAAAAATTCATGTAGAACTCAGGCCAGTTCCCCTCTTCCTCTCAGGCATCACCTTTTGGGCTCTGGGTCTGGATAAACTTCACCTTATAGTTTCCAGGCTTTTTTGTTTCTCTTGGGAGTCAGTTTGTTTTCCCAATGTTCTTTTCTGTAATAATATGCTCCCAATTATTGCACTCATTGGTTGTGCTTCATGTGTTGCTGGATTCCTCAATTATCCACTGATTCCTTGGAAAAGGCTTCTCTGGTATAGGCTGCTCCACATAGGAGCAAAGTATGCATTTAAAATGTAGTCTATTTCCTCAACAAAGATAAACTAACTCTGAAATGCCATGTGAAGTATTTTCCTCTCCTAAAGGAGATGACATACATCAAGCATCATGTATGTGGAAGCACTCAAGGATCAGTTGCTTTGAAAACTTTTTTTTTTTTTGCCTATTTTCCTATGGGCTCAATCTTAAGTGCCATAAAAAAAGGATCTCTTCCCAACATCCCTCCTATTATCTGTCTATATTCCAGTTCTGAGATATCATATTTTCTTATTCATCAGTTATAAATTAAATCTCTTTGTAATTAAAATGTACAGTTCTCTTATTCACCTGCCAAATTCCTTTGTTCCTAAGAGATCTTACAGATGTCATGGGGCATGTGGACACAAGTTTTCTCACACATAAATAGCTATATATCCTTTACCCAGAATGAAAACAAATTGCCTGTGAAATAAAAATAGGCCATTATTAAAAAAACATTTCTCCATATTTAATGGTAAATATATCATCATCTCCATAGCAATTTTGAATTAATCCATTACTTAGCTCTCCAGAAAAATAACATCCATACACAGGCCTAGGATTTTCTGCTCTAGCAATTATATTGTTAAGATTTTTTCCCTCCTTATATTGTTTGCAAGTTCAATGCAACAAAAACACATTCACATTTTCTGAAACACTGAGAAAACTCCTAAGAGTCACTAAGGATAGGAACATAAGTCTCCAGTGTGTACTTATTTTGTGAGCTGCCTCTGAATAACATCACTAGCCATTTTTTCACATGATGGTATAAGGTTTCTCCCATGCATCATTTATTATCTAGGGAAACAATATTGTCTGTACAGAAATATGATTACTATGAAATGATGCTGTAAAGACCAGACCTGAGTTCCACAATAGAAATGAGATTTTAATAACACCATTCTCTGGGTGCTTTCTTTTTTTTCAACTCAAAATCTTAGTGATTAGATGAAGCTCATGT
Organism: Spermophilus citellus; assembly: GCF_964194105.1. Lineage (NCBI taxonomy): Eukaryota > Metazoa > Chordata > Mammalia > Rodentia > Sciuridae > Spermophilus > Spermophilus citellus. Next base: position 135,520,825 of record NC_138188.1, on the reverse strand, counting down.
CGTCCTCCCTTTTTAAAACTAGCTCTAACTCTAGATTCCAACAAGTTTACATTATTTTAACTAATATATTTCATGACCTAAGCCTCTCCTTGTCTCACAGTAAACTACAGAAAGCCATTGTTAACTTCAGTAAAGTATTGGTAAAATTACTTAAAGAGATTTCTCTTCAGAAGCTCTGACAAAGTTTTTCCTAAAGCATGAAATAAACATCAAGAAATCATCTTTGCTTATTTATATTTAGACACATGGAAACATTATAATTTCCAAACAAAAAGTGATTTTTTTTTGGCTAAAAACTTTTTTCTTAAACAATGTCTAGGTGTCCATAAATGTTTTCTTCCTACAAATGTAAAATGTTCTTCCCTTTCTCTCACTGACAAAGGTGGCAATAATTGATAGTTTAATGCCCTTCCTATTCTAGTAAGCCTCCCCTTATCTCTCATTCTCTTAATGACCACCCCTGCCAAACGAATCTGCAAATTCACCTTCTTACACACATATGCACAGGTGTGTGTACACACACACAATGGGTTTCCAACATATACTTACCACCTAGGAATAGCTATTGTAGCTGGCCCCATGGAAACCAAACTTTCTTTTCTCTATAATTGCCTTTTAGGTATCTATGCTAATTCAGCTTTCTATCATTAAACAAATACCTGAGACAACTTACAAGGAGAAGGGTTATTTGGCTCACATTTCTGAAGGTTTCAGTATATGACCCATTGATCACATAGCTATTGGACCTATAGTGGGTGAGCACATCATGGCTGGGAGCATGTGGTGAAGCAAAACCATTCACTATGACTGAGAAACAAAAGAAAAAAAAAGGAGGGTTCAGGGTCTCACTATCCCTTCCAGGACATGCCTCCAATGACTGGAAGACCTACTACTAGATTTCACCTCTTAGAGGTTTCTCCACTTCCAAACACCATCGACCTGGGTACCACACATTAAACACATAGGTCTTTGGGGAATGTTCAAGATGCAAACTAAAGCAATACCCACCTTTTTTTGTCATGCATTTGCCATTGCTGGTTCCTATCCACTGGTGTTTTTATCTGAACTTCCAGAGACCAATCTGCACAACCTCTCAAGCCCATTATTAAAATTTCATCAAGTCTTGGCCTAAGACCACCCTTAACTGGAAACTGTTGAACATTTTTTTTTCACTCAATAAGAGTGATTGTTACAAATGGATTTATTTTTTCATCGTTACTTATGATATAGCCTCCTCAATACCTAGTAATTTTTGCATTGCATTGAAGGATAAGCAAGTGCTGGGAAAACCTAATATTTGTTGGGCTACAGGTAATGGAAGAAGAAAAGTTCCAACATAAGCTATAGGAAACTGAAATAGAAAACCAGTCCTTGAGTCTTACTGGAAAGTGAAAACCACTACAATGAGTACTGAGGTTAGAAGCACTTAAAACAAAGTGCTGCTCCTCAAACATCTTATCTTCTTTCTCAAGTCTGACGAGCCCCAGCTGCCAGTGGGCCATGCCTATACTCAGTCTCAGCCCTGCCAAAGAATTGCCTCTGGAGCTTGGGGCTGCAACCCTAAAATACTAGAAGATACAACAACATGGATCCAAAAATAGAGTGAAATGTGTCACAGGACAGTAAATTAGAAGTTGATTATTTGTCCCTCCTATGCTGATTAGCTTTTATAGAATTATGAATGAGATATTACACTTCAGAAACATTGTGTCTTAATGTCTATAAACTTACATTTTTATATAGTTTATTCTCATGAAGTTTCAGGATTAAAGATTTCTGAAATACAGAGAATTCTGTTCTATTTCTCATGGGAAAAAGACTCTTTTCCATATTTTTCATTGGCACATTTTAATTTTACACAATGGTGGAATTAGTTGTTACATATTGATACATGCACACAATATGACAATATAATCTGACCAATATCATTCCCCAATATTTCTTCTTTCTCTCTACTCTTCTTTACCCCTTTTCCCTTTCACCTACTCTACTGACTTCCCTTTGATTTTCATGAAATTCCCTGGCCCCATCCCCCCCCACACCTTTCTTTTTCTTTTACCCCATTAGTTTCCACACATGAGAGAAAACATATGACCCTTAATGTTTTCTGAGTTTGGCTTATTTTATTCAACATAACATTTTCAAGTTCTGTCCATTTCCCTGCAAATGACATAATTTAATTTTTTCTTTATGGGTGAATAAAACTCTTGTGTATATAGACCATATTTTCTGTATCCATTCACCTATTGATGGACACCTAGGCTTGTTCCATTGTTTGGCTATTGTGCATTGTGCTGCTAAGAATATGGTATATATTTATCTCTATGGCATAATAACTTTAATTCTTTAGAATAAATACTAAGGAATGGTATAGCTGGGTCATATAATGGTTCCATTCCTAGCCTATTGAGGAACATCAGAAAGGAGACTTTTAAACATGAAGAATGTGGAGATTTCTCACTGAGTAGTATATTAGTTATTAAGTACAGGTCCCTCTTTAGCTGGTGAGGGAAGATATAATTCAATCCTGACCTCAGATTATGGGAGAAAGGAGAAAATAAAAGAATATTTGTAAAATAAAAACATCCTAAAAAATGAAATAGAGACTTTATGGAGGACTCAAAAGCAGTTTGAAGAGAGATGCATATGGATTTATCCATGTGCTGAGTTAATAAATTCACTATTAATTGTATTAGGAAAAGCAATGGGAGTAGCAACCATCCTCCACTGTGATGCTTCCCTAATAGCATTCAGTATGGGCTAAGTCCAGGGCTAATGTTTACATACACTGTACAACTTCATCTTTACTACAATGTTATGACCTCGGTCTTCTCTTTCTCATTTTATACTCTACTATATAGTGACACGAATCACAAGATGCCCTGAATCTCTTCATTATAAATGGCAGAGGTGGGATTCAGCCTTATTTCCAGACTCCATATTTTTTTAAAAAGCAGTGCTGCCTTTCAATGTCCAGGAAGTTATGTGATATATTTACTTTCTAAAACTCATCTATTTCTTTAGTGGAATATTCATTTTATTTTTTTCTTTCTTATTTTCAAAGCCCCTTTTGAAAAGCCATAAACGTGCATCACCTAATACAAGGGGAGAAGAATTTTCTTCCTCATTTAAGACCACAGGATGTTATTAAATGTATGGTGGACTCTGCACAATTTGTGTATGTGTCTTGTACAAAACATGTGTCTTGAAGGGCCCAGAATCTTTGCGAGTGTTGATGGTTTGGCCCTGGGATCTCAGAAGTTTATGTTGCTTCATATTCTGGTATTCATGAGAGTGTTCTATTTCAGAATCATGAGAAGTCAGGGAAATTGAGACTGAAAGAAAGGTGAAAACACAGTTGGAGAGAACTGTGGAAAACCATATACGTGATCCTCTCCTGACTGCAGTTTTCCTTCACAGTTGATTTTCGTTGGATTCAAACCCTCAGATCCCAAAGGATGGAATGTTGCAAAAACAGTATCAGTGGCCACTCTAGCCTATACCTCACAGAGAGAATGAGGGATAACTGGAAAAATAAATAATGTAACATTGGAACCGGGCAATTCTCTGGCCTATGGGAGCCACAAGAGAATGCTGATTTGGACCGCACAGGACTCCAGGGATTGGAAAGTGGCAAACCACAACATGATGTCCACCAAAAGCCTTTCACCACTGTGTGGTTGGCCAGGAGCTGATGAGTCAGAACTTCTATGGTGTTCAGCACAGTCAGCACAATCACCAACCTCATGCTCCTCTCCAGGCTGGGCTCAGGAGTCTTTTGGTCTGTTTGCTAAAAGCCAGTCTGAGGATTTGCATGGATTAATGTCAAAGTTTTCACAAGGTGTCTGCAAGGTGCAAAGGTATATCCCCCCAAAACAAGTAAAGTGTATTTGTTATAAAGGTAAATTTATGGATTTAAAAGATTCTCTTTTGTTGGAACTTTTTTCTAACTTTTGAAATGAAATTATCCTTCATGAAATGATAGGAAAAATAGTGATAATTTTTTTTTGCACAGTTATATGGCATTTTATACATCATTCTTTGCTTGCCAAACCTAAAACAGATTCCAGGCCTGTTTCTGAAACTTCCCTAAACCATGACATTGAATATTGTGAGCATTAATTTTTAAGATATATAAGAAGGATGAAGTTTCTTGCGTCTCTTACAACACACTCAAGGAAGCAAAACTTAAAACTGAAGGAGGAAAATTCTCAAACCATTCAGAAAGTTTGAAGATGTGGCCCACTTAACCTATGTCCATACTTCTGGATATTAATTTTTATCTATTATTCAACTGTGATACAACAGGTTTAGAAAAAAACACTCGAGCTTATTGATACAGTAATGATAACAATAATAATTAAAAATAAATACTTTTGGGCACCCAGACTTAACTTTTAAGCTTATATAAGACAATATACTATCATTTTCTGATTTTTTTTTTCTGAGAAGAATGTTCTTAACATTGCAACTCCATATGACTAGATATTAATTATGATGTGGATGGGAATAGGAGATGAAGGATAACCAAACTACTAATTTCTCAGCACAATCACATACACAACAATTTTAAATGTATTTCCCACATCTTACAACTATTTCAATTGAAAAGACAGAGCCACTGTAAGTAGTAATGCATAATGATAGAAAAAACAAATATTCTGGGATATAATGATCTGAATATGAATCTTAGTTCTATGGCTTTGGACATCTAATTGAACTTTTTCCTTGATCATGAAATGAAACTAACAATAATAACTGATGGAGTCATTTTGAGAATCGTTATCCAACAGGTGCGAAGTTTCCCATTTACTGCTTGTTGTATATATAAATAGCTCAAAGGAACTCAATGTCTAACTAAATAAATTTACCAAGTTTATGATTCTTCTAAGTAGCAGAGCTAAGGACTCTAGTCACTGGCTTGCACTCAGTCTATGTTCCTTGCAAAATAGCAATAACAAATGGTTCATTGAGCAGTCTGAACTCAGTGAAGCATAAATATGTCATAGTTATGTTTTTCTCCATGTGCTATCTTTACATTTTCTCTTCTCTCTCTCTCCCGCCCCCCTCTCTCTTTCTCTTTCTCTCTCTTCAGCAACCCCTAGATCTCTCTGTCTCTCTCCTGAAAGTTATCTCAGGGATGCTTTATAGCATTAGACTCAACTAGTACAGACAAATTAATGTGGCCAGTTTGAGCTATTTATATATCCTTTTTTCAACTCTGACTTTGCAGTCTCTCTATGGCCATGTCAATTTTTTATGAGACTCAATTTTATGGTCACATTGTGAAATACCCTTTGCTTTGACTAGCCTTCTTTCCAAGTATAGATATATTGGACAATTCTTTGAGCATGAAGAGGAGGTAGAAGAGAAATTTAGAGTATATGTGCAATATATTCCTGCTAACTGGGCACATTTTATGCCCATATTTATTTTCTCTCTTATCTAATCTTAATCTAACCCATCCATGAAATCATATGTCTCCTGCTAAATTTGCTATGATTTATAAAGAAATCATGGAAAAGAAGTAATTCAGATTCAAATGAAGAAAACTATAAAAGGAAATAAATATCAGCATGTGGGGCTCACAGGAGTCATCCTACAATCAGTAGGTGAAAAGTTCATATTTTTGAAATACAAGGATCCACTAGTCTCTAGTGAAATTGTGAGATAAAAAAAAAAAAACCTTAGAGAGCCATATTGTCCCAGTCAAAGTATATAAAACAAATTTAGGGAATTCATAATCAAAGAAGAAAACAACTAGTGACTTAAAATAAATATACTTTCTTATTACAGCCTGCCTTTTTGTCCACTGAATTATATTCTCTCCTCATAGAAAAAAACATTCTGTCTAAAAGGCATTTTTAGTTCTGTTAGTCCCTCCACTAGAAATGATCATGATTTGATAGAATTAGCATTGTAACTGAAATTGAACACCAGAGGGATATTGTACCATTCCAGGTCAGTGGCGGATATTCATGAGTGCTTGAAAAATCCATTTTATTACACAGGGTACGCAGTGGATGAGAGTTCCATCATATCAGAATTATGATCACAAACTAAGTAGCATAATCTGGTTATCATACATATAAAATAAAGCTCACTCTTTTTCTGAAAATAGTATTTTTGTCTGCTGGGTCCTATTTTTCCTTTGGCTACTATATGCCAGTTATTCCCCTATTACATCTCAAATATTTTCCCACCAACCTACCCCCATAATTTTTTATAGACCCAGCATTCTTAGAGAGCACTTTTGTTACTAGGGCAATATTCGTGCTCTGAGGACATATGGATGCCTGAAGTTGAAATCAGTTTTGGCAAGGACATGTTTCCAGAATTTCTTGAAGTATCCTTTAGATCACAACTTTTTCTCAATAAATGTGATTATTTAAATGCAAACTTAAATGTAACAAATTTTGTTCACTTAAAGCCTTTTACATATATAGAACCACAAATCAGAAAATTAGAATTACTTTGGCAGGATAATGCATCAATTTTTGTGTCAGAAAATATATTCTCAATATTTTATGAGGAGTTGCTTTGTCTAATTTTGAATAAATTTTAATTCATTTTCTCACCTTATTGCATATGCTTCTAGCCCACAGATCTTTAGGTCA